>NC_048265.2:23675009-23981260 GCF_005286985.2 Setaria viridis | reverse complement strand
AAGTTCATATTTCAATGTAGTGTAGTTGTCCTGGTGCACTTAGTTGAAAAATTCTCCAGAATTAAATTTTGAAAACAGACTCTGCTGCTGTTTAATGGACTTGCTGTTTTCGGATGGTGAACAGTAGACGTCATTCTTCTTTTCCTTTTTCTGATTCTTTGAGATCATTAGCACTGATTTGGTTCCAACTTTTTGGTCCCTTAATTCTAAATGCTCCTACACTTGTATCCCCTATGTTTGTCACATTTTTCTGAATTTCAAATTTGAAATTCAAATTTCGGTCAAAATTTGGCCGAATTTGGAATTTTTGCCAAATTCCTTTCTTTTTCTTTTGGATTTCTTTCTAAATTCTCATAGTCACTGTAATACCTCAAATGGCACTTATTACAGCTTTTACGGTCCGTCAATCGCCCCTCGCCCCGTGACCCTCGCTGCGGTCGATTTTAGGCGTCCACTCGAGGCCCAAAGCACGGCAGGCCTGCGATCCTTCCTCCAGCATCCGCATCCTCCCCACAACCCGCGCAGCCCTTCCTTCTCTCCCATCGGCCGTCCGCTCCCTCCTTCTCGATGTGTCATATGGGTGCTGCACCTTAAGTTTCATATTGAGAGAATGGTTGTTCCGTTGTACTACCTGTTGGCAACTGAATTAACAGGGTTATTTGGCATTTAGATGTGTGGTATGCTTTGAAAATTCTTTTATCAGTGTAACGTCACTGGTATCACGGGGATTTCCAGTGTCTCCAGATCAATTGGCATTTGGATGTGCCATATGCTTTAATATTTTCTTAATCAGTGCAACATCACTGGTGTCATGGGGATTTCCAGTTGCTACACCAAATTGTGTGCTTTTGTACCTCTTGTCATATATGATGTATAGCTGAGCTTGCCTTCTCACATCATTATTGAATTGTGCAAAATCTGAATCTTGGTTCCTATGATTTAATTACTTTACTTACCAGCATTTATGTGTTCTGTTGGTTGATGAAATGGTATCTTATTCATCTTAATCTTGATTTTTGAGACATTTGCAAATTAGGAAAATTCGGGAAAAGACTTGTGTTCCATAGTTCCAACTGTGTCAGGCCATAAACCTCATAAGTCAAATGGGGAGTCAAATCCTTTTTATTTGTTTTGTCAGTGTGCGACTACAGCACACAGGCTTGATTTATAACTGACAGCTTGAGCATGTTACATTACATCTCATACAAATATTCACATGACAGTCTGTCAGCATTATGACCATGCTACATAATAGCTGTTTCCAGAACCAATGATCATGGGTTTATTTAACCTTATTAGAACAATTCATGGTTTCTTAAAACTTGGTTTTAGCTAAGAAATGCTTTGCTTTTGTGATTTGCAGCCAGCAGAGGGACGCAACTGTATTGCTGATGAGCATTATTTGCCAACCCTCTTCAGTGTCAATAATTCTTTTGAACTGATATTTTATCTTTGCTTTATTCTTGGTCCCTTGCTACTCCTTTTTATATAGTTGGGCTTTAATCTTCATATGGTACATCCTGGTGGAATTGCTAACTGGTCGGTGACTCATGTAGATTGGTCCGAGGGAAAATGGCATCCAAGGTCATATAGAGCTGCAGATGTTACCTATGAACTCTTAAAGAACATAACGGTGTGTTTTTATCTTGCTAAATGGAAAAAATATTTTTTTGCCACTTGTCGTCTTTGTGTTTCATACTGATCAATTTGTTTGCTTTAACTTTTGCAGTCTGTCAATGAGAATTTCCACATTACAAGTGATGATAAGGTAAGCATATTTCCTCCTTGTCCCCCAAGCACAACTTAGGAATTTGCTATTACTTCGTTGCTGGGATTTGGTCGTGGTTATTGTGTTACATTGTACCGTACTTATCTGAAAACACTTGAAAGTATTTTTCTTTCTTGTGTGCCTTGCGGGTATCAGTCTTGATCTTAGTTTTGGATAGTTAAGCGAGGTAACTGTGACCTATTTTTAAGTACATGCATGTAAACTCTTTTCTGATACATGTTAAGACACTTTCCAACCACTAGCTGGCATGCTGAAGAATGTCTCACTCGAATAATTCTTAGTTGAAAAAAATGATGTGTTGTAGCATGTGTATGAATGTTAATGTATTTTTTCGTCTCCATTGCAGAAAGTTGTGACGCTGATCCCATGTATGTGGAAAGGAACTAAAAGACCTTGCTACCTTTTTGCTAGAAAGTTTTACCCAGAAGCTCTGAACAATCTTTTGAAGCTATTCTCCAATTCATCAGCTTGAGTTCTACAAGATTTTTTGGTCTTCGGCCTAGGAGATTCACCTAGGATTTCTTTCCTCTCTCTCTCTCTCTCTCTCTCTCTCATGTAAATTGTGAAATTGATACTTAGCGGCTCGGCTTAACAGGACGTCTTGTAATTCTGAGTCCCTTGGTAGGGCTGAGGTGCTCTTTGTTTAGTATTGGCACTGCCCTCCCTGTAATTCGTGGTGCCCTCTGTACGTTTCTGTGATCCCTTCAGTTCACATTTCTTGATGCCAGTGAACCACATGTAATTGGTTGATCTATGTCCTTATAAGCCACATGTAATTGGTTGATCTATGTCCTTATACTGAAGTGGTAATTGCTGGCTTTGTATGAATTGGGAGGGATCTTTAACCACTTTCTTCGATACATCAAATGTTCAATGTAGTGCAATATAAATATTTGTTGCCTGTAGTAACGCATGGGTACGGTCGTAGTTCCTGCGAAAAAGGTTGTTGGATGCAAACACGCAAGGCCTTTGTGATCCGAGTTCGTTATTGACTGAATGTGCAGTGGCACAAAAATAACTTTTTTGAGAGGACAAAAATAACTGTTTAACTCAGTTTAAGGGCCAGCGCTTTAAAATAATTGGGCCAATGTCACACTGTCACGGACTCACGGCCCATCCAAACATTGAGCAGCTCATTTTTCCCTTTCTCTGTTTTTTTTAAAAAAATTCCGGCACATTCCCTTTGTCCCATATGGTACCTACCTTTCGCAGTTTCGCCACTTCGAGTCACTCCAGGCCTGCAGCCGCCGTTGCTCACCCTCTTCCGTCCTCCCCCTCCGGCGCCGGCGTCCTTTTCCTCGCTCCACCGCCCCATCCCCTCACCTCTTCCTCCTCTTGAATCTAGGAGCCAATGAACAACCTCGAGTGACGCCCACTCCACCGCAGTAACATGGCTTCGCCGGCGGGTCTCCGCCCCGCCTCGCCGCCGGCGATACCCGGAGCCGCGGCGGTGGCGGCGTGCGCCGCCATGGCCGTATCCTACGTCGCTGTCCTCTACGCCCCGACGGTCATCCTCCGCTTCCCGCCGCCGACCTCGCTCCGCGCCTTCCTCCACCGCCGCTTCGCCTCCGCCGCCGTCGCCTCGACCGCCTCCGCGCTCGCCACAGCGGCGCTCCTACGGGTAAGCGCCCCTGCTCTGATCCCATCTGAACCCCTCTCTAAACCCTGGCTCTGGATCACCGGACCGAATCTCAAATCCACCATCTTCTCGTATTCCTCCCCTTTTGCCTCCCAGGTCTGGAGCCTCGGCGACTTTGCTGATATGCTCGCGGTGTTTGGCATTAGGAAGGATCACTTGGTAAGCGAGCTATCGTCAGCAAACAAGTTGCAGTTTTGTAGCTCGCTCATTAATGTGGAGCTTCTGATTCTTCTCGCTTGGACTGAAACGCTGGTTCTTCTTCAGCTTCAGGCAGTGGCAATTCCACTTTTCCTTACATCCCTAGTGTATGCTGGGTCGTTCGTCAATAAACTCTGGCCTCTTGCGAGCTCGTGGGGCGGAGATGGTGATGAGGCGGGGATCAGCTCCGCCCAGAGGCTTGTTCTTCGGATCCAAGCCGCCCTTGATGATGTAATGGTGTGGCGGAACTATGTAGTGGTCTGTTCTTCTTCCCCTTCACCACTATCGTTCTGTACTTCTTATAATTTTTATAAGATTCTGTAAACCAGTGGCCTAAGATTACCCAGTGCATGGCCGAAGATTTGTGTGGCAAGCGAATTAGCAATAAGTGAAGAATTGATGACTCTGAGTGGGACTATAAATACCACTATACCAGCTAACAGTTGACTACTGAGGCCATTCTCAATGCAAAGTTTCATATTTATGTTTCCAAGAGGGCCATAAGCAATAATGTATTTAATTCAGAGATGAACTAGCTCACACAATGCATAGTTTCATCTTTCGTTGTTTCCAAGGCTATATGCAAGACACAAAGATCTTGGAAACAGTGTACACATGGTTTCATCCTCATGAAACTTTTTTCTTCTCTCACCTTATAAATAGTGTGCCATGTCATCAAAATTGCTCATGTGGCAGCTCATTTATTGTTCATGAAACTCCCATTGAGAATGACCTAATAAACACTTCGATTCCCTCTTTTATAGTTGCAGTGATGTTGTTTGGTGATGATGATCAGGCACCATTTACCGAGGAGCTGGTTTTCAGGGCGTGCATGATACCACTTCTTTTATGTGGTGGATTCAAAATGTCTACAATTATTTTTTTGAGTCCAGTCTTCTTCAGTCTAGGTAAATTTCTATACATTTCTATAATGTTGTACTAATTTTGTATTTGGAAGAGACCAACCTTACATGTATCCAATTTAACCTAACATTTTCTGATTTTTCTTTCTCTAATTTGCAATTGGTTTATAAATCAAAATTGCACATCTGGGGTTGCATATACATTCTCTGCTGTTGATGTTGTTGGACTCTTTTACATTAACTGAACCTTTGTGTTGACAGCACACTTAAATCATTTGTTCGAGCTACAACAGCAAGGATGCAATTTTATGAGGTCACTACTGATTGTAGGTATTTTTCATTACATCTTTTTTTTCCCTTTAGTACCTTCCTGCAATGGTATGAGAAGAAAATTTTTGAGCTAGATTAACTTAATATTGGTGTCAGAATCTCAGAACAGACTTTTGGACCTATATTGAAATAATGTTTGTTCCTGCTGAAATCAAGGAGAACTACAACATACTAGTTCAATGTTTTTATTCTTCAGTGATACAAATTTACCTTCAAACTAGTTGCACTATGGTCTCCAGTTTTCACAATCAATGTACTGCCTGCCTGAAGAGTGAAGAGCCATGCTATGTGGTTTGCAATATGCAATGGATTACCATGGCATTAAGCCTATCATCTTAATATTCATATCTTCATACTTCTTGCTACAACCTCACGCTCATTTCACAAGTATTAATTTCTCGATTGAGATTGGTTACAATTTAGGCATCAGGACTTATTACATGTACAGATTATGTAGCTAGAAACCTGCATTTTTTGACCTTTTAGTATGCTTGGCATGTAAATTGGCATCTTCCAACATATTAGTCTTTTAGTTCTCCACATATCTTTCTTAAACCTTGTCATCAAGTTTTGTAGATTACTTCTGTTTCATCAGTTGTGGACACCTGTTTTCTGCACTTTATGAGCTTGATTTAACTTCTTACCTTCCCTTCAGGTGTCCAGTTAGGCTACACTGTAATCTTCGGGTGGTATGCAGCATTTTTGTTCATTCGAACAGGTCCCACTCATTCTTTTTTTGTGTTTTAGATTGCTCATTTGTATATTGTTAGTGATGTTATCAACTTGCTGTCCTTTCTGAAATTGCTTTTCTAGTTGTAGAATTGAAGTTTCCATGTTTTATCATTGACATTTTCATTTTTTTCCTTCAAAAAAACATTTGACATTTTCATTCTCGTTCCATCCTAGTTCATGCCGGATTGTTTTGAATAATCATATTTGTACTGTACTTTTCACAATTAACAGTTAAGTCTTAGGATGATATTCCAAATTCCAGAAGCTTGAAAACCAACACCTGTATGACACAAAAATTCTGATTCATCATTGTTTTTCCAACCATATTTTGGTACATTCAACTAAGCTTATGGATCGTAACCTGAAAAGTTCTTTGATTATCCTAATTGTGCTTGTAATCAAATTTCGATTTGGTTTTATGACATTGATGATGGTGTAACTACAAGTTTAAATGGTCTGAATAACTTTTCAGTGTTAATTAACTTTCATCTTCTTAAAAAATGAACTACAGGGAATCTGTTGTCTCCTATTGTTGCTCACGTCTTTTGCAATATGATGGGTTTGCCTGTTTTTTCGTCACCACGGACAAAAGGTGTGTATATTTATTTATATACATCCTGTTTTCTTTGAATAAAATGAAATAAATACTAATGCGTGTAAAATTATGCTCAACTTCTTATGTTGCCTGGTTGTTTTTCTGTCACAGGAGTGGCGTCGGTAGCATTTCTGGCTGGTTCAGTATGTTTCTTTTGGCTCCTTTTCCCTGCAACAAGTCCTGAACTGTACAACACTAGGTTAGATCGTTGCAGGTGCTGGCATGGTTTTTGTAATTGGAGATAGTGCAGAACTAGATGGAGAGCAATGGATCCTGAGCCTGACTTTCAGCTACTAACCAGTGAAACACTAAGCTGATAGCAGCCACTGCTGGCAGGTTTTTCATTTATTTTTCATTTCAGTGTTCCATACTGTTGTTGTAAAACATTTTTGTAGATATTGTTCCCTTGTTGTGGGCTAAGAGATTAGACTTGCAAAGAATTCCATTTCATCACTTGTTAAATACTTACCAATGAGAAAATCGCCGAGTCACTTATAGGGTGTTTGATTTGAAGAATGAGGTAGTCCATCATCTTTTTATTCCTTAATTTTTTTGTTTGGTTGCAGAATGGAAAAAGTTGATTAATCACAGATCATTACTCACAAACTAATTAATTAGCTAATAATAAATACTAGTATAAGGAATGAGTTTATTCCACCAAATTTGAGAAATGGGCTTATGATGCACCATCTCATCTACAACCAAACACCCCTTAAAGTTATAGTGTTAGCTTTAAAGAAATACTGAATCCGTACTGCAAAAATTTCGATCGTTATAATTGGGAAATGGGAATAGATATTCGCTGAAAAGCATGGTCGACTCCATGACGTTCATGTTACAGTGGGTTAGTGAACGTTGTGCAGATGAATAGTCTGATCCCTTCCTGCCCAAGTTGAAATTACAAGCCATGTTTATACTAAATTGATTGTTCAAAGTTCTAGCATTGACTAGGTTTACATCTTTGTTAAAGCACTACAGTTCCAAATTGACAAAAAGAGGCATATCGTTATGACATAGTAACCGTTTGAAGAAAATTAGCAGCCTCGCAATTTTAATCAGAAACCTAAGTAATTTTTCACGTTCCTTCGGGGCCTGGGCGGCTGGCTGGATCCTTCGGGGCCTCACGGCCTTTCAACGATCAAGAGCCCAAACTCACTCTCTACCTGTCATCATCTGAGCTCTGAATACACATTGCTAGGATGATTCATACACATTGCTATTACCCTTAACAAAATACAAGAATTAGCAGCTGTCATCATCTGAGCTATAATATAATAGCTCGACCTCTTGGATGTCAGTTGAATCCCCTGTGAGTTTAGCTGCGGGCCCAGCATGGCTTCCTCCCGTACTGCTTCTGCCTGCTGCCACTCCTCCCATCTCGTCAAGTCCATTTCCTTCAAGCATCCTCACCACCTCCGACATCTGAGGTCGGTCCACTGGGGAGCTCTGTGTGCAAAGGAGCGCAACCTGGATCAGGGATTCCACCTCAGAATCTATGCAGCTCTTGTGTATATCTGGATCAATGATCATCTCCAGTCTCTTCTGGTTTAGTATTCCCTTGACCTGCACAAATCACATAAACTCACCATTACGCCAATCAAAGCAGGTATTGTTGTGTCAAGCCACACAGCTAGATTGCAATTTGAACTGAGGACATGGCATTACTAAATTACCCAGTCAAGTAGCATGACATCTTCATCATTGGCAAGGCGAACAAGATCAAACGCACGCTGTCCTGTAATGAGCTCCAAGAGCATCATTCCGTAACCGTACACATCGATTTTCTCGGAGATTCTTCCTGTGGAAAGATATTCAGGTGCAATGTGCCCAATTGTTCCACGAACACCAGTTGTTACCTCATCTGTATCCTTGTGATCCATTAGCTTGGCCAAATTGAAGTGTCCCACTACAGCTTCAAAGTCTTCATCTAATAAGATATTAGCAGCTTTGACATCATGATGGATAATCTTTGGATCACACTGGTCATGTAAACAGGACAAGCCCCTAGCAGAACCTAATGCAATCCTTCTCCTTGTTTGCCAATCTAAAGGGGGTTCAAACGGTTTCCGTTCTACAAAATAAACCAAAGCAATAAATGTTTCACATTTGGATATTGTTGTTGAGAAAGTATAACAAGCTGGAAAAAAAACAATATAAAGGCTGTACGATGACTATAGTAAATAGGATAGAGTACCTCTTAAACGTGATGCAACACTTCCATTACCCATATAAGGATATACAAGCAAACATTCTGCTGATGTCATACAGAATCCACAAAGACGCAATAGATTTCTGTGTGCAACGACCATACCACTCATCTCAACTTCTGTTTCAAACTGTAGTTTCATAACAGGTGTCATCTCCTTTAGCCTCCTAACAGCTACTAACGAACCATCTGCCAGTCTTCCCTTATAGACGTCGCCAAATCCACCTCTTCCAAGAAGGTTCCTATTGCTGAAGACATCTGTTGCAGCTCTTAGTTCCCAAAACGAAAATCTCTTAAGCTGGCCAAGCTTGGCTGCCACAAGTAATTTATTGTCCTCTGATTGTACATCAAATAAATGCTCTTTTGATTTCCTACATCGACACAATGCACAACATATTGCAGGAATAGCCAATAGCAAGGTGGCACTGGCAGACACTCCAGTAGCAATTGCACCAATACAAGAAGAACAACTTCCTGCATGGAATAAAAAAAAAATCAGCAGCAAACTCATATACGCTAAATTACTGCTATACCCATGCAGGCGGGGAGGGGGGCATGAAGAGGGACAAGTAGGCACTGAATTAGTGCCAACGAGGATGTCACTTAGATGAAAGAGCAAAATGGGATGTACAGGTTTTTGGTCCACTAGTGGTGGTGTCGGCCCTAGTCACAACTCACATGGAGAGAAACTAGCAGGAGCGGAGCCAGCCTTAGAAACTAAGGGGGCTCATCTTCCTTCTCCTTGGTTCCTTAAATCTTCCTCTTCCTTTTTCTTCCACCGCAAATTTCATTTTGTGTGTGCGCCCGTGTGTGTTTGGGGTGGGGGTGGGGGTGGGGGGGGGGGGTGATCTAATGTTAGGCTCTCCATTTCTGACCCAGCATAAGCCATGTTGAACTCAACATATTTACATGGACTTAATAGTCAAGGATCTGAACAAATCACCTGGTGATTGCACAGGTGGTGGACTAAAGTGAGAGGCACCAGGGCTAGGTTCCGTGGTGCCAGGCCCACATATGTTAGGGTTGTTGGCAAAACTGCAAAAATAGACAAGTGTTAATAGCAGAAGTGTCAAGGCCGAAAAATTGGTGTTGACATCATAAATTCTAGCTTTACCTGATGGGGGTGGATAATGAAAGTGAACCAGTTGATGGAGCTTGTCCAGTTAAATTGTTGTTGGGCAGATCCCTAAATTCATTATAAACATTTAATTTGCATTGAATAATTACTAATCAGTATATACAAATACCACGTATTCATCTGATAGTGTCTGCTTGAATAGATACATTTAGCACCTGTCAAAATTCTAAGATAGGATGAAATGGCAGTGAACAAACGAAGTCTTTGTTCACAATCAAGAGGGGGACTTAGGTTCAATCCCTATTGATTGGAAGGAAAAATAAAGTAATAACCATGCTAAAACAAGGGGATTTAGTCAAATCACTCTCTACCTAAGCATGGGCATAAATGATATGGGAGATACTAGGAGATATTGAACAATAATAAAAAGAAAGCCATATAACGCCTCTCCCCCTAGTTGAGTTTTTTTTTTTAAATACGTACCCGGTATCAAGTTCTTTGGTTGTGGCTTCCGCTGAGCCCATTTCTTGTTGTTTATCTGAGGACTCCAACAACACCGTAATCCTAGTGGCAACAACCATTAAACACTCAGAACTCATATGGAGATATTGAAGAATGATAAGAAGAAAGCTGTATGTTCTCTTTATTTGAGACAAATACATACCCACTACTATGTTGTTTGCTTGTGGCTTCCACTGAGCCCAATTCTTGTATATCCTGTTCAACTGAGGACTCCAACGACACAGTAACCCTAGTGGCAGTAATCATTTTGCACTTAGAACTCGTATGGTCAGAACAAAGGGTATGGAACCGGAATAAGAAGGAAGCCATATGTTCTCTTTATTTGAGATAAATACGTACCCAGTACCACGTTGTTTGCTTGTGGTTTTCACTGAGCCCATTTCTTGTATTTCCTGTTGTTCATCTACGGACTCGAATGACACAGTAATCCTAGTGGCAGCAGCCATTTAGCATTCGGAACTCATATGGGCAGAATAAAGGGTATGGAACGAGCAATGGTATTGAAGAAAATAAGGAAGACATATGCTCTCTTTATTTAAGAAATACATACCCAGTACCACATTGTTTGCGTGTGGCTTCCACTGAACCCATTTCTTGTATTTCCTGTTGTTCATCTGAGGACTCCAACGACATAGTAATCCTAGTGGCAGAAACCATTTAGCACTCAGAACTCATATGTGCAGAATAAAGGGTTAGGTTATGGGAGCAATGATATTGAAGAATAATAAGAAGGACGCCATATATTCTCATATTTCCTCTTTATTCGAGAAAAATACGTACCCAGTATCATGTTGTTTACTTGTGGCTTCAATGGAGGCCATTTCTTGTATTTCTTGTAGTTCATCAGAGGACCCCAATGAAACAGTAATCCTAGAGGCAGCAACCATTTAGAACTCAGAGCTCATATGGGCAGAATAAAGAGGGTATGGAACAAGCAGTGATAAGAGGAGGCTAGAGTAAAGTCTGCACCTGTTATCAGATCGTTTGTTTGTGTCTTGCTTTGAGCCCTTTTCTCCAATTCCATATCGTTCATGTGAACCTTCTTTTGTGATAACATCTGGAATTGGATTGGTAATTTCTAGAGTCTGGGGTGTTTCCTTTTGAGCTTTTCTACTCCTTTCTTTTTCACCATAAAAGGTCCAATCCACCAATTTTATGTTGACCCTACAAGGGATAAAGGCGGCCTTCAATGCAGACTGTGCAGCCATTCTACTGGATTCATCAGCACCAGCATTTCCTATTTTTGCAGAGATCTCTTCGAGGCCTATCAAGTGTTCAAAGCCAGCATCTACCGGATTGTGTTGAACCAACGTGTTAGCATTGAAGCCTAGCTTGAGCCTTCGAACATTGGGCATTGCTCCTTTAGCAAAGGCTATGCAAAGGGCAGAACAGACGAATTTGAAGTGTTTCAGAACTGGGAATCCCTCCTTGTTAAAAAGGATCCTTTTTGTTGAGGCAGTCTGGACATACAACAAGAGAGCAGAGAGGGCAGGAAGTCCTTCAAGGATATCAATATCATTACTCGATAGGCCCATGACTTGAATCTTTAAAATGGCAAGTAGTCGTAGTTTTCCAATCCACTCAGGAAGGATGGAAAAGATGCAAATCTGTGGCAACAACTCAAGCTTCTGGAGAAGAGCTGGAGGAGAGGACACACTGCTCAAACTATCACAGCAAATATTACTGCTTGAAGCACTTGCCTTCAGAGTAGCATTTGAGGAGCCTGCAAGTAACATGGTTAGAGACTTGAGATTGCTGAGATTCGAGAGAATAGAGCCCAAGCACTGCAACTTCTTCTCAAGATTGTCAGAAGGCATTGTAGAACAGATGAGATGAAGATCTTGTAGATTGGTCAGCTTGCCTAGGTTTAGCACATTGTCTGCTGAATTGCTACTGAGATCAAAGCTCCCTAATGCATGCAGAGATGTCAATTGGCCAATACCGTTTGGCAAGTTTGTGTCACCAGGAAGCCTAAGGTACCGCAGACCTGGTAAATGAACAATATCCAGTGGAACCTCAGTTATTCTAGAATCTATTATCAGTGTCTCCAAGTGTTGTAGACCTTGCATCTTGGTTTGCAGATCCAAAGTGACATTACATACTATCTCCAAATATCTCAGTCGAAACAACTGGCAGACAGTGGTAAGGTCGAAACTTTTGTTATCCTTGTCACCCCAAAGATGAAGGATCATAACCCGAAGGAGCCGAAATTCTGATATAGAAGGCAAAGACTTGAAGAGTCCAAAAAAGGCAAGTGACTGGACTTGCAACAGCCTTAATTTTGTGGGTTGTGCTGCATATTCTGCATCGCCAAATTGGAGAGACAGTCGACGAACCTTATCAGCAAGTCTTATATTGGCCTGAGAATGATCAATAGCAGTGACGAAATTTTCTTCTATGGACTTGTACCTAATAAGATTTAGTATCATGTAGTGCACTGTACATGATAGCACCTCACCGTTGTAGTTGATGTCTACAGGTTGGATCATCCCCCCATTAACAAGCTCATGAAAATAGGTACTTGCAACTTCCTCCTTGCCTAACCCTTCTTGTGCACAGATAAAACCTTCAGCTATCCACTGCTTTACCAAATCGTCTTTCAAGATTATATGGTCCTCTTTATATATACTAAGATATAGCATGCAAGCTTTTAAATGACAAGGAAGATTGTTGTAACAAAGGCTAAGTACTTGTTTCATTCGTTCAATAGTTGGATCTGTCCTTAAATTTGAGCTCAGTGATCTCCTTATCCAGTTACATTGCTCTGCCCAATTCTGATGTCTTACTAAAAGGCTTGCTGTAGTAATAGTTGCTAGTGGAAAACCACCGCATTTTCTTATAATTTCAGATGAAACTTCATACGAGTGCTGATTATTTGTAGATTGATTGCCAGGAAATCTACTAAAAAATATTTTTGTTGACTCATCGTCGCTAAGAGGTTCCATCTTAAAAATATGCTTAGAGTTATGATCAGAACATATCTGAGCTACAACATCGCTTTCCGTTGTAATTAGTACTCTACTGCAACATTTATCATCTGGCAAAGCACGACTGACAACATCCCACGTTGATGAAGCCCACAAATCATCAATTATGATGAAGTAGCTGCAAAAAACTTACAGTCTTTAATGGAAAATAACCATCTTCATAAGATCTGCTATTGAAATATTTGAATTAAGTGGACCAGATCAAAGTTCAGGGGTTTTCTTGTGGAGTAAGGGGACTTCCTTTGGAAAATAATCAGCATGTCATGTACCATTCAAGTATATGATATTAGTTTCTTGAAGTAATCTTATATCTCAAATAGCACAGGCAGTAGGAGACATTCTCAGAATTCAGGCATGCATGTAGATAAACCCTAAATTTTGGTGACCATCCAAGTTCCTATAGAAGAACTATTATTTGGTTTGCATCATACAGTGTTTCAGGTGCACATTCCTGTGTCAAGCCAAGGGTCCATAATGTTTCTAGTGCTTGGGAGAGTTCCTGATTTAAACACAAAATGCAAAATGTTCAATAATAAATGCACTGAAATTTTGTTACTTTCCAGACACATCTCTTCACCACCTAATCACCAAATCAAAAGTATGGTTCCTCTGCTCAATGCAAAATGTGCAGTAATACCCCCCCCCCCCCCCTAAAAAGTGCACAATAGACAGCATTAAACTTCAAACTAAGAAGGTGCAGTTTAGGTGAACAAAAGGGAACTCTGAGGCAACTGAAAATCAGCAAAGTGGATATAATCGTATCTCTGTGTAGTCAAGTACCCAGGGTTTTCTAGAAAACCATATGGTCTTTATAAGCCTAACTGAGCAACTACTCTGAGGAAAAGATTTGCCAATATGTGTGCAGAAACTTACTTCTTATCTTGCAGGTGCGCCCTGATCGTGCCAATGAGATTACCCAGCTCTGCATCATCAGGCAACCGTTGTCGACGAACTTGTAAGAGTATGCTGCTGAGAAGCCTCCTCATGTCAGGCTTCTGGGATGACCGTGCAAAAGCCCGGCACTCAAATCGCCTTCCGAGCTTGCGGTACAGCTCTTTCGCAAGAGTTGTCTTGCCAACTCCCCCAAGTCCAACAATGGACACTACTCTCAGTTTCTGCTCTCCATCTCCAGTCAACCACTCACCAAGCTTTTCCATGGAGCTGTCGATACCAACCAGGCGCGTCGCCTCCATTCCACACAGCGGTGGTATTGGGGGTTCATCCGAATCAATCCTGACTACCCGACTCTGATGCTTGTCAAGATTGTACCTCTTGTGCCGCTGAATCGCATCCTCCAATCGGGCCCTGAATCGTGCGGTCTCGCAGGCGACCCACCGGCTCCGGCTCAGGTCCTCCCGGAGCCTGGCGACCCTGCCGCGGAGGTTCTTCCGGGCGGCGGCCGAGTGGAGCCCGTGGGTGAGCTCGTCGAGAAAGTCGTCGATGTCGTACGACAGCTCGCGCACCTCCTTCACCCAGCACCTGGCCGCCGAGGCCGGAGCCTCCACATTCGACGGCTCTACCAGGTACTTGTCCATCAACTCCTGGAGGTGGTGCTTGAGGAGGCGAATCTTGTTCTTCTCCCCATTGCGCAGCCGCAGCCATTGGTCGGCCTCCGGCGACAGCAGCCGCTCTAGCTTGGCAGGGAGGGAGCGGACGACCCCTAGCGAAACACTCACTGGAGCCTCCGCCATTTCCCACAGCAGATCAGAGAAAATCCTTTGTCACAGATGCCTTGAAGAACATGGATTCTTGTTTCCAGCCTCGTGTTTGTGATTCATAACGGGCAACACTTCGACGAAAGGAATGATATACCGAGAAAAGTTTATACATGTCGTTTTGGATATTAGATGGTTAGCTATTCCGATTGCTTACCGGTCGTTTTGGGTCACTTGAGATTATCTTTCGTGTAGAGTTGCGCGATGCAAACACTAGTTGCCTCATTCGTCGATTGTATCTGAGTCGCGACTATATTTGTTAAGTTTCTATTTTATTCTCATGCCGTATTTGTAGGTTGGCATTTATAACATATGAAGTTTCTGGGGAATATATAGTATCTCAAAATTGAGGAATATCTAATTATTTGCGAATATACAGTATCTCAAAATTGAGGAATATCTAATTATTTGCCATCCTTGAAAATGGCGCTAAGCCACTTTTATATTTGCATCTACATATTTACCACCGGAGAGATGTTTTAGCAACAAAATTATCATTTTGTCCGACGTGGCACGCCATGTCACGGTTCACGCTAGTTTTTGCTCGCCAAATGACCCCCGTGCCCCTAGCCTTTATGCTCCCCGCGCGCAGCTCTTCTCTCTCTCCGTCTCCCCTGGCTGCTCCACCCCCATGGCTCACCGCACGCCGCCCGCGGGTCACCGCCGCCGTCGGGGCCACGCCTCCGCCCGCAGGCCACCGTGCTGCCGTCACGTCCTCCGCCGGTTGTTGGAAGCTGGTGACGAAGGCTAGCTCCTTAACGGAGTTGGGGTCCTTGGGCCTGTCGAGGAAGTAGACATGCCGCTCGCCAGGAGTCTCGTACTGCTCGACCTCCCTACCCCACCCGCTGCCATTGAGCGCTGCTGCGTACGCCAGGTCCTGTGGACGGAAGTCGTCCAGGCCCGATGACGTCACGGCCATGCGCGAGCTCACCACCCTTCACAGCCCCGCCATGGGCAGCGACAGCGGGTTCACCAGCGGGTTGTCGATGCCGTACCGCCCGCCGCAGATGAAGGACCACGCCGTCTTGTACTAGCGCCGCATCGCCTTATTCGTCGTCTCCCGACCATGGGCTCTTTGCCCCAAAAGTAGGGATCAAGGAGCAAGAGCCCCGTGATAGCCGCGCCGCCATCTAGCCCGCCCTCTGTGCCCACGCGCATGGCCATGTTGTGCGCGATGTTGGCACCGGCGCTGTCCCCGGCAACGAACAAGCGGGAAAGGTTGCCTCGGTCCCGCAGCCACGGCTCTGGCCCGGACGTGGTGTTCCGGGTGACCCAGTTGAGCGCCTGCCACGAGTCATCGTATGCCGCCGGTAGCTGGTGCTTCGGCACGAGGCGGTACTCCACGAGCACTGCCATGACGCGCGCCTTCGCCGCCACCGTGTTCAGGTACGCGTGGTACAGCAGCGTGAACGTGGACTCGATGATGAACGCGCTGTCATCGTAGAACATGAGCACGGGGAGCCGATCCTTCTTGTTCCCTTTCGTCCTACCAGCGGGCGCCTGTCTTGGCCTCTTGAGCCGGGGGGTGGAGCGGCCCATGGCCGACGTGGGTCCTGAGGGGGAGACGAAGAGAGAAGAGCGGCGTGCGGGGAGCGCCAGGGGGCACGGGGTCATTTGGCAAGCGGAAACCAGCGTGGACCTGTCCCGTGACATGGCGTGCTACGGAGGATAAAATGACAATTTTATTGCTAAAACATCTCTTCAATGGTAAATATGTAAATGCAAATGTAAAAGTAACTAAGGATATCAAATAATTAGATATTCCAAAACCGGAGTGACTCGTGGATGTTGGTGCAATTTTCACATTGGTAATGGACTGCATGGCAGCAAGAGCAAAGACATGCGCTGCGCCCACAGCGAAAAGGAGTACCACTACCACAACGGCACAACCACACGTGTCCAGCTGTTTAAGTCAAAGCCTGCCTGCTTTATCTTCACCCGAGGCCCCTAAGTCAAAAATGGCTATCAGTAACAATGGTGCTGCGAAACAGTGCATATGTAATATGTTAGGTCGGCCGCTTTCCAACGGTAGTATCCCAACCAAAGACCGATGCAACATTGTATCTTCTTATTATTATTAAAGAATGTAACATTGTATCTGATCCGACAAAGTTTATTAGGGTATTTGGGAGCACTTCACTTCACGAAAAATTACTCCACTCCACCAACTCCGAAAATTTCGCAGCCAAACGCGTCTAGTTCCAGCAACTCCGGCTCCAGAAAAAAGGTGGAGCAGGGGGGTAGATCCACGTTTTTTTGGAGTACCTCAAGGGGTGCTCTAAAAACCCCCTTTACAGACATCCTCGTGGAGTTGTTGGGTATTTACCCACCATTGCTACTCGTTACACACATACCGGGTATGTTCGATTCAGGAAAAAGAAAAAGGCCCGTCGCCTCCCTCATCTCATCCCGCCGTGCCGCCCCTGCGCCCGGCTCGCCGCGCTGCCTCTGCCTGCCTGCCGCCCGCCGCCCCGGCTCGCCACGCCGCCCCTGCCCGCCGCTCGCCGCGCCACCCCGGCCTGCCGCGCCGCTCGCCCGCCGCGCGCCCTGCCTGCCTGCCGCTCGCCGCGCCGCACCACCCCGCGCCCGCCCGCCCCTGCGCCCTGCGCGCCGCGCCGCCCGCCCGTCGCCCGCCGCACGCCGCCCTGCCTGCCGCCCGCCGCGCCCCGCGCTACCCGCCCGCCACCCCTGCGCCCCGGGAGAAGAAAGGAGAAGGAGAAGAAAGGAGAAGAAAAGGAGACTGACAAGTGGGCCCTATTCACATGGGTATAATAGACAATTCACAACAAGAGCTAATGTTTTTGGAGCTGGAGCACTGCCATTAGCCAAACACGTGCAGCAGCTCCATGTTTTTTTGGAGTTGGTGGAGTGGAGCTAGGAAAGTGTGGAGCTGGTGGAGTGGAGCTGGTTTTTCTGGAGTGGAGTGCTCCCAAACAGGCCTTAAAGAATGCAACATTGTATCTGATCTGACAAAGTACATGGGAGTTCGGATAAACCAGCACGATCCACGGGCCTTTGTTTGGCCAGCTTAAACTCATGGAAAAGCTGGTGACCTGGCGTATTAGAAAAAGGTCCGAGAAGCAGCTTGTTGGAGAATCCTGATATCAGAAAAGCTCCCTCAGTCCCAAATTATTATTAGTAAAATTTTTAAGGTGAAAGTGCATCTTAGCTCCCAAAGTAAGTTTGGTGTTTATGATATACATAATTAAGGAACTAATTATTTTATTGAGAAATTGATATGCTTAAAGCAAAAGATGTGCAAAGGTGTAAGGTAGGGGTCTAAAATAATTGAAGGACGGTGTAAAAAAGAATGATTTATAATTTTATAATTTTAAATTTAAGTATAGGAACATCGTACTATTAAGGGAGACACGTCCGGTTGGCTTGAAGTTGTTAAAAGTGCTTATTTGAGATGCTAACCACTTATGAGAGACACAACAACCTTGCATATACACATGCTATTTCTCACAGTTCCTGAGGGTGTTGGAAGTTCCGACATTTGTCGAAAGTCTCGGGTAACTTTCGACAATGGGTGCTCAATGTATTTTAATTTAATACCATCCGAAGTTATGACC
Source organism: Setaria viridis (assembly GCF_005286985.2). Classification (NCBI taxonomy): domain Eukaryota; kingdom Viridiplantae; phylum Streptophyta; class Magnoliopsida; order Poales; family Poaceae; genus Setaria; species Setaria viridis. The sequence goes on along the minus strand of NC_048265.2, from coordinate 23,963,031 downwards.
CTGTGTCAGAAGTTCTGATAGGTACTTTAACACACAGTAACAGCTAGTTTTTTGGGTCGGGTATTTATACCCCTCACCCCTTTCTTCATTTGCTGCTAACCTAACCCGAGACAAACTCTTTATAGAGCATTCAATACTCCTTCCCACTCCCTTCTTAAGCTAATCCTTGAGAGATTTGAGCTAGGGTTTGGGTGAGAGGAAGTTTGAGGTGTGTGACTCTACCTTTGAGTGTGAGGTCAACCTTGTTCATCTCAAGAGCACTTGAAGTATTTTTGGTCTTTGATTCGTGTTTGTTACTCTTGAAGCTTGCTTCTAGATGGTTAGGCGTCACTCGTTTGAGGACCCTCTTGTTGTGGTGTGCCCGGAAAGTTTATATTGCCTATCGTCTTGGAGGATTCATAGTAAGTGACCTAATCCTCCTTTTGTGGTTGATTGGGGAGGTAAAGGGTTAGTGAGGACCCAACTCTTTATAAGCTCCTCAACAGATACATAGCTTCTTTTGTGGGGGTGAACTTCGGTAAAGAAATCCTTTGTCTCGTGTGCTTATTGTGTTCTTCAAGTTCTTGTTGACCTAGAACTTGTTTGGTCCCAATCTATGCGTTTGCGAGTTTTTTCTTATAGGGATCACCTACAGAAGTCTATCTACATCATTACTGACCTTTTGATTCAAATGGAATTTGCATAAACAAGTTTGTATTTGAATTTCGAGTAAATCGTGTGTTCGAGTTCACCTTCGAGTTACTGATCTCGGCAAGCCCCATGCGTATAACACTACCTCAGGTACCCCGTCGGTAGGTTGCCGGGTCTAAACACAGATAGCTGGTGCGCCAGGTAAGGAACCTCGCTGAGAATCTGCTGGCAAACTTGATGGCCCAAGTCACCATCAATCCCATCGTCGCGTTCGAAGTGGGTGTGACATTCACCTTTAGCTCCTGGGATTACATTGCAGACGGCGCTGGAAACTTCCACCTCCACATTGCGCCGGCCCCGGAGGAGAAGCAATACGACATCAACCCTATCGCCAAGCTCTGGAGGATTTTGTCAAAAAGTTCAATGAAATTTTTGACTTATTCCGAGGCTCGGGAGACGAGTCCGAGTACAACTCAACTTCTCCCACTATCCCAGATTGGTTCCCACGAAGCTGGTGCTTAAGCCATTGTGCGAATCAGTCTACAATACAAGTCGATTCCCATTCGGACTCTGAAACTCAGGTGCTACCCAGCAAGCTACATGTCCAGATTACAATCCAACTCGAATTTGATCGAGGACCTCGACTATTACTCCAATCCAGACAAGCAAACTCCATTACTAGGTCCACAAAAGGCATGGTGATCATATTAACTCCGCAAAAGCAAATTTGTCTACTGGCCCAACATGAAGCCACCTGCTCTTACCAAAGATGACGAGTCATCCTTGTTGCCTACCTCGACACCCTCCCATACCAGGAGGGTACCCCTCGGTCGCCTATCTACGAAGAAGATGGCTCCACAGAGGTCATCACATCAAGTTTGGGTAGCTATTCTCCAAAGCTGGAACTCCTCACCATCGTTACTCAACAAGGGGCGAGGATGAAGATCAGCCAGAAGGAGAAGAAACCGAAGCTCAAAGGAATCGACAGCGGGTAAGAAACGCTACAAGAGTAGAGTGCCATCGCCGCCTTGCTGTTGATCTACACATCATGAACTTGGATCACGCGTTTGAAGTAGTTCAAACGCATCAGCAACATACTCCTCTCGCCATCATCGCATCCATCGACCTGATTACTCGGACCATGCCACAAACTAAGTACAACAGGCAACTAGCTCAACTGGCGAAGCGTGCGTATGAGCAACTCGATCAACAAAGCCAAGTACACTAGATTCGAAACACCTCATCCCAACATGGCAGTAGCCATAGGCGACCAAGTCGAAATGAGGGTGCCAAAAATGAGGGTGCCAGAATTGAGGGTCCCAGACCAAGCCAAATCAGGGCAGAGGGTAGTCGGGCGGAACCTTCGGGAGGTCGTGGCCACCATGGGCCCCACCTAGAACCTGAACCCCCAGTAAATGACCTCCATCAAAAGATTAACAACAGCCGCGACGCTCGTACAATCACTGAAAGGTGTCGTCACAAGCGCGAACAAGAAGTCAAGTACCTAGGAGGGGTTTCTGACGAGTTTCCCACCTTCTCAAAATGTGTATGAAAGACGGTTCTACCTAACAAGTTCAAACCTCTGGCATCACTAAGTACGACGGCAAGCAGGACCCAGTCCAATGGCTGCGGTGCTACTCGTTGTCAGTTCAGGCGGCGGGAGGAAACGACGACACCAAGGTCATCTACTTCCCCATCTACATAGAGGCAGGGCCACTCACATTGCTCGAATCCCTAGATAAGAACTCCATCGACACATGGAAACACCTCAAGGCGGCGTTCGCAAACAACTTCACAGGGGCTATACAGTGTCCTGGCAACAGGATCGAGTTAAACAGCACAAGGCGAGACCTTGCGCGGTTATGTTCATTTTTTTTACAAGAAGGCCACTATCGTGGACATCACGGAGCAAGACTCCATAGATTGCTTCCAGAATGGTCTATATGACCGCTAGATGTTCCAAGATTTTGGCAGGAGACGCCCAGAGGATAACAAATCTCTCAAGATCATGATACAAGCTTGGGCAGATGATGAAGACAAAGAGATCAAGAGGTTCGAGTCCAGTCCTAACAAAGGCCAGAGCAACATCAATCAGAGTAATGGCCAACATAATGACAAAAACCGTAACGATCAACCCAATAACAACAACCGAGGCAACTACTCGGGTGGTCTAAATTGCAAAAGGAAGTCAGACAATATTGTCACGGTGATGTTCCAGTCTTCCCAGAAAGGCAGCGGGAATAAAGAAAGGACTCCGTTCAAAGAGCTCCGAAAAAAGCAGTGCCCGTTGTCGGGGATACATTCCCAATACCCGCAAGGAAGGAAGAAGATGGACTCTTACTAGGATTCCTCTATAATACTACTAGGACTCATACCATATAATCCTACTAGGACTACTCCTTGTAACTGACTAGTTATCCCGTCCCCTGAAGTATATAAAGGAGGGCAAGGGTACCTAGATCGCCGGAGTCTCAGAGAATAGAGGACCAAAACCTCATACCTCAACACCCAAGCGCAGGACGCAATATACAACACCCCAAACAGGACGTAGGGTATTACGCTACTCTAGCGACACGAACTTGTATAAATCCGTGTGTTGTGTCCTTGCTTTTACCTTCGAGTTACAGGTTTGGCGATTCCCCACCAACCAATCTATTACCTCGGGTACCCCCTTGGTAGGTTGCCGGGTATAAAACACCGACATCTGGCGTGCCAGATAGGGGTGATTGTCGAGATCATTGGGTGATCTTGAAGGACCTCGTCAACAAAACCAATCCGTTCAGCACAGCGCATTTGAATTGCTAACAAGTCAGCAATTCGGCGTGATGCAACAAGATCGAGACGGAGTCGAAGACCTTGATCCCCGCAGCTTTAATCTGGGTTGAAATCAATCTACGATGGCATGTTTTTGTGGGTCATACTTTCATCTCCAAAGAAAGACAGCATGTTCCATCTACATCGAGAGAAGAGAAATTGCTGGTGAATCAGAGAGAATTTTCTCTATTTCGTTGCTTGAAGAGGGGACAATTTCGCTGTTGCTGCACGAGTTTCAAAACAAACCTACCAGAGAAGATCTTGGGATATTTTTCGCTATATGCACATAAAGGATCACCAGGACATCTATTGCTCCTGCTAATCGTACTTGGAAGACGTACGTGGGCGCACATATTGCATCGTTGAACTCGAGACGAGGATGGAGTCGGGTAGGCAGAATTCAAGCGGAGTCTGATTTCGTGGATCGCCCGTCTGGTGCCTGAATTGAATCAAGGCAAAGGGCAAAATTCATCTCCTCCATTGGAAACTTTGAGCAAAAGGGATTTTTCCACCACACGTACATGCAAGATGCACCAAGGATTGCACTAATCTGAATTACAGCTCGCGCGACAACACCTACAATCGGCAAGCCGACACGCCAGAGACAACCTTGACTACTTCAACTTCACGAGAGCGCCCGACGACCCGCCGATGACTACTTCGACTACTCGTCTCGACTAGAAAACTAGTCGAGGGTGGGTTCTACGTGATTAACAACAAGTCGGAATTGATTCCGACTAGTTGGCTTCATCAACAATCGACAAGACTGATCCGCTACCTCGCCGATGACAACTTCGACTCCTCGTCTTGACTAGAAAATTAGTCGGGACAAACTTCACACTGTCGACAACTAGTCGGAATCGACTCTTACTAGTCGGTTTCATCAACAACAATCGCAGCTTCATCAACGACCGCCATGGCTTCGTCGATAATTATCCACAAATCAAGCTAAGTCACTTTTTAATAATTATTTTTCTATCGCTTGTTTCAGCATGATTGACCAATGCGCACAACATGAGCTCTACTCGCCGGAGGGCAACAAACTTTTGCGCACAATGCGCGCTTTATTCTCCGGAGGGCAGCAAACTCTTGCGCGCAATCACGCTCTCTTTTTGTCGCAACGACCACAACTAATTTTTGTGTTCTCTTAAGGTCACTAATCTTCTCTAGCAGAACACGCCTTAATTCGTGAAAGCCTCGGATCATCTGTCATGCCAAAATGCTAGCACACATACACGAGACAAAGATCTCAGCTGTGCAAACGGCAGCGCCCATACGCATACAAGAGACAAAGATCTCGCCACACAACTGCTACGGCTAAACAGAGGCTGAGAGCCTAAAACGTAACAAGCTAACTACTTAGGAGAAATATGTCCGAAACAAGAGCATGGCATACAACATTTATATTGATCGCTGAATAAATTTCAGTAGTTTTCTATATGCTACAAATATGCTACATAATGTATGCATCTTTTCTTTCAGGTCAAGCTTCGGCGACGATGCTCCAGGACACTAAGCGTACCTCCAACAGCACAGCTAGTTCCCAAACTTGGGACGCTAAGCGCCAATTACTACTTGGAATATCTCCAATGGCTCGGCTAGCTTCCTAGCTCGGGGGCTAAGCACCAATAACTACTCGATGTGGCTCCTACGACTTACCTGGCGCATAAGCTCGAGGGTTGGATGCCGCAAAACAACTCGGATGATGACTTGCGTGAAGATTCAAGATTCTTGGATTAATTATTCAATCAATCTAAGGCTTGGGGGCTGATAAGCTACATCCAGCAATTGATTTTTTTTCAAGACAAATGAAGAAGATTCAAGCATCTATTGACCCTCAACCTGATTCTACGATTCAACCTAAGGCTCGGGGGCTACTCCATATGGAGTGCGACTTTCGCCGCCCTCCATATATGAAGATTACAGAATCAAGATGATCAAAGGCTTTGAGCACACCATAGCCTCAAGGCAGCTTTCAGAAATTTTAAAGATTCAACCAGATAAAGTACTCGAAGAGCACCAAACTACTCGGCCAGGATCTTAAAACTACTCGAAGACTACTGCATTCGACTATGAAGGGCTCGGGGGCCTGTCGGGGATAGATCCCCAGTACCCGCAAGGAAGGAAGAAGACGGACTCCTACTAGGATTCCTCTGTAATCCTATTAGGACCCATACCATACAACACGTGGAGTATATAAAGGAGGGCAAGGATACCTAGATCGATGGAGTCTCAGAGAACAGAGGACCAAGACCTCATACCTCAACACCCAAGCGCAGGGCGCAATATACAATACTCCAAACAGGACGTATGGTATTACGCTACTCTGGCGGGCCAAACCCGTATAAATGTCTTGTGTCCTCACTTTTACCTTCAAGTTCCTGGTCCGGCGATTCCCCACCAACCAATTTACTACCTCGGGTACCCCCTCAGTAGGTTGCTAGGTATAAAACACCACCACCCGTGGCACCCACACTCTAAGCACTCTACGATGGATTGGTATAACCTGCGCAAAGTCATGAAGGATCTGCCGGAACCTTCGGGAGCAAAGGACAAGGGCGAGGCCAAAGAAGATGAAGACGATGGTGACAACGTCAAATTCCAGAACCCGTCCAACAGCGTCAACGTCATCTTCGGCGGCACACCGAGTACTACTACTAAGCGATCCTAGAAACTAGCCCTCCGAGAGATTATGTCAATTGAACCAGCAACGCCTACGTTTCTCAAATGGTCCGAGGTGCCAATTACGTTCTCCAAGAAGGATCAGTGAACTAGTTTCTCTGACCCAGGATGTTATCCTCTTGTCCTAGACCCAGTAGTCGCAGTCTCTCAATTCACCAAGATACTCATAGATGGCGGTAATGGTCTCAACGTACTCTTCGCCAAGACTTTGAGGCAGATGGGCCTTGACATTACGAATATGGTCACCCCGATGAACTCTTCATTCTACGGGATTGTACCAGGCAACGCGGCTGTACCCCTTGGTCAGGTGATTGTGCCAGTTACCTTCGAGACCAAAGAACACTACCGGATAGAGTACATCCAGTTTGAGGTGGCCGATTTTGAAACTTCGTATCACGCTATCCTCGGAAGACCTGCACTGGTCAAATTCATGGCCATCCCGCATTACGTGTACCTAGTACTCAAAATGCCGGGACCCAAGGGAGTACTCTCCCTGCGCGGAGACTTGAAGAGATCATACGACTATGACACAAAAGTTGTAGAGCTACTAGCGACTACTCAAGTGCCAAATTCGATGATGCAAGTCCTCGCCGCTTCCAAGAAATTGTCCCCAACAGAATTTGAAATCCTAGAGAAAAGTCAAGGGCAATAAAGGTCAAGCTGACAAGTGAAGTCGATATCAAAGCTATTGACCTTGAGACTGGTGATAGCTCTAAGACAGCCCTGATTGGCTCAGAGCTGGACCCCAAATAGGAAGACGCGCTCATTAGCTTCGTTCGGGCCAACTGAGACATCTTCGCATGAAAACCATCTGATATGATGGGGGTGCCCAGGGAGTTGATTGAGCACTCGCTAAATGTGGATCCCAAAGCTACACCAAAATGGCAATGGCTATGCTGATTCGCCCAAAACAAAAGAGAAGCAATCAAAAAAGAGTTGACCAAACTAGTCACAGTTAGCTTCATAAAAGATGTTTATCATCTAGAGTGGCTGGCCAATCCCGTCTTGGTACGGAAGAAAAACAACAACGAGTGGAGGATATGTGTTGACTACACAGACCACAACAAGCACTGTCCAAAGGATCCCTTCGGGCTCCCTAGGATTGATCAAGTCATTGACTCGACAGTTGGATGCGCTCTACTCTGTTTTCTTGATTACTATTTGGGGTATCACCAGATGGCCCTCAAGGAAGAAGACCAAATCAAGACCGCGTTCATCACCCCGTATGAACCTTTCTGCTACACAACAATGTCATTCAGGTTGAAGAACACAGGCACCACCTATCGACGGGCCATCCAAAAGTGTTTCAAGAAACAACTACACCACAACGTGAAAGCGTACATGGATGACGTGGTCATAAAGACCAGAAGTCTCAAAGACTTGATTACGGATCTAGAAGAAACTTTCACAAGCTTGTGAGAGTTTCGGTGGAAGATGAACCCAACAAAGTGTGTATTCGGTCTACCCTCTGGAAAACTACTCGAGTTAATCATCAGGCATCAAGGGATTGAAGCTAATCCCAAGAAAATCTCTGCCATCACCAACTTTCACGCTTCATCGTGCATCAAGGATGTCCAGAAGCTGACTGGATGCATGGTAGCCCTCAATAGATTCATCTCAAGACTTGGAGAATGGGGACTACCCTTCTTCAAACTACTCAAGTGGCAAGATAAATTCTAGTGGACCGAGGAGACATATCAAGCCCTTCAAAAGTTGAAGGACTTCCTATCAAAGCCACCAGTCCTCACGGCACCTAGCCCCAATTGTCGGGCATGCACCCCATGCCCACGAGTAGACCTTGGACGGCCCACTGAGGGGCGTACTCGGACACGATCAGGACAAGGGATAGGTGTATTCCACTCGGACTAGTCAAGAATGTTTATGGAAAACTACTCGGGCCATACCGAGTAGAACTCTGTAATAGTACTTGACTAGGACTCAGACTTGTAACCCTGCCCTCCCATGTATATAAGGGCGGGCAAGGACCCCCCTCAAGGACAACTCCAGTTCATCCAAGATCAATACAAATCAACACACAGGACGTAGGGTATTACGCGATCTAGCGGCCCGAACCTGTCTAAATCGTGTTCCTGACGTCACCATTGATTCCTTAATTCTCGACGATCCTTACCGCACAAAAGACCACCTAGGGCACCCCCTAGGCGGGTTGCCGGTCTAAAACACCGACACCAATGAAGATTTGCTACTTTATATTGCCGCAACTACCAATGTTGTCAGCACGGCGATCGTGGTCGAAAGACTAGAACCAGGCCATGTATACAAAGTACACAGACCCGTCTACTTCGTCAGCGAGGTTTTATCGGATTCCAAATCCAGGTACCCACTAGTTCAAAAGCTGCTATATGCAATACTACTCATCTAGTGGAAGCTATAACACTACTTCTAGGAACACAAAATCTCCGTCATCACAAACTTACCCTGGGGAGAAATTCTCCACAATTGAGATGCAACAGGAAGAATCTCCAAGTGAGCGGTAGAACTCGGAGCCTTGTCCCTGGAATTCAAGCTAATGACTGTCATCATGTCATAAGCACTAGTCAATTTCATGGCAGAGTGGCAGGAAAACAAAGTACCAACACCGGTAGAACGCCCAGAGCATTGGGTCATGTACTTCGATGGATCACTTAAGCTCAAGGGCGCCAGCGCAGGAATACTCTTAATCTCTCCCAAAGGTGAACCACTCAAATATGTCTTGCAAATCTTCTAGGAGGTATCCAATAATGAAGTTGAATACGAAGCGCTTCTACATAGGCTCCGCCTAGCAGTCTCGTTGGGAATCAAGCTATTGTTGGTCTATGGCGACTCACTAGTAGTCATCAATCAAGTCAACGATGAGTGGGATCGACACAAGGATAACATGGATGCATACTGCCTAGAAGTATGCAAGCTAGAGAACAAGTTCTCTAGTTTGGAGTTCCATCACGTGGCTCGTGATAACAACGTTGCCTCAGGCGTCTTGTCCAAACTTGGATCTACTCGTGCTCAAGTTCCAGCCGAGGTCTTCATCCATGAACTACACAAGCCATACATAATAGAGCTAGCACCGTAAAAAACCACCGATCAAGGTCATGATGCACCAGACCGGGAGGTTATGATGATCAACGTAGACTAGAGAATCCCCTTCATCGACTACATCAAGGAGCACAAGTTACCTCCGGACAATACTGAAGTAGTGCAAGTCTCACGATGTGGCAAGAACTACGTTCTAGTCATGGACAAGCTCTACAGATGAGGTGCATCATCAGGAGTACTCATGAAGTACGTCTCACTGCAAGATGGCAAGGACATACTGGAGGAGATCCACAAAGGCATCTATGGCAACCACGTATCATCAAGAACGATCTTGGGCAAGGCTTTCAGAGTAGGATTCTATTGTTCTATAGCTCTTGCTAACGCCAAAGAACTAGTCCGCCGATGCCAAGAGTGTCAATTCTTCGCCAAGCAACAACACATCCCTGTGTACAAGTTGATCACCATACCACCCCCTTGGCCCTTCGCATGCTGGGGGCTAGACATGATTGGCCCTCTTCCTACGGCGCCTAGGGGCTTCAACCGAGTACTCATGGCGATCGACAAGTTCACCAAGTGGATTGAGGTGAAGCCAGCAACCTGCGCCAAGGCTATAGAGTACTCGACTTCCTCAACGAAATTGTCCATCACTACGGCTTTTCCAATCGCATCATCACAGACCTGGGCTCAAATTTTAACAATAACGAGTTCTGGGAGTACTATGAGAACAACGGGATTGATGTCCGGTATGTCTCTATCTCTCATCCGCGGGCTAATGGCTAGGTTGAGCGTGCAAACAGGATGTTACTAGAGGCTCTCAAGAAAAGACTACAGGTCATTGGAAACACCAAAGGGGGCAAGTGGCTCAAAGAGCTACCCAATGTCCTCTGGGGGCTTCGCACACAGCCGAGCAAGCCTACAGGGTACTCACCCTACTTCCTGGTCTACGGATCAGAAGCCGTCCTCCCCTCCAACGTCATGTGGAAATCTCTAGCAGTCGAGTAGTATGAGGAGGGCGCAACTGAAGAAACAAGGCGTCTAGACTTAGACAGCCTCAAAGAAGCTTGCTGTGCAGCACTCGTCCAGTTAGCAAGATACCTTGAAGGAATTAGTCACTATCATGATTGCAACGTCAAGGAACGTTCGTTCAACATAGGCGACATGGCCCTCAAGCATATTCGAGACACCGAGGGCTGCACAAGCTGAATTCGCCATGGGAGGGTCCTTTCATCATCTCCAAGGTCACTGGACCTAGGTCGTATAGGCTACAAACTCTCTCAGGCAAACAAATCAATAACTCATGGAACATTGAGCATTTGTGTCGATTCTACCCATAGTTTACATATTCATATAAATTGGCCATCGACCTCATTTTGTACAATTAAAATTCAATAAAGCAGATTTATTTTTGTCATAAAATGAATACCTATTTCTTTTTGATCGTGACTTGTAAAAAAAAGTTCATTGCGCAATTTAGCTCCCTGGGTTCTACACAAACCTTGAAAGGGCTTTCGACGCAGTTCAGGCTCAAGAGCACAATACTCCACTTGCGGCAATTGCCTCAATCAATCTTTTAACAACGTTGATGCCCTAAGACAAGGATAACGAAGCCACAGCTCAACTCGTGCAGCGTGACAACGGACTAATCGCACAACTCGCGTAGCAAGCCTACAAGTTACTTGACAAAGAATCACCAATTCCGTTCGTTCCTTGCATCACAGCTCACCAAGAAGGCAGCAGGGGAGCTGCAGACAACAATAATGCCCCAAGAAACAACAATGAAGTTGTCAACTAGCCTCGGCAACACAGCCAAGGCCCAAGCAAACACAAGGCCCCAGCACGCCATAAGGATGTTGGAGAGGTCAGCTGCACCAACTCGATAAAAAGTATTCGTTCTACTCAGAAGAACCACAAAGTATCAAAATTTAGTGATCTGCGAGAAATCCTCAACAGTCGGCGCGAACGAGAAGTCGACAACTACAACAATTTTCTTGCTTTCACAAATCGGGTAATGAGGACAAAACTACCCGAGAAGATTAAGCCGACTGGAATCACCAAGTACGATGGCAAACAAGACCCAATTCAATGGCTACGATGGTACTCACTAGCCGTCCAAGCAGCCGGGGGCAATAACGACACCAAAGTCATCCACTTCCCCATATGCATGGAACCCGCACCACTGACCTGGCTTGAGTCACTCAAACCCAAGTCCATTGACTCTTGGGCAGACTTGACAAAGGCTTTCACCAACAACTTCGCCGACTCCATGGCTAGACCAGGCAACAACATCGACTTAAGTCAAATTAAGCAAAAAGAAGGAGAGACCTTACGCGACTAACTATGTCGATTCTTCGAAAAGAAGGCAACCATAGTTGACATCTCAGAAACAGACGTCGTCGAGTGCTTCCAGAACGGACTCTACGATCGACGGACATACCAAGACTTTGGTCGCCGACGACCAGCTAATGTCAAAGACCTCAAAGTCATGGTGCAGCAGTGGGTGGATGAAGAAGACAAAGAGCGAGAGCGGTTCGGCTCTCACCGTAACCGTGGACGCGACAACAGCAACAACAATTACCAAGATAGAACTCGACACAATGATACTCGAAACAACTTCTCGGGTAATCACAACCGCAAAAGGAAGCCCGAGAACACTGTTGCTGCCATGACCACCTCCGAGAAAAAGGGATCTCGCAAAAACGATGAAGGGCCAACCTTCACTGAACTACTCAAAAAGCAGTGCCCATGGCACCCGACTAGCAAGCACTCGGCAATAGACTACTATAGCATGCGCCGAGTAATGCAAGACTTACCCGCACCCCCCCCTCAAGAGTACACCAAGAAAAAAGATAAGGGCAAAAACAAAGTCCACAACGACGAAGACGAAGCAAGCGACTTCCAGACCGCCTCAAAAACTGTCAACGTCATCTTTGACGGTATTCCAGGCACCGCATCCAAGCGAGCCAACAAACTCGTACTCAGGGAGATCATGGCCATTGAACGAACGGATCCAACACCGCTAAAATGGTCAGAAGTGTCCATTTCCTTCAGCAGAAAGGACCAATGGACCAAGTTCTTAGAACCAGGTCGTTTCCCCCTAGTACTCGATCCGGTTGTGGCAGGCTCAAAGTTAACCAAAGTACTCATCGACGGCGGAAGTGGACTCAACGTTATTTTCGCCAAGACATTGAGAAAGATGTGCCTCGACGTCACTGAAATGCTTACTCCAACAGATTTACCTTTCTACGTATCGTACCCGGACATGCAGCTATACCACTAGGACAAGTCGTCCTTCGAGTCACCTTTGGAACTAAAGAACACTACCGTACCGAGTACATCATATTTGAAGTCGCCGACTTCGAGACATCTTACCACGCCATACTCGGAAGGCCAGCACTTGCCAAGTTCATGACCATACCACATTATGTTTACTTGGTACTCAAAATGCCAGGCCCCAAGGCAGAACTAATGCTACGAGGAGATCTACGGCGATCCTACGAATGTGACACTGAAGCCGTGGAAATTGCTGCGACTTCTCAAGCACCTAGTCCCATGCAACAAGTCTTCACAGCTTCAAAGAAGCTCCATTTAACTGAACTAGAGATCCCAGAAAACAAGTCGGGGTCTATAAAGGTGAAACCCGCCAGCGAGCATGATTTCAAACCAGTCGACCTCCAGATGGGCGATCCTTCCAAGACAGCCTTGATCGGAACAGGGCTAGATCCTAAATAGGAATCCGCGCTCGTCAGCTTCCTTCGGGCTAACCACGATATCTTCACTTGGAAACAGGCTGACATGCCAGGTGTGCCCAAAGAGCTGATCGAGCACTCTCTGAATGTTGATCCCAAAGCTACCCCAAAACGGCAGCGACTTCGCAGATTCGCTCAAGACAGACGAGAAGCAATCAAGAAAGAGTTGGCCAAGCTACTCACGGCAGGGTTCATCAAAGAAGTCTTCACCCTGACTGGCTCGCCAACCCCGTGCTCGTGCATAAGAAAAACAACGAGTGGAGAATGTGCGTCGACTACACCGACCTCAACAAGCACTGCCCAAAAGACCCTTTCGGGCTACCCAGGATCGATCAAGTAGTCGACTCTACCGCTGGGTACGCTTTACTATGTTTTCTCGACTGCTACTCCGGCTATCATCAGATAAGCCTCAAAGAAAAAGATCAAGCCAAAACAGCTTTCATCACACCTTTCGGAGCTTTCTGCTACAAAACAATGTCCTTTGGACTAAAAAATGCTAGGGAAACTTATCAACAAGCTATTCAGATGTGCTTCGAGAAGCAGCTTCACCGCAATGTTGAAGCTTATGTCGACGACGTAGTCATCAAAACAAGAACCAGGAGGAACTCATCGCTGATTTGGAGGAAACTTTCTCTAGTCTACGCGCTTTCCAATGAAAACTTAATCCTACTAAGTGTGTCTTTGGAGTACCTTCTGGCAAGCTACTCGGGTTCATCATTAGCCATCGCAGCATTGAGGCCAACCCAAAAAAAATATCTGCCATCACAAACATGCAAGCACCAGGTAGCATCAAGGATGTCAAGAAACTCACAGGCTGCATGGCCATTCTCAACCGGTTCATCTCGAGACTTGGAGAATGGGGACTACCTTTCTTCAAGCTTCTCAAACACCAGGACAAGTTCAAATGGATGGAACAGGCAGACAAGGCACCAACACAACTGAAAGACTTTCTGTCAAAGCCTCCTGTACTCACCGCTCCTTCTCCGAATGAAGACTTGCTCCTATACATATCAGCTACTACTCATGTCGTTAGCACGGCAATAGTAGTCGAATGGTCTGAACCAGGCCACGCTTACAAGGTCCAACAACCTATCTACTTCGTCAGCAAAGTACTCTCGGACTCCAAAACTCGGTATTCACCGATACAAAAGCTCTTATACGCAATTCTGCTCACCTCCCAGAAACTGCGCCATTATTTCCAGGAGCACAACATCACAGTCATCTCTGACTTCCCACTCGGCGAAATTCTCCACAACAGAGACGCCACGGGTAGAATCTCCAAATGGGCAGTTGAACTCGGAGCTCTCACTTTGGACTTCACGCCAAGGACATCTATCAAATCCCAAGCTTTGGTCGACTTCGTAGCTGAATGGACTGAAAATCAAGTACCAACACCAGTTGAACAGCCAGAACACTGGATAATGTACTTCGACGGGTCCCTCAAACTTGATGGGGCCGGTGTGGGCGTATTACTCATCTCCCCCAATGGAGACCAGCTCAAATACGTACTGCAAATCTTCTGGGAAGCATCTAACAACGAAGCCGAGTACGAAGCATTGCTACACGGCCTTCTCCTTGCAATCTCCCTCAGCATCAAAAGACTACTGGTGTACGGCGACTCACTAGTCGTTATAAACCAGGTCAATGACGAGTGGGACCGAAACAAGAACAACATGGACGCTTACTGCAAAAAATTATGTAAACTGGAAAACAAGTTCTCCGGCTTGGAATTTCATCACATCGTCCGCGACAATAACGTTGCCGCTGACATCTTATCCAAAATGGGCTCAACTCGTGCAGAGGTTCCAGCAGGAATTTTCGTACATGAACTGCGCAAGCCGTCCATACCTGAACAAGTCACGCCACCAGCTGTCCAGACTGCTGACATCTCTCATGAAATCATGATGATAGAAGTCGACTGAAGGACACCCTTCATCGACTATATCAAAGATCACCAGTTACCATCCGACAAAAATAAGGCTGAACAAATCTCCCGGCGAGTAAAAAATTATGTTCTAGTCGGAGACAAGCTCTACAGGAAAGGTGCATCATCCGGGGTACTCATGAAGTGCGTTACCCGGGAAGACGGTCAAGCAATCTTAGAGGAAATTCACAAAGGAATCTGTGGCAACCACGCCTCTTCACGAACAATAGTTGGCAAGGCTTTCAGAGCAGGCTTCTACTGGCCAATGACTCTAGCCGATGCTAAACAACTAGTTCAGAAGTGCAAAGGTTGTCAATTCTTTACCAAACAACAGCATATACCGGCCTACAAGCTAGTCACAATACCTCCAACATGGCCGTTTGTCTGCTGGGGGCTCGACATGATAGGGCCATTACCAACTGCGCCAGGAGGATTCAACCGAGTACTCGTGGCAATCGACAAATTCACCAAGTGGATCGAGGTCAAACCAGTCACTTGCCCCAAGGCGGACCGGGTCCTTGACTTCTTAGATGAAATCATACACCGCTACGGCTTTCCCAACAGGATTATCACAGACCTAGGGTCAAACTTCAACAATCACGACTTTTGGGAATACTGCGAGAATAGCGGCATCGACGTCCGCTATGTCTCGGTCGCTCACCCGCGAGCCAATGGACAAGTTGAGCGTGCTAATGGCATGATACTTGATGCCTTGAAGAAAAGACTACATGACGTGGGCAACACCAAAGGCGGCAAATGGCTCAAAGAGTTACCCAATGCTCTGTGGGACTTACGTACCCAACCATGCAAGACTACTAGGCTCTCGCCCTATTTCCTCGTGTATGGCTCGGAAGCCATATTACCCGCCGACATCATGTGGCAATCACCTTCAGTTGAACAATATGAAGAAGAATTGGCAGAAGAAACAAGGCAAACAGATATAGACAGTCTAAAAGAAACAAGATGCGCAGCACTAGTGCAATCTGCCAGATACCTTGACGGTTTAAGGCATTACCACGATCGTAACGTCAAGGGAAGATCTTTCAGCTTGGGTGATATGGTCCTCAAGCGTATCCAAGACACAACAGGGTTGCATAAACTCAATTCACCATGGGAGGGTCCTTACATTGTATCAATGGTTACGGGACCTGGATCTTATAGACTCCAAGAGCTTTCAGGTGAACGAGTACCAAACTCTTGGAACATAGAATACCTTTGTCGCTACTACCCATAGCAGCACCCGAGTAATCGCTTCAACAACTCAAGATGACTATTCGAGCTAACAGCTCGGCTACCGACTTCAAGATACATTAGTCTTGGCTCAAGAATTATCAACTCAACAAGGATCACTGCCCTGGTACAAAGATTCTGTAAAGTAATTCTTTACTCAGAACCGAAGATACATCATCAAGTTACATACGAGTTTGAGTACTCGAAATACACAAGGACTACAAGCAACTGCCTACTCGCGGGCTGCATTTAAGCCTCAGGCTTACTATATCACAAGGCCACTCAGATCTGCCGACTACAATGGGAAGGGCCTCCACGCAAGGAAGTTGCGCAAAACGCAGTCATATCCAGGTCTCTACCCAAGGCAATGTCAGGAACTCCTGCATCGCCACTGCCTTGACAGCGGCAACGATGAATCCCGCGTGACGCGCCTAGAGAGAACCAAGGTGCTCTTTTGCTAGCCTTGCGGAGCCAACCCACTCTACGGCCACACCTCCACCTCTAAGAGAGCGGGATAAAGACCGCAGCACTCATCACCTATCACTTGCGACTTCCAGCGTGTACTCCACTGGATCACGAGCTACAAGATGAGGCACGCCATGAAACCTCCTACGAGGATTCTTCTAGCATCGCGACTATCCCTACGAGCGCAGGAGTCTGTGGAGGGAAGGTGGCCTTAATCTACGAGGAATCTTCTGTTGGGATACGAGGTAGGCTACACTAGCACAAATCAAAAATTTCTACCACGTAAACCAGGAAAACTGTCGTATAAGGATCACGGGATTACCACTCGATGCACTGGTGCGGAAGTTGTAGATTCGCGTCGATGCAGCGAAGTCGATCAGCGTAGTCCTACGTAGTCGATCACGTCGACGTCCAGCAGCTCCTCAGCAGCTCGTCCACGTGCAGCAAGATCGCCCTCGTGCCGCGGCTCGTCGTCGGCTCGTCGTGGCTCGTCGGCGGCTAATCGTGGCTCGTCGACGGCTCGTCCAAGTGCTACAGGCGCAACACCTCCAAGGTATCCACACATGCAGGGAGGAAGCGTCGCAAGTTGGACTGCTAGATCCGTGAGTTGCAACAGGTGAGGGCGTGGGAGGCGCGGCAGATGTGTTTCGCCAAAAAGGTGTAAACCTTAGGGCGCCCCCCCTCTATTTATAGAGGTTCCTAATGGGCCTCTGGGTCCGAGGCCCATTAGTACTTCTAAACCTAATCCAACTCGGATCACATCCGAATTGGGCTTCCAGCCCCTTAAGTGTGTGACCCTATGGGTTCGGATACGTATAGACATGGTCCGAGTACTCCTACTCGGCCCAATAGTCGGTAGCGGCCTCTAGCAAGACGTGCCAACTCCTATATGCACACGAAGATCATATCAGACGAACCATCACAACATTATATACGTGCTATTCCCTTTGCCTCACGATATTTGGTCTAGCTTCAAGCCGACCGCTCTTTCTCGATCCTGTGATTCGGAATCCCTTTGTAGGTAAACTCTTAACCGTACGTAGCATGGCCATGCATTTTTGAATCCGATCACTCGAGGGCCCCAGAGATATCACTTTCAATCAGAGAGGGGCAAATCCCATCTTGATTGACCATGTCTCATAGCATGCTTCTTGACAAACCCGAAAGCTACCTTTATAACTACCTTGTTACGGCGTAGCGTTTGATAGCCCCTAAGTAGGTCGATCCACATATAGAATACATGCGACAATCTCAGGTCTAAGGACAAAGCGTATATGTTTTTTAAAGAGAGAACTACTTCTCGTGTTGGGTCAGTCCTAGCACATGTCTCCACATGTGCCCACATTATTAGTTCAACATCTCCATGTCCATGACTTGTGAAATATAGTCATCAACTAATACATGTGCTAGTCTAATATTCATGTGTGTCCTCACATGAACTCCGACTAGGGACAACTTTAGAATAACCATACAAGTAAAGAGTTTCACACACAATTCACATAATTGCAAATCAATTCAAGTAGCCTTTAATGGATATTCAAGGAACACAATATAAAACATGGATACAAATGGAATATCATCATCTCTATGATTGCCTCTAGGGCATACCTCCAACAGTCTCCCACTTGCATTAGAGTCAATCTAGAAGGTACCTAATACCCATAGCTCTTACATGCGCATCATGTTTACCCTGCAGGAGTGGTTTTGTCAACGGATCAGAAATATTCAGATCCGTGTGTATTTTGCATATCTTGATCTCACCCCGGTTAATGAAGTCTCGAATGAGATGAAATGGCCGCATTACGTGTTTGTTCTTCTGGTGGTTCCTTGGCTCCTTTGCTTGCGCAATTGCCCCATTGTTATCACAGTAGAGATTCAATGGGCTGGACGTATTCGGGAACACACCAAGCTCAATGAGGAAATTCCTTATCCAAACAACCTCCTTCGTGGCTTCCGAAGCCACGATGTACTCGGCTTCTGTCGTAGAATCGGCCATCGTCTCCTGCTTGGAACTCTTCCAACTAATAGCACCACCATTTAGCGTGAACACAAATCCTGATTGTGACTTTGAATCATCTTGGAAACTAGCATCGGTGTAACCTATTACAATGAGCTCCTCCTCACCTCCGTAGACGAGGAACATATCTTTAGTCCTTCTCAAGTACTTAAGAATATTTTTCACCGCTGTCCAGTGACTCTCACCTGGATCAGACTGGTGTCTGCTTGTCATACTTAGCGCATATGAAACATCTGGGCGAGTACTTATCATTGCATACATGATAGATCCAATAGCCGAGGCATATGGCACTCTACTCATGCGATCCCGCTCATCAGCAGTCGAAGGACACTGAGTCTTGCTGAGATGTATGCCATGTGACATAGGCAAGAACCCTTTCTTTGCCTCTTCCATGCTGAACCGCTTCAACACTTTGTCAATGTAAGTATCTTGGCTTAATCCTATAAGCCTTCTCAATCTATCTCTATAGATCTTAATGCCCAGAATATATGCCGCTTCCCCTAAGTCCTTCATCGAAAAACTATTTTTCAGTGAAGTCTTTACAGACTCAAGCATAGGAATGTTATTTCCAATCAGCAATATGTCATCTACATATAAGATTAGAAATACTACAGAGCTCCCACTAACCTTCTTGTAAACACAAGACTCTTCTTTGTTCTTGGTGAAGTCAAACCCTTTGACCACTTCATCAAAACGAATGTTCCAACTCCTAGATGCTTGCTTCAATCCATAAATGGATCTTTGAAGCTTGCATACCTTTCCAGCATTTTTCGGATCGACAAAACTCTCAAGCTGTATCATATACACGTCCTCAGCTAGGTTTACATTCAGGAAAGCTGTCTTCACATCTATCTGCCATATCTCATAATCGAAATATGCAGCTATAGCTAGAATAATCCAAATGGACTTAAGCATCACTACGGGCGAGAAAGTCTCATCTTAGTCAACTCCTTAAACTTGTCGAAAACCTTTTGCGACAAGTCGTGCTTTATAGATGTGAACATTTCCATCCATGTCCTTTTTCTTCTTATAGATCCACTTGCACTCTATGGCTTTAACACCATCAGGCGGGTCAACCAAGTTCCAAACTTGATTGTCTCCTATGGACTCTATTTCGGATTGCATGGCACTCTGCCATTTTTCGGAGTCTGGGTCCATCATTGCTTCTGCATATGTCGCAGGCTCATCATTGTCCAACAATAATATTTCCCGCATTTCGCGGAGCCTTGACGACCTTCGTGGTTGTGGCGGTGCTTCTCTTGCCATGGGTATCTCAACTTGTTCTGCTATGTTAGCATCACTCATTGATTCTTGCCCAATCGGCTCATCTTGAACTTCTTCAAGATGCACTGTCTTTCCACTCTTTTCTCCTTTGAGAAATCTTTCTCTAGGAAAACCTCGTTCCGAGCGACAAACACTTTGCCCTCTGATCGGTTGTAGAAATAATATCCCAAAGTTTCCTTTGGATATCCCACGAAAATGCACTTATCCGACTTGGGTGTGATCTTGTCCGACTGAAGTCGTTTGACAAACACTTCACATCCCCAAATCTTTAGAAAAGACAAACTGGGAACCTTTCCAGTCCACATCTCATATGGTGTCTTAACTACGGATTTAGATGGTACCCTATTAAGTGTGAAAGCTGCTGTTTCTAGAGCGTATCCCCAAAATGACAACGGTAGGTCCGACTGGCTCATCATTGATCGAACCATGTCTAGCAAAGTTCGATTACGTCGCTCGGATACACTGTTTCTCTGAGATGTTCCAGGCGGCATAAGTTGTGGAACAATTCCGCAACTCTTTAGATGATTGCTAAACTAGTGGCTCAAATACTCGCCTCCACGATCAGATCGTAAGGCCTTAATTTTCTTGCCACGCTGATTTTCAACTTCATTATGAAATTTCTTGAACTTTTCAAAGGTTTCAGACTTGTGCCTCATCAAGTAGACATAGCCATATCTACTAAAATCATCAGTGAAAGTTATGAAGTATTAGAATCCTCCTCTAGCCATCGTGCTCATTGGTCCGCATACATCGCTATGTACGAGTTCCAACAAGTCTACTGCTCTCTCAGGAAATGCTGTGAAAGGCGTCTTGGTCATTTTGCCTAGCAAGCAAGCCTCATATGTCTCGTATGATTCAAAATCAAACGAAGTTAGAAGTCCATCAGAATGGAGCTTCTTCATGCGCTTTTCACTTATATGACCCAAACGACAATGCCACAAGTAGGTAGGACTCAAATCATTAGGCCGAGGCCTTTTAGCACTTACGTTACAGATAGGTGAACCATCAAGATTTAAAACAAATAATCCATTCACAATGGGTGCAAAAGCCATAAACATATCATTCTTAGAGATCACACAACTATTGTTTTCACTCGCAAATGAATAACCATCCTACATCAAGCATGAAGGAGACAAAATATTTCGACTTAAACTAGGAACGAAATAACAATTATTCAACTCCATAATAAATCCTGATGGGAGGTGGAGTTGCATCGTCCCGACGGTCAACGCAGCAACTCTTGCATTATTGCCCATGCAGAAATCAACTTCTCCTCTTTCCACGCTTCTACTTCTTATCATTCCCTTCATCGAATTGCAAATATGAGCAACCGATCCGGTATCAAATACCCAAGAATTAATAATTGTATCAGTGAGAAATATGTTGTCTATAACATTAATAACAAGCGTACCTAAGGTGGAAGTACTCTTACTTCCACCATTCTTCAACGAAGCTAGGTACTGCTTGCAATTTCTCTTCCAGTGACCAAGTTCATGACAGTAAAAGCACTCTTTGTCTGGAGCAGGTCCAGGTCCAGCTTTAACCTTGGGCGCTGGGTTTGGCTTGGACGTTTTAGCCTTGCCCTTCTTCTTCCAAGAATTGCTCTTCTTCTTAAAGCTAGGCTTGTTCTGTATAGCCATCACATGGTTGCTACTAGCGCTTTTCTTGATGTCAGCCTCTGCTGTTTTAAGCATGCCACACAACTCATTCAGACCCTTCTCCGTCCCATGCATATAGTAGTTCGAGATGAAGTTCCCATAGCTAGGCGGAAGAGACAAAAGAATAAAATCAGTGGCCAACTCTTGGCCCAGTGGGAAGCCCAGCTTCTCCAACCGTTGAGTGTAACCAACCATCTTGATTACGTGTGGTCCTACTGCTGGGCCTTTTGCTAGCTTGCTCTCCACAAAGGCCCTAGACACATTGAACCTTTCAGTCATGGCCTGTGTTTGGAACATGTCTCTAAGCACCATGATCATATCGTGCGCCTCATGGTTTGTTTCGAACTGCATCTGCAGCTCGGGTTCCATGCAAGCAAGCATAAGGCAGCTTACTTTGAGGTTAGCATCACATGCTTTCTTGTAAGCATTCTTAGCAGCAGCAGGTGCATCATCAGCAGGTTCTTCTGGTAGTGGGTTGTCTAGAACATCTTCCTTTTTCTCAGCCCTGAGAACAATTCTCAGGTTACGGATCCAATCCGAGTAATTTGTTCCATTCAACTTGTCCATCTCAAGGACCCAACCCAAAGCAAACGGTGTAGTGCTGCTAGGTGCCATTTAATCTACAACAAAAGTAATGCAAAATACACTAAGACAAACGTATCCATGATAGAGCAAATCACATTAAACTATTTTAACAGAATCTACTCCCACTAAAATCAATATCCATCTATTGATACTTAGTGATTCAGGATCCACAACTAACAAGTCTACTAGTGAGCTTTAGCATCACCGCTAGCAAACAAGGTAGATCGGTAAGCAACTTTTGCTAATCATATTACATATGACTTCTGTTGTTGGGTGACATCTCCATGTCTCGGCGCCCAACCTTTATGCCCCAAGGTCCTTAACCGTTAAGTTAACCTTGTTAAGCAAACCAACCCTTATGCGTGTAAGTGTCCGACACAAACCCGTCTAATCAAGGAAAACTAGTGGCACCCTAATTTCATAGACCCACCACTAATTGTACAAGACATGAGACGGTGCAAGTTTTAGTTGGGAGGGCGTACTAACTTAAAATTTGTGAGGGATCATTCTACTTCTAACATCACAGCATGCAGAAAGTAAAACATAAACAGAATAGCATTCACACAGTTGTGACACAGTATGGCCCGTTTTCTTATGGTGATCTCCATCTCCATAGAACCTGTTCACCATGGTGATCTCCATCTCCATGTTCCATGTGCACCATCCTCTTGGTGATGAGTCCTCCAAGAACTAGAACATGCTATTACGCCTAATAGCTAGTAAAAAGCTAGTAATGAAGATTACATAGTTGCTTGGATCATCACAGATTGGTACGCAGACCATTAAATACATTAAAGTGACAACACATATGGCTCCTGCCGTGTTGCCGTACGCGCGACACGCAGGTCACGAATGAGTTTCACACATGCATCACATACACACAGGGGCCATACTGATCACAAGATACATACATCCTGCAAAACAGAGTTAAGCATCCTAACGTTCCAAACTTCGAAGGCCCGAAACTCCATCTTCCAAGTCGAATTTGGGAAATCTAATTTCTCCGAAAACGGCGAGGCGGTTGATTTTCATGTGTAACTTTTTCTGTAGATCAATTTTCATATAAAATTCGCCCCGATCCGAGATCGTACCGAAAAGTTACGGCTGGTTTACCGAAGCATACGCACACGGCAAAATCCCGACCCCGGTAATAGATCCCATCTACTATTGCACATCTCATGCGCCTGGCGTATGAACCTGGATTTCGATTCGACCAATGACATTGATCTTCGCTCACTACAACTGGAATTACGTGTATCACATAACTCCGATGGCGGAAACCCGACCGGTAGGAGTATGTCGTTACACTACCATTGCAGCAAGACACGAAACCAGGACATAGATCAAATTGAAAACTCGCATATCTCCATATGCACACATCCCGAATCCAAAACTAAACAGCACGGCTCTGATACCACTGTTGGGATACGAGGTAGGCTACACTAGCGTAAATCAAAAATTTCTACCGCGTAAACCAGGAAAACTGTCGTATAAAGATCACGGGATTACCACTCGACGCACTGGTGCGGAAGATGTAGATTCGCGTCGATGCAGCGAAGTCGATCAGCGTAGTCGTACGTAGTTGATCACGTCGACGTCCAGCAGCTCCTCAGCAGCTCGTCCACGTGTAGCAAGATCGCCCTCGTGCCGCGGCTCGTCGTTGGCTCGTCGTGGCTCGTCAGCGGCTCGTCCAAGTGCTGCAGGCGCAACACCTCCAAGGTATCCACACGTGCAGGGAGGAAGCGACGCAAGCCGGACTGCTAGATCCGTGAGTTACAACAGGCGAGGGCGTGGGAGGCGCGGCAGATGTGTTTCGCCAAAAAGGTGTAAACCCTAGGGCGCCCCCACCCCTCTATTTATAGGGGTTCCTAACGGGCCTCTGGGTCCGAGGCCTATTAGTATTTCTAAACCTAATCCAACTCGGATCACATCCGAATTGGGCTTCCAGCCCCTTAAGTGTGTGACCCTATGGGTTCGGATACGTATAGACATGGCCCGAGTACTCCTACTCGGCCCAATAGTCGGTAGCGGCCTCTAGCAAGACGTGCCAACTCCTATATGCACACGAAGATCATATCAGACGAACCATCACAACATTATATACATGCTATTCCCTTTGCCTCACGATATTTGGTCTAGCTTCAAGCCGACCACTTTTTCTCGATCCTGTGATTCGGAATCCCTTTGTAGGTTAACTCTTAACCGCACGTAGCATGGCCATGCATTTTCGGATCCGATCACTCGAGGGGCCCAGAGATATCACTCTCAATTAGAGAGGGGCAAATCCCATCTTGATTGACCATGTCTCATAGCATGCTTCTTGACAAACCCGAAAGCTACCTTTATAACTACCCTGTTACGGCGTAGCGTTTGATAGCCCCTAAGTAGGTCGATCCACATCTTGAATACATGCGACAATCTCAGGTCTAAGGACAAAGCGTATATGTTGTTTCAAGAGAGAACTACTTCTCGTGTTGGGTCAGTCCTAGCACATGTCTCCACATGTGCCCACATTATTAGTTCAACATCTCCATGTCCATGACTTGTGAAATATAGTCATCAACTAATACATGTGCTAGTCTAATATTCATGTGTGTCCTCACATGAACTCTGACTAGGGACAACTTTAGAATAATCATACAAGTAAATAGTTTCACACACAATTCACATAATTGCAAATCAATTCAAGTAGCCTTTAATGGATATTCAAGGAACACAATATAAAATATGGATACAAATGGAATATCATCATCTCTAGGATTGCCTCTAGGGCATACCTCCAACATCTTCTAGCACCAGTGCACTCTTTGATGGCTCTCTACACTCAAACAATAGCAACCGAAGGCAATCCATTGCTACTCAGAAACTTGGTTTGGGTCGACATCCAGAAGGACCTATTTATAGCCGAGAGCTACGACTACAACCTACCCAAGAGTTACTATGCGCCTGTGATCACTGAGTCTGACGACTTCTGACTCTGCCCATGTGAAGGCACTTATGCTACAAAGGACAAAAGAGTACAGTACACCCGTGCATCCACAAAAGACAAGAATACAGTACACCCGTGCACCCTCAAAAGCAGAGTACTCGACAGCATCACGACTACTCGAAAACTCAGAATTACTCTAGCCAAGCATGGCCCACGTTCACATCATTTGTCTCGGGGGCTTGGCAGGATCCGACCCCCTGTTCGGGGGTCGGCCGCACCCGACCCTGGAACCCAGGGTCAGGCGAGGCGGAGTTTTTTCCTCAAAAGGGTCGGCCGCACCCGACCCTGGGACCCAGGATTGGGGGAGGCAGAGTTCCCCCATTTAGGGGTTGGGCTTCGCTGATCCAGCCACTTCAATTCGGGCGAGACGGACTAAAACTACTCTTCGCAAGACAACCACTTCAAGCAACAAAACAATGGGCAAGCATTCATTTGTCAAAGTATTGTTCAAAGTACTCAAAACAGTTTCAAGAGTACATAAAAAGCTCAAGGCTCTTCTGGAGAGACAAACTCGGACATTTTTGACGCGATAGGCTCCACCTCCTCAAGGTACTACGCATATGCTCCTTCTGTGCAGTTGCGAGCCACGCCGTCACCAGCCGCCGCCAAGTCCGCCCTCGGGTAGTATGACTTCACAACAGCAAGGACCTATTTGCAAACAGCTTTGCAAAGTCCCGCCACTTTACTCGGGGCAGCCTTCAATCGCTCGATTAGTGATTGAGGCCCTGCGCCCTCTTCCACGGGGGCTATGGCGTTCACCAAATCTTCAGCTGCTACAGTCAACTCTTGGAATTCACGTCGGAGTCTTCCCATGGTCTGGGCATGATCTCTGCATGCCACTATGGCCATGGCAAGCATCACGCCATTCTGCATCTTCCTATCCCGCTGATGCTCGCAAGCAGCCTGTGCCTCCGTCAGCGCGGCCCGAAGATGTTCAGCTTCATCCGCCACTCGGTCGTGCGCATTTCTCCAGTCGAGGACTTGGCTCCTTGCAGCCGCCTCTTGCCTCTTGAGCTCTACAAAACAAACAAGTTCAACCATAGCCGACTACAATCGGACATACTTGGAGTATGCAAAGTACTCACCTTGAAACTTTTTGTTCAAAGACTTGTAGCGGCTCTCCAACTTTTGCTGCAAGACTTCGTGATCCGACCGTTCCACAGCAAAAGACTTCGCTCCAACCTCGTGAACCCTCAAGCCTTCTGTGAGTCGAGCGCATTCCTGCTCCAATTGATGACTTCGTTCCTGAAGGGTCCGAGTATGCAAAGCAATACGATCAGTTAAAAGCCTCACAATTACTCGATCTATGTGACAACACAAAGGAAATTCACCTGGAAGCTCCGGAAAACATCGATGGCCCTCTGGAACTCCGAGTCAGATGGCAGGATGAGGAGTTGCACCCAAAGTGGCACCTAAAACATTTATCATCAGTCACCTTATTGCTACGACTACAATAATAGAACTACAGAAACATACCTGGAGCAGTTGCCTCTTTGGATATTTCCACACCCACTACAGCTAGAGATCCGCCAGTGGATGTTGATAAGATAGCACTTCCCGAACCCGACGCGACGGCGGGAACTTCCACTGAACGGATGACGTCTTGAAGCATAGACATAGTAGCTCCAAGGCGACCGACGTTGACTCCGGGTACCTCCTCAATAATCAAATCTTCCAAGGGAGCAGATAATGTAGTCGGGGGATCTGACTCTACCCTTGTCTCTACAGGGATAGTTTCCTCTGCATCTCTGCATCAAAATATGTCATTACATGACTTCAAGACAACTTAAAGCTATACAACAGACAAGAAAGCTCACCGGGTTGAGCGTGGCGGAAATCGCACATGTTTCTTCTCGGCGATAGGCGGCCGAGTACTCGGCGCCACAGGAACAGCTACCGGCGCTGTCTTCTCGCCAAAACCTGGGAAGCAGAAGTCAAGACTACAATACAACTTAGACAAACAAAATTAGTTGGGACAGAAAGCTTACCACTAGCGATTACACTGGACAACAAGGAACCAGTAGCGACTACTGGCGACACCTCCTTTGCAATACCCGCTACTCCGGCAGGCAACCCCAGGACTGCCTGGTCAGTAACTGGCAGCATGGTAGCCAACGGAACCTGTGCCGTTAGCTCGGGGGCTACTCCAGCTTCCGTTGCTGGCACCCTCTCTGGCACCATATCAACAGATACATTACCGACATCCGGGTCGGTCACGACTACTTCTTCAGAAGCAGCCTCATCATCACCAAGTGCCGTATCAACAACCTTTTTGAACAAGACAAAGTAGTCACAATGATTGCAAACTCAAATTCATCAGCTACAATTGGGTACACGACTACATACCTTGGTACCCCGAGACTTCTCAGGGGTTGAAGCAGACTTAGCCGCAGACATTTTGCGGACTACTCTGCATTTCTTCACAGGAGGAGAGGGCTCATCCTCCGACTCCTCGACAACAGTTTCCTCTTCTTCCGACTACGCTAAGTAGCCAGCAAGAACTCGAGAGACAAGACAACAAGTCAATATTAAACAAATATCACAACAAGTCAAAAAGTACAAGTCAAGCACCAGAATGTACCACTTCTGGCTCGTACCAAGCATCATACTGCCGAAGAGCGGCAGGGATCACTGGTACTTCCTGATACTTCCTGAAGAACTTAGCTAGCAGCGCCTCTACATCATCCTCGGATATATCCTCATCGGACATACGTGATGGATCATTAAGACATGTGTACTCACTCCCCGAGTGAGCACGTTTCTGAAGTGGCTGGACTCTTCTCTTCAGAAAACTGGCCGCCACATTAATCCCAGTAAGACCGAGTGCCTTCAACTCGGTAGTCTGCTGCATCATGTGGTCAAGTTCTGGGGTGTCTTCGGGTTCGCTCACCCAGGTTTCTGCATGCTTGGGCGCGTGACCAGTCACCACAGGCAAGCGAGGATCATGGTTCCCGATGTAAAACCACCTTTTTTTCCACTCCCCATGGGAGTCAGTCAGATTATACTCAATATATGCACCCGAGTTCCTAAGTTGGAACCCGGCACCTCCAAAGACTTCTGTCCTTTGTGCACTTGGCTGTGGCTTACAGCGGAACAACTTCCTAAACAACTCGAGGCTTGGAGGAACTCCCAAATAAACTTTGCAGAGGTGTACGAAAATGGACATATGCAGTACACCATTGGGGTTCAAATGAACAAGTTGAAGCTTATAGTACTCGAGGATACCTCTGAAGCCATCGGAGGTGGGCACTGCCAACCCTCACTCCACAAAGTGTGTGAGCATCACTGTCTCGCCTGGATGTTCCTCAAATTGCCACGCATTTGGAAAAGATGGGCGCCACTCAAGTATTTCCTTCAGCTGGAGAAGCCTGGCATCGACTAGAGCTTGCACGGCCTCCTCCTTCATCACCGAATGCTGCCATGTCACTCCAGGCGGTGGCGGCGCAGTCTGATTTGTCGGTCCCACCTTCGGCACCGGCAGCACCAGTTCCTTCCCCTTCTTGGACTTCACCTTGCCCACCGCCGGAGCCTTGCCCTGGATCTTCTCGGGTTTCTTGCCGATCTTCTTGGTGCGCATTCGCCGATTTCAACCTCAGCAAAAAGCACTCACTCTCGGATCTCTCTCAAAGGGGAGCAATGGCGGTGGTGGTACTTGGCAATTGCGACGGCGCAAACGCGGAGTAGAGGCACAGGGAAGGAAGAAAAACAAATCTGATTACTGAAGGGGGTAAACCTAACCGAAAGGGGGCCCTCCAGTTTTATCTCCGCCACCTCCGAATTCCAAGCGTCAGTTATGCAACGGACGGATTTTAAGCTGATTAATTGCCTTCAACACCGAACGGCTACTCTTTTCAACGGATTGCTGACCACTTCAACGACAGAGATTGCCTAAGTGCTCGGGGGCTGCAGGTACCATACCCGATGGTCAGTTTTTTCTTTTTCAAAATTTCCAAGGGTAAAACAGACAAAAAGCAGGATTGACCCTAAGCCTAACTCTTCGACTCAACCTAAGGCTCGGGGGCTACTCCATATGGAGTGCGATTGACACGCACTACCATATAGAAATTGTCAGAACAGAAACAACTCGAAGGAACAAGAAGAGTACCTTCCAGCCACGCGACATTACTCGAGCACTTCGGTCCGCAACCTCTACGACGAACTACTCGGATAGTGCCCGCAGTGCCCAAGACTGTGGTGCACGACTACAAAGTACTCGAGGGCTTATCGGGCATGCACCCAATGCCCACGAGTAGACCTTGGACGGCCCATTGAGGGGCGTACTCGGATACCATCAGGACAAGGCATAGGCGTATCCCACTCGGACTAGTCAAGTATGTGTATGGAAAACTACTCGGGCCATACCGAGTAGAACTCTGTAATAGTACTCGACTAGGACTCAGACTTGTAACCCTGCCCTCCCGTGTATGTAAGGGCGGGCAGGGACCCCCCTCAAGGACAACTCCAGTTCATCCAAGATCAATACAAATCAACACACAGGACGTAGGGTATTACACGATCTAGCGGCCCGAACCTGTCTAAATCGTGTTCCTTGCGTCACCATTGATTCCTTAATTCTCGACGATCCTTACTGCACAAAAGACCACCTAGGGCACCCCCTAGGCGGGTTGCCGGTCTAAAACACTGACACCAATGAAGACTTGCTGCTCTATATCGCCGCAACTACCAATGTTGTCAGCACGGCGATCGTGGTCGAAAGACTAGAACCAGGCCATGTATACAAAGTACACAGGCCCGTCTACTTCGTCAGCGAGGTTTTATCGGATTCCAAATCCAGGTACCCACTAGTTCAAAAGCGGCTATATGCAATACTACTCATCTAGTGGAAGCTATAACACTACTTCTAGGAACACAAAATCTCCGTCATCACAAACTTCCCCTGGGGAGAAATTCTCCACAATTGAGATGCAACAGGAAGAATCTCCAAGTGAGCGGTAGAACTCGGAGCCTTGTCCCTGGAATTCAAGCCAATGACTGCCATCATGTCACAAGCACTAGTCAATTTCATGGCAGAGTGGCAGGAAAACAAAGTACCAACACCGGTAGAACGCCCAGAGCATTGGGTCATGTACTTCGATGGATCACTTAAGCTCAAGGGCACCGGCGCAGGAATACTCTTAATATCTCCCAAAGATGAACCACTCAAATATGTCTTGCAAATCTTTTGGGAGGTATCCAATAATGAAGCTGAATACGAAGCGCTTCTACAGACTCCGCCTAGCAGTCTCGTTGGGAATCAAGCTATTGTTGGTCTATGGCGACTCACTGGTAGTCATCAATCAAGTCAACGATGAGTGGGATCGTCACAAGGATAGCATGGATGCATACTGCCTAGAAGTATGCAAGCTAGAGAACAAGTTCTCTAGTTTGGAGTTCCATCACGTGGCTCGTGATAACAACGTTGCCTCAGGCGTCTTGTCCAAACTTGGATCTACTCGTGCTCAAGTTCCAGCCGAGGTCTTCATCCATGAACTACACAAGCCATCCATAATAGAGCTGGCACCGTCAAAAACCACCGATCGAGGTCATGATGCACCAGACCGGGAGGTTATGATGATCAACGTAGACTGGAGAATCCCCTTCATCGACTACATCAAGGAGCACAAGTTACCTCCGGACAATACTGAAGTAGTGCAAGTCTCACGACGTGGCAAGAACTACGTTCTAGTCATGGACAAGCTCTACAGATGAGGTGCATCATCAGGAGTACTCATGAAGTACGTCTCACTGCAAGATGGCAAGGACATACTAGAGGAGATCCACAAAGGCATCTATGGCAACCACGTATCATCAAGAACGATCTTGGGCAAGGCTTTCAGAGTAGGATTCTATTGGCCTATAGCTCTTGCTAACGCCAAAGAACTAGTCCGCCGATGCCAAGAGTGTCAATTCTTCGCCAAGCAACAACACGTCCCTGTGTACAAGTTGATCACCATACCACCCCCTTGGCCCTTCGCATGCTGGGGGCTAGACATGATTGGCCCTCTTCCTATGGCGCCTAGGGGCTTCAACCGAGTACTCATGGCGATCGACAAGTTCACCAAGTGGATTGAGGTGAAGCCAGCAACCTGCCCCAAGGCTATAGAGTACTCGACTTCCTCAACGAAATTGTCCATCACTACGGCTTTTCCAATCGCATCATCACAGACCTGGGCTCAAATTTTAACAATAACGAGTTTTGGGAGTACTATGAGAACAATGGGATTGATGTCCGGTATGTCTCTATCTCTCATCCGCGGGCTAACGGCTAGGTTGAGCGTGCAAACAGGATGTTACTGGAGGCTCTCAAGAAAAGACTACAGGTCATTGGAAACACCAAAGGGGGCAAGTGGCTCAAAGAGCTACCCAATGTCCTCTAGGGGCTTCGCACACAGCCGAGCAAGCCTACAGGGTACTCACCCTACTTCCTGATCTACGGATCAGAAGCCGTCCTCCCCTCCAACGTCATGTGGAAATCTCTAGCAGTCGAGTAGTATGAGGAGGGCGCAACTGAAGAAACAAGGCGTCTAGACTTAGACAGCCTCGAAGAAGCTTGTTGTGCAGCACTCGTCCAGTTAGCAAGATACCTTGAAGGAATTAGTCACTATCATGATTGCAACATCAAGGAACGTTCGTTCAACATAGGCGACATGGCCCTCAAGCATATTCGAGACACCAAGGGCTGCACAAGCTGAATTCGCCATGGGAGGGTCCTTTCATCATCTCCAAGGTCACTGGACCTAGGTCGTATAGGCTACAAACTCTCTCAGGCAAAGAAATCAATAACTCATGGAACATTGAGCATTTGTGTCGATTCTACCCATAGTTTACATATTCTTATAAATTGGCCATCTACCTCATTTTGTACAATTACAATTCAATAAAGCAGATTTATTTTTGTCATAAAATGAATACCTATTTCTTTTTGATCGTGACTTGTAAAAGAAAGTTCATTGCGCAATTTAGCTCCCTGGGTACTATCGCCCAACTCGCGGCTTGTAGTCACAAGCTTGCAAAAAGATATCTTTGAGTTATTCAACTCATAGGACAAAATTGTCTACATGCGGCTTGCAATAACAAGTCTGCACACACATTTTTTGAGTTATTCAACTCGTTATTGTCCAGCAGCAACTTGCAAAAGTAAGCATGCACACAAAGATTGTGAGCTAGTCAGCTCCTTGGTCAAGTTTGTCCATCGGTGGCCTTCAGAAAAGAAGTCATCAGTATTTTGGAAGTTATTTATACTACCCGAATTCTCACCTTGACATGTCTATCTAGTCGTAGCTTGTAATAACAAGTCTATAGTTCTAGATCTTCGGAGCACAAGACCTGAACAACCCAAAGAGGTTGCAAAGGTAGGCTCCAGCCGATGAAGTCCTGAAGAGTCCACTCGCCTAAAGAGTCTGACTATCCAGATACCTGAATACTTGCATTCTGCACAAAGGGGTTGCATCCTAAATATACTCTACACCATGTATCTGAAGAGGCTCACAAGAGTAGCCTTGTGCGCAGACACTCATGACTACCGCATGAGAAACTATCAAGGTAGTTCGGGAGATGCACTACACAACATTCCAACCAAGTTGACAGCAATAAAATTTGTGACAAGACTTTAAAAATAATTTACATTTCATTCGAATCATGTTTATATTACATTAACTTCATGTCTTTACATATAGTTACTCAAGGTTTATCTAACCGGCTACCTCCTTGGCAATAGGAGCCACCTCTTGCAGGTACTGTTGAAACTGCTCACCAGAGCAGTCTTGGGCAATCCCTTCCACAACTGGAGCCAAGTCAACTTTGCGGTAGAAGGACTTCACCATCGCCAACAGATGCTTTGATATGGACTCTGCCATCTTCTAGATGTAGCCAGTTATCCAGGGGCTCCACCATGCCAACAATGGGCTGAGCGGCTTCTATTAGCTCATTCAGAGCAAGCTTGGTCACCTCTAACTCAGCCTCGTGATCTCGAAGGGTTGTCATGGCGTTCACCATATCGACTTCTCCATCGGTGCACATCTTCCACTCCTTCTCCAGGTGGTGCTCCAAAGTCTCGTATAGAGCGGACAACTTGTCGTGTTGTTCTATTACTCTATAGTACGAGTTCTGCCAGTTGTTGACTCAGCATTGGAGATCTTCTTTAAGCTTCTGAACCTCTACAAGAACAACACAAAGGAGCAACTCAAAATCAGCAAAGGCAATTAGTACTCGAGGACCAACAAGAGCAAACAAGTTACGCTTCCGGAGGCGATCCTTCTCCTCCGAAGCTTTCTAGATGAGGATGCGGTACTCGGCAGCTTGGCCGTTGTACTTCATAAGTAACCGGGAGGAGTACTTCTGCTCCTTGGCAAGCTTGCGCTCAAGTGCTTGAGCTCAAATTATCGTCTCTCCGTAGCCCTAGATCATCTCGGACTTTCGGCAGGAGCGTTCGATCAATTTCTGCAAAATAGGGTAAATACTTGTATGAGGAACGAGTAGCGAATTTAAGTTGAAGACAAACGCAAAAAGAGAAACTTACAACTGTGTATTCGCCTACACGGCGGTGCATCTCCTTGATCGTGGCCTCCAGCTCTATGGTGGTCAAAGGATCAACGAGGAGCTGGATATCCTCCAGGTTTACTCCTTCAGCTATCCAAGGTTCCTCGTGCTCTTCAGCGACTAGCACACCAAGAGGAACCAGCGCATGACTACTTGACGGACCCGCCTCAGAAGGTGGGATGGCCGCCAAAACATGGAGAGCGCCAGCGGCTTTAATCTCCACTTCTAGCTCGGGGGCTGCACGGGTATCCACAACTTCAGAAGTAGTCGCCTCTGCTGCCTTAGTCTCCACCTCTGACTCGGGGGCTACAAACGTAGCTGCTACACCAGAAGTAGTCATCACGATGAGTTCTGCTACTGGTAGCTCAGGGGCTGGCACTATAGCAACATTAAGTGATGCAATGACATCATGCATAAGCGCAGTGATAAGGGATACAACACCTGGAGCTACTTCCAGCATAGGTTGCTCCACCGGCGGTGGGATTATAGGCATCGGGATGAGGTCTTGGGTTGAGTGGTTGCTGCCATCGGTCGCCGACTTCGGGCTCGAACCCCCGATGTCCATGCTGGCGGATTTCCTGAAAAGACAAGCATCAAAACAACATACAAGGGCGCAGACAAGTCACAATCAGTACTCGAGTACTTACTTTGTGGAGAGCTTTATCTTCAAGGAGGGCTCTCCCACCAGGCACATGGGCTTGGTTGTGGGCGACGGCTTCTTCGGTGCGGCTTGCTGGATTGCAGCTTGATCCTCACCAGCCTTGGTCGCCATCTCCACTTCTTGAGTAGCCTGCACGCCGATAGGGTTGGCCCTAGCGACATGTGGTTCTTCTTCATTGTCAAATTCGATGACCTCCTTGATCGCCGGCAGCTCCTGCTGCACAACTTCTGTAGTCGTCTTCTCTGCCTCTGTCTCCTCCTCAACTACCTGCTATCCGCTAATGTTAGTACTAAGTAAGGCATGGTGGTAAGAAAATTACTTACGAATACTCGATCCTCAGGATCTTGTCCTTCTTCGAAGATGATTATCGGAGGAGGGACGTCATCGGCGATGAGCGGCTTCTTCACACGCTTGACTGCAACAGTGCGCCTCTTCTTTGGTGGCGTCACTAGTCCAGCTTCCAGGTCATCTTCGGCTTCATGCATTTATGTCCTAGAAGAAGACCCCACCTTGTCTGATGGACAGGGCTTGACAACAAATTTTTCAGCAGCCTCCGAGTCAGAGTTGCTGAAAGATGAGAAACCCTCTGACTCCTCTTCGATTGCCTTTTGTACATCCACAGTTGTATGTACACGTGGAGCTGCATTAGAGCCATCCGATCCAGGTGGAGGAGGAGCGGAGCAAAATAAGTGAACTTCCTCCTGCAAAAGAAGACAAGTCAGAAAATTGACAAGTGAAAAAATTAGTAGTCGGGGTCTAAGGCCACGGGTACTTACACTGCTTGGCAGATTCGCAGTGCTGAACTCCCGAACAATAGTCGGGATCGTGCTCGTGCACTTGAACACCTTAATTGCGCCATGAATTCATCCACGGAGATGTCGTCTAATGTCATCCGGGATGGATCATTAAGGCCTAAGTAGTCATACCCCCAGGTGCAGCACAGTTGAAGGGGTTGGACTCACCTCTTCATAAAACTAAAAGCTAACCCGATTCCGGTCAGCCCTTGTGACTTGAGTACGGTGATCTTCTCCAATAGCTCGGGTAGCTGAAGGCTGCCTCCATGCGTAGGCTCATCCAACAACTAGTTATTCCAAACTGGGCAGTAGCCTGTCACCTTGGGTAGTCGGGGCTCATGGTTCCTGATGTAACACCAACTCTCAGTCCAGCCAGACTGGGAGTCAATTAGCTCGTAATCCATGTACAAACCTTTCACCTTCTCCCACAATTGAATGCCTGCCCCTCCTCCCCCCCTCCCCCCGACTACTTCTGTACGGTCCATTCTGGCCAAGGGCTTGACTCTAAAGAATTTCTGGAAAAGTTGAAAATGTGGCTGGATTCCAAGGAAAGCTTCACACAGGTGCACAAAAATTGCTATGTGCAGAATTGAGTTTGGGTTGAGGTGGACTAACTCCAACTTATAATATTCCAACAACCTGCGGAAGAAATTAGATGCAGGCAAAGCCAAACCTCGCTCGATGAAGTGTGTGAACATCACTGTCTCGTGGGTGTAGTTCTCCATCGGCCAGGGGTTGCCACAGGCTTCTCTCCAATTGATGAACTCTTGATCTTGGAGTAGATTGGCATCCACCAATGCCTGGATGTCCGCCTCCTTCAGCACGGATTTCTTCTAGGCGCACACTTAGGTTGGTGGGGCCGTCTAGTCAGGCTTCCCATACTTCGCCGTCGCCAATTGGATTTCCTTCTTCACTACCTTCCTCTTCTTACTCTCTGCTGCCTTACTGGAGGTCGCCTTCTTCCCCATTCGTGTTGCCACGAGGATCTTCTTGCGCATGCACTCAGGGGCTAAGCGGTGGGGGGATGATGGCACTCAAGCTCAAGGATAATGCAAGCGGCGGCGCTAGGACTACAGTGAGGAGGATGAAAGGGCGGAATGGCTCAGGTGACACGGAAGGGATGATTCCCTCTATTATTTATAACCGCAGAACAGTTAAAACAAAGGCGAGATTAACGGGAATATTCCATTTTTAAGCGCCCGAAGTTATCGCTTAACAGTTTACATTTTTTTCGAAAAGAGATAAGGTTACTGTTGGCAAATGGTCATGTTAACCAATGCTTGACCCTTATACCCAAACTAGTCATGTAATGGCATGGGGGCTGTGTGCCACGTGCTCATCGCAAAGATAGGAGGAAGACATCACAAAGAAGATGCTATGAGTGTGTGGCAGAACCACCCAAATTAACGTGGCTAAAGTGTGCTCAACTTCACCTTACATGTGAACTAACACTTTAATCAAGTTAACTCGATAGTCTATCGGGTTATACCCGATAAACCACTTAACTCGGATCGTAACAAAGCATACTCACTCGAAGGCGAGTCCAGAGATCACAACATTCCAGTAGCATTAAACATAGGTCCCACTTAAATTATTACATCACAAATGTTTCAAAGTGCATAAGGTAAATGGTTCAGAGTTCGAGTAGCGGAAAAACGATGATAACTAAACGTCAAAATAGGGATGCCATGGTGAAGCCTGCCATGCCATCAGTTACCGCAATCCTCGCCGACCGAGGATAGGTCCCACTCAATAGTCCAACCCGGAGGGAGTTGAGACGGCCAAGTAACACTTGCAGCGAGATCACTAACATCCATGGTATCTAAAAGTAAAGCCATAAGCAAGGCTGAGTATACTAATACTCAATAAGACTTACCCGTCAGGTGATAACTACTCCACCGACCTCTAGACATGCAAGGCTTTTTGGCTGAGGGGTTTGTTTTGCCAAAAGCATCTAAGTAGGTCCTTACTTTCAAGTTTTAGTAGTAGGTTCTAGTAGATTATTTATTCTAGGTAAGCAACCCGTTCTAAGCAAGCAAGTTGAGCAAACATTTTATTTCAAGCATCATCATTAAGATAATCATTCTCTGTTCCACTTGTTACTCAGTGCAGCATAGTAGTCAAGTAGTCTAAAACTATGAGAGGCAGACAATTCAAATCTAGTTTTTAAACCTTGCAAGGCGGACCTAACCCCACGACATCCCCGTACCACAGTAGGTTCACTTCACTTGTCAGCCGTCCCCATCAATCCCCAGGCACGTGGCCGAGCCCACTTCCCTTGGTACACAATGCCCCACGGTCCTGAAACGATGTCATACCGTGACTGCATTGTACCCACATGATGTACCAGGGGAACCAAGTTCCAGAGACAGTGGGGAGTTACGCCCACGTCCCGGTTCAATCAGGTACTAGGCTTCCCCATCCCATACCAGGTATGAGAGTGGTACTTTCAAACACTTGACTGCGAATGCCAACACATTTCGACCTTATCATGTTCATCACTGGACAGACGGGACAAAACCACCAAGTTGGAACCAATCTCGATCTCGTCCATCATCCTTATAGTTGCAATATGAGTAACCAAGCAACTCCTATAACTCGCGAGTGATAGGAAATCATTCGACTTTTACCGCATCCTATTAGCACAACAACTACTTGACCTATCATACTAGTATTCAAACATAGGTACCTAAGATCATGCAATTAAGTTTTGAATCAACTCCTATGCACGTAAATGCACAAGCATAAGTAACATAGACATTGCATAATCTTAAAAACAAGGTTATGCTTGGGGTTTGCCTTCCTATTCTACGTTAGTAAGGAGCTCATTCAAAGCTTGGCTCGGGTCTTGTTCGGCCTCGGTGTGATACAGCTTGG
The DNA here is from genome assembly GCF_005286985.2 of Setaria viridis. Taxonomy (NCBI): domain Eukaryota; kingdom Viridiplantae; phylum Streptophyta; class Magnoliopsida; order Poales; family Poaceae; genus Setaria; species Setaria viridis. The sequence continues at coordinate 23,925,104 of NC_048265.2, read as the reverse complement.
CAGATCCTTCCTCCGCAGTCAGCAGCAACTCGTAGGTTCTGTCTGCGAGGTTCGCTTTTACACGAGATGCATATGCAAAATTCAAGTTTCCCGAGTTTACGAACATGATGGATTCATAAGCATTGCAGTAGTATTAAGTTGTATGATAAACATCAAACATAACTTTCATTACAGGGTAAAGGCGTTTTCGTGTTTAAACTCTTGGGTGATTGATAGTAATTGTGTACACCTATAAGTTTATTTCTTTTTAAACTTGTTAAAAGAAAAGGTAGGGTTGCTCTACGGTTGATCAAGTTCATTTTGGAAAGTTATCCTATTTCTAAGTGTGCTTAACAACCTAGATGTGTTTTTACCATTCTACCCTTCTCATAAATTAATTGTTTCTATTCGATTCTCTTGGCTTTAACTTCAATAATTCACTTCGGTTGCATTTGATGTGATATGGCTATGAAAATTTTACAGAGACTTCTTAACATTATGATTGAGCTACTGTAAAAATTTGGGATCCATTTGACTTCTACAAAAAAACATTAAAAATACAACAACATCCTATGCTTGATTGCACTTAACTATTTTTATCTTCAGTTCTACAGAGAATCTGGTTCTGAAAGTTTCACAATGGGTTATGCAAGAGCAACAGAGGTTTTTTTTTATGTTTCCATGATTTATTGTGAAGGAGATCTATTTTCCATATTTTACTTGCTTTTAACTTTTCACAAAAGTTTAAGCATGTTTCATCAAGATTCAAACAAGGACTATTATTTTTCCTAGTGAGGGCTCTGCATCAATGATCCAAAAAAAAGTGGTTTCATATTTTTCTCTATTTTCTTTCATCATTTATGCAAAAAGTAAGATTTCACCCAAGATTTCAATGTTTGATTCAAATCAGTGTGTTAAACAAATAGACTAGTGCTACAAAAATTATATCTAACACAAGCTTGACATAACCAAACTAACAGAGGTGGATTTATCTTTTTTATCAATTTTGTGTGATTTATGGGGGCATTTATTGGCTTAAACACAAAATAAAATCTAGAGATAAAACAATAACAGTGACATACACAAAATTATTTTTACGTGAAACTAATCAACACATAGAGTCCAACAAAGTTGGTTTTGTATTTTTACCATTTTTCTACATTTTTCTACACCTTTTCAAAGTTTCAGCAGATTTAGGGCCTGTTTGGCAACCAGGTGTTAAAGTTTAACACCCGTCATATCGGATGTTTGGATGCTAATTAGAAGTATTAAACATAGGCTAATTACAAAACTAATTGCACAGATGGAGTGTAATTCGCGAGACGAATCTATTAAGCCTAATTAGTCCATGATTTGACAATGTGGTGCTACAGTAACCATTTGCTAATGATGAATTAATTAGGCTTAATAGATTCGTCTCGCGAATTAGCACAGGGTTCTGCAATTAGTTTTATAATTAGCTCATATTTAGTTCTTCTAATTAGCATCCAAACATCCGATGTGACACTGTTAAAGTTTAACACCTCGTATCCAAACACCCCCTTAAACTATTTTAAAAAGAAAAGGGATAAAACATTTTACACGGGGGTCCTTCGGGTTTTCAAACTATTATGAACAGGTCCTGGCTTTTTACGCTAAGGGTCTCAAAAAGAGTTAGGGTCTTTCAAATAGACCCCTGGCCCGGTCGCTGGCTTTCCGGTGAGATTGCCGGCGAGCGGCCGCACTAGAGAAGGAGGGAAGGGTTCAGGTGTGACTTGCTGCTCACCATGGTAAGGTGCACCGAAGGAGTTGGGGGCGGAGGTGGCCGGAAGAGGACAGTCCGCGGCGGCGATTGTCACAGCGGCGGGAAGATTCTGCGCCGGCGAAGTCGACGGTGGAGATGAGCTGGCAGGGGCTCGGTGAGCTGTGGTGAGGTGTGCGTGAGGCACGGGAGGACTTAGCGGGTGGCGGAGGGCACCAAAGGGTGGGGCTCGACGGTGAGGGATGTGGTGGCGCTCTGTTTTTGGGCGATGGAGGGAGATGGGCTTGGGTAAGGCTCCGGCGAGCGACGGTTAAAGGCTTATATTGCCGGGAGGGGGAGCGGGGGTGCGAGAGGGAGGAGCCAATGGCTCAAGGTGGCTTAGGTGAGCATTGGGCACAAGGAGAGGGCCAGGAAGTCACTGGCGGAGCGGCGGGCGAGCACGGCGATTGGCCGGCGGAGATGCGAGTGCTTGAGTGCGATCTCCGGCCATTGGCCATGGAGGATTTGTGAAGCGCAAGATGCTTTGTGTTGCACACTGCTACCGGCCAGCGGAGGAGCTGTGTTGTCACATCAAGCCAACGCAAGGTGGAGCGAAGAGCGCCAATGACTGGCGGCGATGTGGTGGCGGTGGCATTGTGGGTGCACGTGTGCGTGGCGCGGCGACTGGGCAACGGAGATGCTGTGCAGAGGGACGGGATGGCACCGGCTGGCTACTGGGCGAAGGGGTGCACCGTGTGGTCATGTCACCGAAGGTGATAGGCCGGCGGCCTGCACGAACGTCAAGGAGATGCGTGTCACGGCGCAACACGGGTGCGTGGTGACCGCGCTCTGACGATGGGGCTGGAATGCGATGGCGTGTGAGACAATGAATTTTGAGGTGTTTTTGCAGCTGATTTTGAATTCAAACTTTGAAAAGTTCAAATATCAAAGTTGCTGTCCAAAGTATACTCTGCAAACTCTACAAAGGCTTTGATATGAAAAATTGGCTAGATTTGGAGATAAAAGAGTCTAAACTTTGGAAGAACGCCGATTTGCAGGACTTTGGGATTTTAAACCAAGTTTGAATTTATCACCGAACTTCAAACTGATTTTTCTCCAAAAGTTTAAACCAAGGTAGAAAAATTCCAAATATAAAAGTTGTTTTCCATACTTCAAAATCCAACTCTTAGAAAGGGTTCAGGTTTTAAACTGCTTTAGATTTGAAAATAAACACAGACAAAGTATGGAAGAACATCTGTTTTTCAGGACTTAGCACAATTTTGAAATGCAAAAGAATTGGGATGATCTTTGACTTGATTTTTGAAGAAGTTTCACTCCAAACTAGAAAAAACTCAAATAAGGAAAGTTGTTTGTTTTGAAATGTCCTACAACTTCTGTACTGGCCAAAATTGAAGTTGTTATATAAAATTTGAATTTATTTACTGCCCCTAATTTAAGCCTTTTGAGGGTATGTTGGTCCATTTTAATGTTTGAACTTCAATTCAAACATGGTCTTTTGAGGTCTTTGAGATGTTTACTACCATTCAAACTTAGTTTGGGTATTTTTCATACTTAGGCTTTGGTTTGACTTGGTTTGGTTCAAATTAGCCCCTTATTGTGATGTTTTGAAGTGCTTAAGTGCTTTTGACTTTAACAAGGTGATGCTCAAGTTAAGTGAAGATTAACACTTAATGACTCTTTTAAACACTCCTAATTATCTTGTTTAATTAGGGACGTTACAGCCTAGCCCCCTTAAAAGGAATCTCGCCCCGAGATTTGAGTGAAGTTAGACTAGTGTGGCTGTGTACGTACCTCCTTGGTCGAAAAGAAAACCGCGAAAGCTTTGGTTAAGATATTCTTCCATTTCCCAAGTAGCTTCATCTTCAGTATGGTTGCTCCATTGAATTTTGAACATCTTTACTACTTGTCTTCGGGTTCTCCTCTCTTTACAATCAAGGATCTTAGCTGGGTATTCCGCATATGAGAGGTCGGGTTCGATCCACACATCTTCTTGCTCAATAATCTCAGCGGGGACTCGAACACATTTCTTCAGTTGAGATACATGAAAGACATCGTGGATAGCGGAGAGTTTTGGTGGAAGCTTTATCTGATAAGCAATTGGTCCACAAATCTTGGTAATCTCATACGGACCAATGTATCGAGGAGCTAACTCCCCTTTTACTTCGAACCTGTGTACACCCTTGGTTGGTGAAACCCGAAGGTATACATGGTTTTCAACTTCAAACTATAATGACTTTCTTCTTTTATCAAAGTAGCTCTTCTGTCTTGAATGGGCAGCTTTAAGGTTTTCTCGTATCATCCTTACTTTCTCTTCCGCCTCAGTTACCAAGTCTGGTCCATACACGGTTCTTCCTCCTGCCTGAGACCAACTTAGCGGAGTTCGACACCGGCTACCATACAAGGCCTCAAATGATGCCATCTTTATGTTAGTCTGGTAGCTGTTGTTGTACGAGAACTCGGCTAATGGTGGACACTTGTCCCAGTTCTTGTCATAATGGATGACACAAGCTCGTAGCATATCCTCTAATATTTGGTTTACTCTCTCAGTCTATCTGTCGGTTTGAGGGTGGTAGGTGGAACTGCGAATCAACTTGCTGCCAAGTGCAGCTTGCAGCTATTCCCAAAACCATGCTACAAACTGAACACCTCGATTTGAGATGATCGTCTTGGGCACTCCGTGTAATGAAACAATTTAGTCTAGGTAGAGTTCCGCATACTTCTGGACTGAGTAGGTCATTCTTACTGGGAGAAAGTGGGCCGTCTTCGTGAGTCTGTCCACTATGACCCATATGGAATCATGCCTCTGGGAAGTGTCAGGTAATCCTACAATGAAATTCATACTGATATCTTCCCATTTCCACGAGGGTATAGGTAGCGGTTGAAGTGTACCTACTACCTTCAAGTGGCTTGCTTTCACTCTCTGGCACGTATCGCACTCTGACACATTCTTAGCAATCTCTGGCTTCATCCCAGACCACCAAAAATTTTGTCGAAGGTCATGGTACATTTTGGTGCTACCGGGGTGAATAGAGAATTTGGAGAGGTGTGTCTCATCCAAAATCTTCCTCCTGAGATCAGGATTGGCGGGGACAACTAGTCGGTCCTGGTACCCTACTACTCCTTTCCAATCCTATCATAAATGCTTGTACCCTTCATCCTTCTTCTTCAAAAACAAAGCTGAGCAGTCCCAAGGTGATGTGCTTGGGTGAATGAAACTCTTTTCTAACAGCTCATGCAACTGGATTTTCAATTCTACCAGCTCTGCGGGTGTCATTCAATATGGCCTTTTGGATATCGGTGTTGTGCCTGGCTGCAATTCTATGGCAAACTCAATGTCTCTGTCTGGTGGCATGCCTAGCAGGTCATCTGGGAACACATCGAAATACTCACATACCACTGGAATGTCCTCTATCTGAGACTCAATGGCTGGGAAGGCACAGGAATTTACGCACTCTCGCGTAGGTAGGTGTAGGGTTACGGGTCCTCATGTGGGGGATTTTATGTGGATGGCTCGTGTAGCAATGTCCAGGGTGACTATGTGCTTAGTCATCCAGTCCATTCCCAAGATTATATCTATCCCTTCTAAACCAAGGATAATCAGGTCAGTTTTGAAAACCTTATTTCCCATCTTGAGTGGCACAAGGCAGTTAACCTGATTTGACCCAACTTTACCACCAGTTGTGGAGATCATATCTGATCCTTTAGTGTGATAAAACTCCAACCCACATCGACTACCAACTTTGTTCCCGATGAAACTATGAGATGCTCCCGAATCGAATAAAATAAGGATGGGTTGATGGTGGATAGAAAAATTACTCGTTAACACTGGTGCACCCTCTGGGAGATCTGCGATATTGGTGAAGTTCAGCCATCCTTGGTGAATCTGCACATTCAGCCTTTTGCCCTTGTTGTTTCCATTCGAGCTCTGTCCTGTACTCTGGTTCTTGTTCCGAGGGCATTCCTTTGCAAAGTGGCCCGGACTTTCTCAAGTGAAACAACAATTCACATTGTTCGGGTGAAGTGGCAGTGGAACATTGGGCCTTGGGCCTTGCTGCTAAAATCTCAGAAAGCGAGGCGCTCCCTGCGGCTGTTGCGATGGTCGGATAACCCACTGTCTTGGCTGCGGGGTCCTCTATGGAGCTCTTGGGAGAACCAACCAAAACTTCTGCGCTGGGGCACTAGGAGAAGGCATCGGTGCTTTCCTTTTCTTGTTGGCCTTGAGATCCATGATGCAGTCCTCCTGTGAGATGGCCAGGTTCACTAGCTCGTTGAAGGTATTCACCTTCACAAGATTCAGCCTCTCCCTGAGTTTGAGACTCAGGCCTCTATAGAATCTGTCCCTCTTCTTCTGATCCGTGTCAACATGGTAACCAGCATACTAACAAAAGTCGTTGAATACCTGGGTGTACTGGAGCACATTGCGATTGCCTAGGGTGAGCGTAAGGAACTTGTTCAACTTCCTCTCAAGCAATCCTTTAGGGATGTGATGCACCCTAAAAGCGGTCTTGAATTCTTCCCACATCACCACATGATCAGCTGGAAGCATGGCATGGTAGTGATCCCACCATAGCCGTGAGGAACCTCTCAGCTGCTAGGCTACAAACTTTGCCTTGTTCTCATTAGGGCAAGGCAAAGTGAGGAGGGTGAACTTGGACTCGATGGTCCGGAGGTACGAATCAGCATCCAGCGGCTCCTCCATTTTGTGGAACAGAGGAGGCTGAGTGCCAAGGAAATCCTCGTAGCTGGCCATGCAGGGTTGGTGAGTTCTCCCACCGTGTGGCGGCTGCTGTTGCTGCTGGCCCTGAATGATATGGCACAGCAGCTCTGTTTGCGCGGTGAGGATAGCCTCCATGGTAGGCGACGCAGGTGGTGGTGGTGGTGGTGGTGTCTGTTGGCCGCTAGTGGAAGGGAAACCAGCGGGATTTTGGCGGGTACCGTGCACCATCTGCAAGAGTGAACTTTGCCCATTAGCCACACAATCTTATTTTGTAAAATACAATAGTGACATGCACAAAATTATTTTTCTGTGAAACTAATCAACTCATAGAGTCTAGCAAAGTTGGTTTTGTATTTTTACCATTTTTCTACATCTTTCTACATCTTTTCAAAGTTTTAGCCGATTTAAACCATTTTAAAAAGAAAAGGGATAAAACATTTTACACAGGGGTCCCTAGAGTTTTCGAACTATTATGAACAGGTTCTGGCTTTTTACGCTAAAGGCCTCAGAAAGAGTTGGGGTCTTTCAAATAGACGCCTGGCCCGACCGACGGCTTTCCGGTGAGATTGCCGGCGAGCGACGTGCTAGAGGGGGAGGGAAGGGTTCAGGCGTGACGTGCTGCTCATCATGGGGAGGTCCGCCGAAGGAGTCAGGGGCGGAGGTAGCCAGAAGAGGGCTGTCCATGGCGGCGCTTGTCACGGCGGCGGGAAGCTTCTACGCTGGCGAGGTCGACGGTGGAGATGAGCTGGCGGGGGCTCGGTGACCTGTGGTGAGGTGTGTGTGAGGCACGGGAGGACTTAGCGGGCGGCGGAGGGCACCAGAGGGTGGGGCTTGACGGTGTGGGGCACGGCAGTGCTCTATTTTTGGGCGGCGGAGGGAGATGGGCTCGGGTGAGGCTCCGGCGAGCTGCGATTAAAGGCTTATATAGCTGGGAGGGGTGCAAGGGTGCGAGAGGGAGGAGCCAATGGCTCAAGGTGGCTTGGGTGAGCATTGGGCGCAAGGAGAGGGCCGGGAAGGCACTGGCGGAGCAGTGGGAGAGCGTGGCGGTTGGCAGGCGGAGATGCGAGTGCTCGAGTGCGATCTCCGACCATTGGTCATGGAGGATTTGCGAAGCGCAAGATGCTTTGTGTCGCACGCTGCTACTAGCCAGCGGAGGAGCTATGTTGTCGGGTCAAGCCGGCGAGAGGCGGACGGGGAAGCACCGGTGATTGGCGATGATGTGGCCAGATTCAAAATTCAACTCTTAGAAAGGGTTCAGGTTCAAAACTGCTTTAGATTTGAAAATAAACATAGACAAAGTATGGAAGAACATTTGTTTTTCACGACTTAGCACAATTTTGAAATGCAAACGAATTGGGCTGATCTTTGACTCAATTTTTGAAGGGGTTCCACTCCAAAATAGAAAAAACTCAAATAAGCAAAGTTGTTTGTTTTGAAAAGTCCTACCACTTCTATATTGGCCAAAATTGAAGTAGTTATATAAAATTTGAATTTATACTGCCCCTAATTTAAGCCTTTTGAGGGTATTTTGGTCCATTGTACTGTTTGAACTTCAATTCAAATGTGGTCTTTTGAGGTCTTTGAGATGTTTACTACCATTCAAACTTAGTTTGGGTATTTTTCATACTTAGGCTTTGGTTTGACTTGGTTTGGTTCGAATTAGCCCCTAATTGTGATGTTTGAAGTGCTTAAGTGCTTTTGACTTTAACAAGGTGATGCTCAAGTTAAGTGAAGATTAACACTTAATGACTCTTTTAAACACTCCTAATTATCTTGCTTAATTAGGAATGTTACAAAGTGCAAGGAGTTGGGTCATTACATTGTCGATTGTCCAAACAAGAAGAACAAGGACAATGAGGAGAAGAGGTACAAGGAGACGAGCAAGCACTACAAAAAAGAAGTATCAAGGTCCTGCTCATGTTGGTCAAGAATGGGACTCTAGTGATGAAGACTCCAACAAAGATTGTATGGCAACTCTAGCCATACTCAACCAATCTACACTGACAAAACTCTTCAACAACACCTCCGACAATGATGATGACCCTCCCTTTTATCTCATGGCAAGATGGACCAATGTTGAAAACACAATCACACCCTCTTCATCCTCTTCCTCCATGTCTAGTGAAGTGCAAAATGCTTTGGAAGATGAAGAGGGAAAATAGAAACAAAACATGATAAAATAATTTGGGAAGAAGGGTTATAAAGAAATTAAAAAGCTTATGGAGAAATTGGAGAAAAAGAAGGAATCTCTTGACAAGCAAGAAGACTTGCTCATCCTTGAAAATGAGAGAAACCTTGCTTTAGAGAAGGCCCTTGCCGAGGAAAAAGTGAAGGTTGAAAAATTAGCTATTGACTTGTCTCTAGCTAATGATTCATGTGAGAGGATGTCAAGGAACTACACTTTTACAAATGAATCTCTAGCTTCTCTAAAGGCCACTCATAGTGAACCTCAAGAAAGCTTCTCATGCTTAAAGGTCAAATTCAAAGACCTTGAAGTTAACTATAGTGCTCTTTGGGACAGCACCAAAACTAATTCCAAGGCAACTCTTGACTCCAATGTCTCCACAAGTGAAGGTTGCTCAAGATGTTATAAAATTGATGTGAATGCTTGTGTTGCTAATATTGCTAAGATTGATATGAATCCAAGCAAAGGATGTTCCAATCAAGAGATTGAACACGCTAGTGGCACAAGGGTATGAAGGTAATGTCAAGCCTAAGCCCAAAATCAAGTACAAGGCTGGGAGGCATCCTAGCCACATGGATAGGCTTGGACAACTACAAGGGTAGCAAGGTAAATGTTCGGAAGGTGGTAAATGGTAAGGAGGTCCTCATGTTCAACAAGGGTGCAAACATTGGTGACTTGATGGAAATGGTTCATGTAACAATGACCATTCCAACTCAAGTCAAGCCAATTGTTAAAGCCACTACCAAGGTAAATGTTGTGGGTACCACAATGACAAGGCCAAAGGACAAAGTGGTTGCTCATGAGCCCTCACCAAGCTACACCACCAACTACATGGTTACGTTGGACCACAATGGTAAAATAGTGGTCAAATATGTTGGTGCCTACACAAAGAAGGACATTCTAAGGAGTGTGTGGGTTCCTAAAATGTACCTCACTAACCCTCAAGGACCCAAATATTTTTGGGTACCTAAATCTCGAGCTTAATTTGTTTTTGTAGGCCTACTCCTCCTGTGGCATCACATGGTTGCTTGATAGTGGATGCTCAAATCATATGACCGGGAAGAAGGATTTGTTCACATCCCTCGAGCATTACGACACACCTAACGAAAGTATTGTCTATGGAAACAATAACAAAAGGGATGTAAATGGTATGGCTAACATTTCTATCTCAAATGACAACTCTCTCTCTCTAATGTTTGTTTGGTTGAATCTTTGGGATACAATATGTTTTCCATTTCACAACTTGGTGAGAAGGTCTACAATTGTCTCTTTACTAATGAGGGTATGACCATCTTTAGAAGGGAGGATTCCTCTATTGCTTTTACAGGTCGTATGAAGGCCAATCTCTATATAGTTGATTTCACAATAGATAGAGTTGAGCTCAAAACTTGTTTAGTGGCAAAAACTAACTTGGGTTGGATTTGGCATCGCCGACTAGCCCATGTTGGGATGAGGAACTTGCCCAAACTTCAAAAGGGTGAGCACATCCTAGGACTAATAAATGTTGTCTTTGAGAAAGATAGGTAGTGTAATGCATGTTAAGCCGGGAAGCAAGTTGGTGCTCCACCTTCCGCAAAAAACATCATGACTACCTCAAGACCATTGAAACTTCTACACATGCATTTATTTGGACCTATTGCTTATGTTAGCACAGCGGTAACACATATGGTCTTGTTATTATTGATGATTTTACCCATTTCACTTGGGTATTATTTTTGCATGATAAAAGTGAAGCTCAAGGGATAGTCAAGAAATTCATTTGAAGAGCTCAAAATGAATATGAGTTGAAGATCAAGAGTATAAGAAGTGAAAATGGCTCAGAGTTTAGGTCTAGGAACACTAATGTTGAAGAATTTCTTGATGAAGAAGGAAAAAAACATGAGTTTGATCTCCGATGCATATACTCCACAACAAAATGGCATAGTGGAGAGGAAGAATTGGACTTTGATTGTAGTCAAAGAACAATGCTTGATGAGTACAAGACTCCGGATAGGTTTTAGGTGGAAGCAATCAACACGGCTTGCCATGCTATCAACCGCCTCTACCTCCACAAATACTTGGGCAAGACAGACTATGAGATTATCATGGGTAACAAACCCAAGGTGCACTACTTTAGAGTTTTTGGGAGTAAATGTTTCATTCTTAACAAGAAACTCAAAATCTCCAAGTTTGCACCAAAGGTTGATGAAGGCTTTGTCCTTGGTTATGGTACTAACGAACACACCTATCGTGTCTTCAACAAAACCACTGGTTGTGTTGAGATCACGGTAGATGTGAATTTTGATGAATCCAATGTCTCTCAAGTAAAGCAAGTTGATAAAAACCTTGTAGATGATGAGGAGCCACCAAGCCAATCCATCATAAGAATGGGCTTGGGTAAAGTGAGACCACGTGAAGTTGAGGCTCATGCTCTGGTTGAAAACGATAACAATGATCCATCATCATCAACAAGAGTTGAACCACCAAATTCTAAACAAAACCAAGATTAAAGTCAAGTTTGTGGTGACGACCAAGATCATGGCATTGATCAAGGGGGAGAACAAGGTGGTGAAACTTAAGAAGTTGCACCACAAGATGAAGATGATGATGATGGGTCAATTCAACATCAATCACAAGTGCCTCATCCAAGAGTTCATCAAAATATTCAACGGGATCATCCTATTGACAGCATCCTTGGGATCATCCAAAGAGGGGTAACTACTGTTGGTATATTTAACGATCACGAATAAATCCGCAAGCGCACGGATATACCGTTGAAGCATTTCACCCAAGAGTATTCCCAAGGGTATCGTATTTGCCAAAAGAAGGTGGGTAGGTGAACAGTTTATGTAACATCCCGAATTTTAATGTTATTATTTGCAAAAATATGGGTTTTCAAAAAAATTGTGCTTAGTGTCTTCTTTGAATCTATCCTAATTCTTAGAATATCTTGAATAAAATTTGAGAAATTAGGGTTGAATGAATGTTAGAGTGTCATTTGGATTTTTATTTGAATTTTATTTGGATTTTGAATTAAGCGGATTCTAATTTGAATTCTAAATTCAAATTTGAACTTCAACTAATTCCCCTAGCTACCTAACCGGCCTTGGGCCAAAACCTCATCGCCAGCCCGTCTGACCCATGAAGCCCACCAAGCCGATGGCCTGTCTTCGCATGCCACGTGGGCCGCCTCTCCGTTCCCAGGCCACCAAACCAACCAGCATGCCTCCACTGCGCACCAGCCCAACATGCAACTCATGAAGCACCAGCCTGCTCTGCCTCACCGAATCAGCCTTAGCCCTGGCTGCTTCCGCTTTCACCCACAGCCACTACCAACCGGCCCCACCCGTCAGCCCACCACTGTGCATCTTCCTCCTTCGGCCGTACGCGCGTCGCGCGTGAGCGGCGACAGAGACAGCCCCGCTTCACCACCGCCGCTACCTGCCACCGGCGCTTTTGCATTAGCATGCGTGGATCACCGCCACACCGCCTGGCCTCATCCCCATTGTCCCCACCGCTAGGAACCCTATCCACTGCCCTATATAAGCCCCGCACCGGCCGCTCTCCCTTGTCTGCCCACGATTGGGGTTTTCTTCCCTCGTCCGTCGCCAGTTTCGGAGAAGAAGAGGAGAGGGAGAGGGAGCCGAGGCGAGAGGGGAAGAGGGGAAGGGAGAAAAGGAGCAGAAGAGGCCGCCGCCGTAGGAGAAGGACGCCACCGTGCCTGGGACCTCGCCACGACGTCGTCGCGCCGCGCCGTCTTCTCCGACACCATCATTGCCGCTTCCTTCGCCGCCGGTGAGCTCAATACGACCCCGCACCCTTGTTCCTCTCCTATCCATAGACTTGTGCCTACCAGAACAGTAGTCCCGCCATAGACCACCGTCGCCACCTGGAAAACACCGTGCGCCGCGGGAGCAGTCGCTGCGCACTCGCGCACAACATCGTGCGCGGGTGCGTGTGCAACGCCGCGGCCGAGACGTGTTCTCGTGCCTGCATTCCTCTATCGCCTCATTTTGCCTTGCCTTTGTGACCTGGCTGTTGAGCTGTGGGTTTTGCAGGGAGCCGCCGCCGCCACGTCGTTGCCTCTTCCGCGGCCAAGGCAAAGCCTTTGGCTGCGGGAGCGTGCGCCTATTTAGGGCCAAAGTGCTAGACCTTTAGGTCGTAGAAAGGTACAAGCCGAGCCTCGCCGCCGGCCGCCGGAAGGGCCACCTCCGACCATGCACCGCCGCTGAGCGCCTTTGAGGCGTTTGGTCAAACACCTGGGGAGTGCTAGTCCGCCAGCCAATAGGCATACACCACACTGCCGGCCACACGGAGAAGAGGCCACAACTTCCACAGAAGATCCCGTAAGAAGCTGGGGAAGAGAGGCCACATCTGATGCCACGTGTCACGCCACGTCGGCATAAAGCCCGCCTATAGTCGCCTCACAACAAGCCCGTAGCCGCCACGCGAGCGCTGACACATCCGGTGCTATAGCTACCTAGAGCTACCACGTGGGCCTCATAGCTAGCTTAGAGCCAGCCTAGCACTACCTTAAAGTTACCTTATAGCTAGCCGGGCGCCACGTCAGCACGTGGGGCCCACTGACCGTTGACCCGTTGACCAGTTGACCGGGTCAATGCTGACCTCATCAGGGCCCACTGATGACGTCAGCAGGACGCGTGGTACGCTCTGGTACTGCCACGTGTCGCACCCCTGATTTTTCTTATTTTCATGAATTAATTAAAATTCCAGAAATCGGTTTAAACTTCAAAAATTCATAACTAATTCATCTTAACTCCAAAAATTATGAAACCAATTTCATAACTTTTCTAAAATCATGAAGAACATGTTAGGCTAGCTCTTGTTCTTGTTTGGGTATTCTTTGGATCTCTTTTGAGGTGTGTGACGCTAGCTTTGAGTGTGAGGTCAACCTTGTTCATCTCAAGAGCACTTAACACATCTTTGGTCCTCAATTCACATTTGTTACTCTTGAAGCTTGCTTATAGATGGTTAGGTGTCGCCTGTTTGAGAGCCCTCTTGTTGTGATACACCCAGGAAGTTTGTATTGTCTATGCTCTTGGAAGATTCATAGTAAGTGACCTAATTCTCCTTTGTGGTTGCTTAGGAGAGGTAAAGGGTTAGTGAATAACCGAATCTTTGTGGGCTCCTCAACGGAGACGTAGCTTCCTTTGTGGGAGCAAACTTTGGTAACAAATCATTTGTCTCATGTGCTTATTGTGTTCTTCAGGTTCTTGTTGACCTAGAACTTGTTTGGTCCCGATCTATATGCGTTTGTGAGTTTTCTTGATTCAAGTGGAATCTGCAAAAACAAGTTTGTATTTGAATTTGAGTACATTTCTTTCCACCATCGGAAGTACGTTCCGACCTAGTACCGAAAGTTCCGGCACTACTTCAGAAGTTCCGACAAATCTAACCACTGCGAATAAATTTCATATACTTCCTATTCACCTCCAAGACATCACACAATCCTTTCACTAGGTACATAGCTTTTGATATGAATGTAGATATATACTATGTTTAGATACGTAATAAAAGTTATGGGCAACTAGCTGCGGTTGTGACTGCAGCACAAGCCGGAAGTTTACCACTCATGGTAGTACATTGTCAGTGTTTAAACCAGCAGTCTACCACTCATGGTGGTACATTGTTTGGAAAGAATCATCGTACCTGAAACCTAATGATAGCATAGAGAGTTGGAGACATAGGAATTGAATAAGTACGTGTGGTTATTAGAATACCCTATATTATATGTTCTCGGTGTTATTATATCAATATACTGCGTATCGAATACGGCGTAGATTATTTTGGAAGGGGCCATACCCACCACCAAATTGGGGCTGCCACTATTTACAAAGGTCACAAAATATCTCCAACTCCATTAACAATCCACATTTATTTTCTCTTCTATTTCAATATATTCTAAGTGTCTACTCCATGTTTCACACCACAATAACTCAAACAAATATGTCCATCGCATGAAAATCAACCATATTCAAATCCATAATTAAATTTTCGAAACATAGTAATGACAACTTCTAGTTACAAATTATTATACAAATATTATAAATAGTTCAACCAACACATGATGAAACATAGATAGTCCAAAAATTCAACCTGTCCGTCGAATTCAACACCAAAGTTCCACCGAGCTTAAATTTGGCTTGTCTCATCACCATCTCTACAACTGCAACTACACCACCCCTACGACTGCCACTACCGCCACAAAACTCACCACCTTCGAACTTGCCACTAGCGCTACCAAATTCACCAACAAATTACAATTGTTCATATCCAAGCATTTGCTCAATTCCATCATCCATATGCTACATTAACCATCAACTTGCATGCCTAAATTGTAACTATTCACATGCATTTGTGTCCAAATTACAACCCATCAGTATATTCACATGTACTGAGTTGCAAATTTTACACGTGGTGACAAGTACTACATATTTAAAATATATTCACCTTGGATCCGTCTTCCACGGAATAATAAATATAAGCACTCAATCAGGAGAGCGGCCGGCTCTCAGTAGTCAATGCCTCGCTGAGTCACTGCACTAGGAAGAAAAGTAGTCGCAGATTCCTCTTCTCCGTGGCAGTAGTCCTCTTCTCCAAAAAGATGTTATTGAGCTAGCAGCAAAGGAAGAAGTAAGTATCACTGGACACTGGCCATGGTGCTACCACTGGAGCAAGCGGCGGCGGCCGCTGTGTTGAACAACGTCATGGGGAGGCTCTTCGAAGCTCTCGGCTTGGGGCAGGCATACAAGATGCTGAAGGATCTCGAGCCGGAGAGCGAGTCCCTGCTGCAGGACCTCCGCATGCTCGCCGCCGCCGTGGACGACGAGCTCACCGGCTCGAGGGGCGCCCGCCGCACCGCCGTCGCGCGGGCCTACAGCAGGGAGATGCGCGCCCTGACGCACGACGTCGAGGACTCCATCGAGCGGTTCGTGCACCGCGTCGCCCGCGACGGGGTGGAGGGCGCGTCGTGGCTCCGCCGCGCCGCGCACAGGGCGTGCGCGCTCCGCACCTGCTACCGGTTCGCGGCGGAGATCAAGAGGCTCAAGAAGCGCGTGCAGGAGGCGAGCGCCCGGGTGCTCAGGCCTCCCGAGGGCCAGCTCCCCGGCGCCAGGCGGCGCGCCGCCGACCACGCCGCGCGCCGCCCCGTGGGCATAGGCAAGCCGATGGAGGTGCTCCTCGCGCTCTTGGACCTGGACCAAGAGAAGGGCCAGCCGAGGGTTATCGCCGTCGTCGGATTTGGCGGCGTGGGGAAAACTACTCTCGCCAGGGCAGTCTATCACGCCGCCCCTGTCGCCGATGCATTCCCTTGTCGCGCTTGGGTCGCCGTGCGCTCGCCGGAGGACGGCGATGTCGCCGGGATTCTGGAGAATATACACCAGCTGCTTCTCCCGGGGCAGCAATATTCCGAATCTTCGCTCACCAAATACCTCAAGGATAAGAGGTACTGCGCGTTCATCTTTCCTGGCGCTGTCAAATTAATTTACACATTTCATTGCTTCGTGGGCGAGGTGATAGTATCATGACCCGAAGAATTTGCGCGTGTACTACTAGATGCATGAAGATGTTTCGATTCAATCTTCCTTCAACTCCAGGGAAACATGAGCCCCCAACTATATTTAATCTGCAATCATGACCAATAAACGATTCTACCATTACTAATGTTTTAATATGCATTTGATTAAGGATCACTATTTGGAAAAGGTAAAAAGCACACTCTGAAACGTCATTCCTGAAAGGGCAATAAGCTCTAAAAACGTCATATTTTTGTGGTTTTCAGTGCACTTGCTGGGTTGCAGCACTCTTGTAAACTAAAGTCACAGAATTAACGATTTTTTGTTTATTTTGCAAGGTATTTGATTGTTATTGATGATGTCGACGACATCGAGGAGGAGCAGTGGGATATTATAACATCAGCCTTTGAAGAAAATAGAGAAGGCAGCAGAATTGTAGTGACTACAACCTTTCGGGCCACAGCTAATAGACGCAGCAATGCTAACGGTTGTGTGTACAAAATGAGAACTCTTGGAATGAGAGATTCTATGACAATTGCTCTTGGCGGAAGATGTACAGCTGAGTTGATGCAGGGTTCAGAAACACTCCTGAAGAAATGTGGCGGCCTTCCACTTGCTCTTGTCAGTGTGGCCAGACAGTTGAGTGGTGAAGATGAACCTACAGGGCAATTCTGCTCAGAATTATGCAGCAAGCTGGGTTCTTATCTTGAACGAGAAGATGGTGAGCCCAACTTCGCAAGGCTCCGTGATGTGCTTATGGATAGTTACACCAGTCTGTCTGACCTCACTGTCAGGACCTGTTTGCTATATCTTGGTATATTCCCTAATGACCGTCCTCTCAGGAAGAATGTCATAATCAGGCGGTGGCTAGCTGAAGGATATGCACGAAGCGAAGACATTACATTGAGTGAACAGAGTGTTGCAAATGGAAATTTTAAGACCCTCATCGACCGGAATATAGTCCTGCCTGTCAAAACAAGAAAAAATGCGGAAGTTAAGATGTGTAAAACCCATGGCATCATGCATGAGTTCCTGCTGCACAGGGCCATGTGTGAGAAATTCATCTTGTGCTCTCACACTCCAAGTGACCAAATAGTCCGTCACCTCTTCGTCCATGATGATGTCAATGATACACAGTCCAAAATGACCTTCAAGACAGACTTATCTCGCGTACGGTCTCTGACAGTCCGTGGGAATGCAGGTGTTGCTATTTCTGATTTTGGCAGGTATAAACTGATGAGAGTCTTGGATCTCGAAGAATGCACTGATGTGAATGATAGGCATGTAAGGAAAATATGCAAGCTGTGGAATCTGAGATACCTGAGCCTCGGTCGCAATGTTACAAATCTTCCTAAGGAAATTGCAAAACTCAAATTGTTAGAGACACTCGTTCTGAGTAAAACGGTGGTAAATGTGCTGCCAGTTGAAGTCATTGGGATTCCTTGTTTAACTAATCTAATTGGAAAGTTTAAGCTCTCAGATCAAGACTGCACATCAAATAGTAATATGGAGAGACTGTCTAAAAATGAAGGACTTGAGGACCTGTTTAGAAAAAGCAAACTGGAGACCTTAGCAGGATTTGTTGGCGATGGGAGTCACATGCAAGGATTTCTGCAACTCATGGTCCATATGAAGAACCTGAAAAAGGTGAAGATATGGTGCGAGTCCGCTGCAGACATTGAAGGCAATGACCACTTGAATGCTGAACTGGTAAAGGCCATTCGGCAGTACATCAAAACTCCCATGGGTGCTGGAGATGTTCGTTCCCTGTCAATTGATTTTCAAGGAGTGCCTGGAGGATCACTGAATGCACTGCAAGAACTGTGTCGTCATAGCACATCTTTACAGGAAACATATTATCTCAGCTCACTGAAACTGCATGGCAACTTATCAACATATCCTGAGTTTGTTGGCATATTTTCAAGACTCACTGAATTGTGCCTTTCATGTACCACTGTTTCTACGGATCTTTTGTTTGCGATTAGTGCAATGCCATTCTTGCTTTACCTCAAACTGATTGTTGATGAGATTGATGGTTTCGTCATTAAAGGTGGGACGTACCAAAGCCTGAGACGTCTGTGTTTTCTTGTGCGACATCAGAACCCTGTCCTCCCTGAAATCGAAGAAGGAGCTCTGCCAGAACTTGTCTCCCTCCAGCTCCTATGTGAACATCTAGCTGGTCCTTCAGGCATCAAAATTAGACACCTAAGAATGCTTCAGGAGATCGAACTTCATCCTGAAATCAGTGAGCCAGCAAGACAAGAATGGGAAGAAGCAGCACGGAACCATCCTAACAGGCCGATTGTTTTGCCTTTTGTAAATGTTAACGATCTGGTGGAAAATGATAATGAAAAGAACCCAGTTGCCTCACCAGAGGAATCAAGGCATGAGGGTGGTGAGGCACCCAGACCTTCTTGTGTACAACATATGCCTCTTTCCACTTGTAACAATTCTGGACTCAGCAGTGAAATGGATGATGCTGTACACCATGATCCCAGGGAGAGTCCAGTTGAGACAGAGGAAACAACTCCCGAGAGTGTCATTGATGAGCAACTGCTGACGGAGGAGCCATTGAAACACACGCCTGTGCAGACTAGACATGAAAATAGTACAGTCCAACCAAGAACAAATGGCATACTAGGCTCTATTTCTGATCATTCAGGACTTAATAGTCCAAGGGATGATTCGAGGAACAGCAAGCCACTGGGGAAATATGTTGCTCTGGAGGAACCAACATATGAGAATGGAATCCAGGGATGTCCAGCCGAGGAGGCAATAAGATACTCTCTTGTGCTGACTGATCAAACAGGAAAGTATACTTCAAGGGGACCGCTCAATATAGCAACAACACCATTCAATTCCACACAAACAAGAATATGAATGATCTGAGGTAAATCTCTTGCATATAAGATTAATCTAGAGAAGCAATGATGAAAACGGGAGAGATACAGCGTCCACTTCTATTGTCAGCATTAATAAGATCTTTGTATACTGTGTTTAATGGTGCCTTGCCCAGGATGGAGCGGGTGCTTCTCCTTGCACAGGAAGAAGCTATTCTCTGGAGGCTGGCAGGTGCCAAAGGCATTAGTGATCTGGTCGCTGCTCGACCTGAGGGTTAGCAACGTCCGTTGGTGAGGGGTGGTCGACCTTTAAATTTTAACGGGCGCGTATGTAACCTAGAACCTATGAGGTGTGTGTAGTATTGGTGTGTGTGGTGTTGTATGGTTATATGAGCCTTTTATCTCCTTTCTTAATACAATGATACGCAGCTCTCCTGCGTATTCCGAAAAAAAAAAAGATCTTTGTATGTAATGGCAAGACCTTTTAAAGATAATAATGGAAACACCTACTGGCTTGTATTTACTGAGAAAGCCAAGTATTTTCGTAAGACTCATAAAATATAGGTGTGTTGTGCTTAAAAGGATCTTAAGTTTCTTCCTTCTAAATTATTAGTTCAACTCCAAAGGCCAAAAATGATATATACCTCAAGGTACTTTAGTTTTTAGAAACAAGGAGCTTCATTTATTAAAAGCAACAGGATTACATTCGATGTCGTGGGCGGGTACCATAAAATATACTCCCTCTGTTTCAAATTGTAGGTCGTTTTGACTTTTCTAGATTCATATAGAGTATGTCTAGATGTATAATAATATCTATGAATCTAGAAAAGTTAAAACGACCTACAATTTGGAAGGGATGGAATAGAATGGTAGATCAGGTGCCAATTAGAAAAGTAGTTTGGCCAGTTGATAGTAATTTTATTTGGAGTCCTTTCTCCATCGAGGAGAGAGGCTTCCTTTCCGCTATGTAACTCTTTTCCTTCTCCCTTATGTTCCAGGAGTTCCATTAAATGTTTAGATAGCAGTGGTCAGTGTGCAGGAGACACAGGCAGGCTTGGCGCCCTACGAGATGGCGGCCAACTGCCGGTCACGCGCGCCATTAGGGCATCCACAATGTGACCCAAAGATAGCATTAAGCAATAAATACTGCTACATTAATTAACATTTACCATCGTGGGAACATAACACCCACAAGCACCATCCAGCAAAAATGAACCTTAAGTTTAAGCTGTGGTCAAACGACTATAAAATACAATATTTTTTGTTGATTTACTGTTTGCACAAATAAATATTTTATTGTCTTGTGACCACACCTTAAGCTTAAGGTTCATTTTTGCTGGATGGTGCATTGGTCTTGTGGTGTGTTATTTACAATCTTGGCATAAGTATCATGTGGAATGCTTAAGTAATTGTGACCTCATTTGCTTGGCCCAAAAATCGTTGCAAGACAAATTCTGTTGCAAATTGCAATCACTTTCTTTGTGTCTGCAACTCTGCATATGCGCTTATTCTTTGCATTACTTTTACTGCTTTGTTACCCAGCTTGATCAGAACAAACCAAGGAATAGTCTTTCGCCCAAGTAGCACTCGTGAAGATCTCTCCTCTTTCTTTAGGCAAGCTATAAGATGGAACACTATCTTGTAATAATTGTGTGGCTACTCCAACCATACGTTAGTCGGGAAACACAGCCTGTTCCAGTGCGACGGCAAATCAACAGCATGAATCCATGGACTAGTCACACACGTGCAGATGACACGGGCAGGCCTCTCCCATGGATAAGATCATCTAGTAATCGAGCCTTGGCGCCATAATCTTATAACAACTCGTGTATAAAGTGTGTGACAAACGTTTCGAGGAGTCATGTTGCGTCACCACAGATGCTTAGTAGTGTGACCAACTGACAGTAGCTGGTTCCATGCCTGGGCAGGCATGCGTACTTCAACGCCAAACAAGCTCAGCAATCATCAGCTTCGCAACAACCCAAGTGATACACAGATAACCTTCGCAACAACACAAATGATACACAGAAAACCCCAGCCTAGCACGACAATATGGTTCCGTTTCTTTCAATAGAAGTTGCTGAACCAAACATCCGGTTATACCAAACACAGCAGGGAGGCACCCATCAAATATTGCAACACACAAAGCAAACCGTGCTTAAGCAGGAACCGATTAATATAGCTTCAGAGAGATACGGGGTATAATCAAAGAAAAAGAACCGTTGGAGTGGCAATACAGATAGATAATAAGTCTGATTCGAAACTCAGTATGATTTGTCACAACCAGCCATAAACAACCATTCCAGATTCCCAAGATGAAGTGGAAAGAAAGGATGCATATTTCAATGTTTAGCAAAGAAAATAAAAGGTGAAAACACCTAATAAGCCTGCAATGGTTTAAGAACAAAGTAAGGCTATTATATTTGTTAGACAATCACATGTTAGTCAACAAATACATCGGGTACATCATGGCAACTCAAAACACATACTCACGACTGTGACGCCGAGTATATGAAAATGGCAAATTCCCCGCTATGCCTCACTTGCTCCCTATTTGTAACTCCTGGTTTAAAAGCCTATGTGATTCTTGCAGCAAAATGGTGTGGTCATCTACAGATGGTCTTTGACGAGTAAGATTGGTGACAAAATCTGTTTTCTTTTCCTCTACAACAATGGTACAGGGACAACTAGGAAAAACTAACAGCAAGCATTTCCAAATTTTATCCAAACTAGCTTTGACACAACAATCCTGCAGGGAAGACCAAGTAGATGGTTTAGTTTGTGGAACAAGCAATAGTAAAAAGTTTCACATGGAGTGACCACAAGACCAAATGTGCAGATGCCCTGTCATGTAGAAGTATAATCGACAGTTTCACATGAACTATGACAGTTGGTAAATCGTTTTACAGCTTTATGTCCCAATAGGGTATTCACAACACTCCTCTCAGCCATGACAACACTCAAGCATGTATACAGAGTTACAAACAAGCCACTCAACTGTCAGTATTATGGAAGCACGACAGCATGGAATTTTAATCATCTTTCTGATGTAAAGCACGAGGTAGACTATTACCATTCAGTGCCGCATGGTACACTCGCTTCTCCGCAAGCCCAAGGTCTGAAAGAATTAAGTTTCCCTAAAAAAGGAAGTCAAGATTTTCACATGGAACTTACCATAGTACAAAAAATGTTATACAATGAAACTATTCCTTGACATTAACCATTTATAAGCGTTAGAAGAAATTAACATACCTCCACTGCCATTAATTTCCGCACGTTATTTGCATAGAGCTTAGGATCATCCTTTTCTTGCTCAGAAGGATAGTAGACAGGCAAATGGGTCACCTCTACATAATTTACAAATTGACAGAGGAGCAGAAATACATGGCGTGCCTGGAAATTTTTCATGCGAATTCAGCAAACATAAATAGATACAAGGGACAACAGGCATTTTTAGTAAGTCACATATAGACTGTTTCCAAACAGAATCTATTCTTATTTCTTAAACCAGTTAACAAACAGAACAACTCCCCCACGGCACTCGAACATCATTACAGATAATATCATAATACCATACAAACATTGAGAAAAAGGATCTGGCCACAGCTGTCTCATAAACTTTACTAAGTGTTGGTGATTTTAGAGGTGACTATTCTCTGTATTATTTTGCATCTACAAGCTAAACAAAAATTCAATGGCTTCTATTGTCAATAAATAATGTAGTCGTAGAGGTACAAAATGGCAGCAAAATGAATGGCTGTAACTTTTAAGCCTAAAATTAATCAGATCCATATGATTCTACGAGTAAAAAGTTGCAATAATGAGGATCGCACCATGTTTTTAATAGCATATTTCATGGTATTGCTCACCTGCCTCCTTATTATTGGCATTTAAATTGCAAATTTCAATCAGAAAAAGGTAATTGCCAGTGATACTCACCCCTGACATGGACTCCCATGCCGGATTAAATCTTTTGTAAGGATATCTTAAAATGACAGGCTGAACTGGTGCTTTTGCAAGAAAAGCACCTGTCTTGAATGGAAGGAGGTAATCCCCATTTGTAGTTGTGCCCTCTGCCATAGTAAATGTAATTAAAACAAAGCATTAATTATGTTCATAAGCAACAGTTTGGCCTTACTATCAAGACTGGATAGCAAAACCAACAAGAGAATCACAAGATGACAACAAAGATCAAAGATGATAATGCGACGAAGATGTGTCACTGGTTCCATGAAAAAGTAAATATTATATTCCATATATACAACAACAACAACATAGCCTTTCAGTCCCAAACAAGTTGGGGTAGGCTAGAGTTGAAACCCAACAAGAGCCACAAATCAGGGATTATATTCCATATATGTTCTAGCAAAAACCTCTGAACTAGAAAATCATCAGTTGGTATCCAAAACAAGACTTAAAAATAGATAACATCAAATATAAAGTTTATTCAACTTACCAGGGAAGAGAAGCATCATTGGCGCATTTTTCTGCTGATGAGCACGCTGGATTCTCTCAGTTACAGCACCTATGTGCAGAATAGAACATCAGAAGATGAAAGAAGCAAAATGGAATCACGTATTCAGTATTCCTTACCATAGAAAACTACATGAGATATATAACAGATGAGCAAAAGTGCCTCTTTTAGCAGTGTATCAAAGATTAATTTCCAACCAATGTCTGTATCCAGAAAAGGTGCCTCGTCCTAGTGCTTGTACAGAAAAGCTAGCAGTGCCATCTAATTAATTCTCAAAACTTCCAAATCTAGTTAAACCCCATTAGATATTTCATGAATTTTCAATATTTTTACCCATTCTTATGGTTCTTGAACTGTCTTTGTTTCCTTAATATTCTTAGATTTTTAGTTGGTTACGGAAGCAACTCCCTCCTTCCCGACCCACCTGTAAAACTTCAGTGTTGCCAAGAATGGTATTGTCCCATCAAAATATGGTTCGTCTATTGTAGAATATTCGATCAGTTAATAGTTGACAGGACACTGCATTGAATGGGCACTTTAGTTCCAGGCGCATGGATGGAATTAATAGTGGCATCAGCTAGTGAAAGGTTCGGTGCAGAATTTCAACCAAAATTTGGTAGTCACTAGTACTTTATATTCCAAAACACACTCATGTTTTAATGATGAGAAAATAAGTTTTTATCCATAGAAACTAAACAAAAAAGAGCAAAATACTAACTATCTTGATTTAAGACCATGGACATCACCAAGTACCTGAAACGCCTTTGAAATCTGATGTTTTAGACTCCCGCTGAACAAAAATGCATCCAAGACATTTGCTGCATGATTATATAGCACAAGTCATTTTTTAATTCATCTTGCACAAGATAAATATAAATACAAACATGTATCTAATCAAACTATCTACAACAAGTCCATGTCACAATTTCTGGTAGGAAACTCAGGAAAACATAACTCCAAAGACAGTAGAGAATGCTAGTACCTTATGAGACCAACTAGGGGCAATCTGGCAACTGATCTCTTCAAGAAGGACAAAATGTGCAAAAGAGACATGTCAAAATCAATATACCTTAATGCAAAAAATTTGAGAAACCATATAAACAATCACAATGTCATAAAATGTTTGCAGTACCTTAGCAACAAAACTGGGAAAAAAGGCTGACATGTGATAAAGAATATCCACATAAGAAACATGATTAGATACAATTGCCCCAGGCCTTTCCATTTCTTTAGACTGGTCCACATGCTCAACCTGGAAAAATAAAGAACCACATAGCTGGAGATGACAGAGACACAAAACTAGCAATATATGATATTCATACCAATCACCATTCAAGCCCTCAAGTAGGGCTCACTGTTATTACATTGAGGCTGACAGTCATCAATAAAGGCTAAAAGTACATTGATATCATATTCTGCTACAAATGATAACTGCACTACACAACCACCACACTATCATCACATTCCGATATCTAAACCCCACATCACAAATACTTCTCTAACACCTAGTAACATTTTAGCTGCAAATGAACACATGGGATGGCAATGTGGCTTGTGGGAAGTGGCAGCAACAAACTAGCAAGTCTTTGTTTTAAGTTGATAGATAACATATGCGCAATGACAGGATGCACATAGTAAGGATAAGATTTCATCGACCTATGTGCTGATCCAATTTTTGATCCCCACAGGAAAACACTAGCCCACGAAACCCAGTCCCATAGCTAACATGATGCATATGGCGTCACTATCCAGCTCTTCCCTTGCTCAGGAAATTACAGCACAAAGCAATCAAGAAGCAGAAATAAAACAATCAGAAGCTTGCTTATAGAACCAAACTAACTACTCATCACCACTAGTCCACTACCTCAGCATCTGGGAAGCGGCAGTCGTATTCCCGAATCCAGTAGAACCCGAAGACGAACAACATGGCGCGAGCGAGCGCACGGCCGCACCACACAACTCCCTCCCGCCTCCACCCCTCGAGCCGCGCGTACCCATCCCCTTCGCCGCCCTCCCGCTCCTCCTCCACACGCAGCGTGCACACGCGACACACGAGGTAGTAGACCACGACCACAAGCATGCCTGCCACGACTCGGAGCGGGACGAGCACGACAGCCGCGAACGCCAGCCGGAACGCCTCCGCCGCGCCCACGGGGCCGAGGCCCATCGGCCCATACGCGTCCCGCCGCGCGTACGGCGCGTACCTCCGGTCCAGCTCCTCTATACTCTCCTGCACCGGCGCGGTGGAGGCCGCGGAGGGGGAGGTGGAGGGCGACGAGAGGAGCGGCCTCGTGGCGACCGTGTCCTCACTGCTCATCCGGCCGCCGACGCTCTCGGGCTCGGACGGGGCGGTGGTAGCGGCGTCGTTGGGAGCCATAGCGGTGAAGGCGAAGCGGAAACCCTAACCCTAGCGCTGACGCCGGATGGGCATGGTGCGGACGCCGAGACGGAGATGCGAGTCGGTGGCGACTTGTGCGACGAGGACACGACGACCAGACGGTGGCGGGGGAGAAGGAAGAAAACCCGTTGAATTTTGATCGAACGGCTAAGGAGGTGTTTGGTTGGGTTTGTTTCGCGGTGGTGGTATATAAATGATAAATCTTT
Organism: Setaria viridis; assembly: GCF_005286985.2. Taxonomy (NCBI): domain Eukaryota; kingdom Viridiplantae; phylum Streptophyta; class Magnoliopsida; order Poales; family Poaceae; genus Setaria; species Setaria viridis. Next base: position 23,899,050 of record NC_048265.2, on the reverse strand, counting down.
TGCATTTGCCTCCGGCGCAAACTACCCGTGCTCACAAGTAACTTTGTATTTAAGTGTTTGATTCGGTTTGAATTTTATGATGGTGTCGGTTAACTGATATTTTGGATTGTCTCTTAGGCAAATCACTCTTTTATCCCCTCAAAAAAATCACTCGTTTATCCTAGTAAATGTAAGATGTTTTAGTGTCTTTTCCTAACTTAAACTTCTTAACTTTGATGAAGTTTTATAGAAAATTTCACTAATCCCTCCATTTTAAATTATAGGTTATTTTAGTTTTTTAGATAAATATTTTTCTATATATTTAGACATGACCTATATCTAAGTGCATAGCAAAATCTAGATATAGCAAAAAACTATGTTTCCATAAAACTTAAACTACCTACAATTTGGAACGGGGAAGTAACTTATAATATACTAAATAAATGCACTATAAAGATGTTGTAGATGTTTGTCAATCTTTTTTTTATAAATTTGACCAAAATTAAAGAAAATTGATGCAGGACAAAACTAAAAAACATTTTTTAGTTTGGAATGGAGGATGATTTGTCGTAATCGTTTTATACTTTAGACATACTTAAATAATTATAAAGTATTCTTACTTGTGTTACTTTTTCCTAAACATTTTAGAATCCATTTTACACTTTCCGTTGCAATTTAACGCCTACATGAGAAACATGTAATCGAGCTAAGAATTAAAGTTTGAGTTGAAAGTTTTAGTAATGATTCAAAAGCTAAAACTGCAACTTGGAATCTTAAAGTTAACAAAAACAATTGCCGACCCTACATTTTCAAGTTTGACACTTGAAACTATTAGTTGGAACTCTGAAAATGGTTAGTAGGAACTATGAAAAGTTTTTGTTAAGTTAAATTATGAGACTAAAACCCAAAGATTAAGATTAAAAGGTGGTGCTTGATGATGAAGGATAAAGGCTATTTTTTTATATATTAATGGAGCTAGAAATTTGTTTATTAAAACTGAAAGGTGCGGCAACCTATATGGTACAAATACGTTTTATATTTCATATTTTTGAATTAGGGTATATTTCCTCTTTGACACTAATGTCTATCTAGTCCATTAGATTTCTAAAATGTCGTCTTTACTCCATATACCTAATTGAAGCGTGACTTAAATGCTCCCATTATTACCCTAGATCTTGTAATGTAAAATTTTATTTGTTCAAACACGAACAGGATAGAGAACAATGTGCTGAGCATCCATGCAGCTTCTCAGGGCTGGGTTTATAAACACTACGTCATGAGACTAAACCAAATATGGTGTTAATCCCAAGTCATGGTAGATAGAAAATCTTTATTTCTCAATGTAGAAGACAAACTAATAATAATTACTTGATTGTTACGTGCAATGGTTTAACGGATATAGGAAAGGAGTATGTTTTGCATATTGAGGTTGAATAGAAACTGAACTCGTGGAATCCCCTACTCGATTTTGTGCCTAACGGATTGACATGAGCCCTGGAACCTAGCATGCTGTTCTTCCGCAAGAAAGCCAATATTTTCATTCGCTTCACAATGTTTCCGTGTCATGAAGAACAGAAGAAGTGCATTTTTTTCTAAAATATGCAAACAGACTGCATAATTTAGCTTCAGGACATAATTGCACAATATTTTTTGAAGCTTAAACTGAGACTATTATTGAGGTAACATCAAAGGCTTGGACCATGGCCGTAAAGATTCTTATTAAACTTCACCATGTATGTTTCAGATCAAGATTCAGGTAAAAATTTAAAATCAGCCCCGACGAGCAAGAAACTAAGATGTGTAATTGCAGAAGCACCTTGGTAAACATCCCAGAACATCTGCGTGAGCTGCTGGCCATATTCACAAAAAATAATGGCAAATTTGCCCCCAAGCAATCCTAAGGAATTATTTGGATTTTGGATCCCTTAAAAACTAATTATTACGTATGATATGACTTGGCACGATCTTCCAAATTACACTATGATCATTCATTTATCTTAATTTATATTGTTTATCTTTATAAATTTATGATCATTGTAGAGTATATTTGAATTGTAGAGTATATTTGATTGCGAATCCAACCGTATAATGTTTACACTATAAAAATATAAAATTGATAGTTAAATTATTGATAAAAATTGTAAAGTTTCAATTTTGATATGCATGCCCTTTACAAATAAAAATGGAGGGGGTAGCTTGTAAAAAATAGCTGAGCCTAAGTTTCACGTGTAGCGGTGGAAGGGATTCAAGTGAGCGGTGATGGAATGTGATAACAGCATATACAAAACACAGCATATTATTACAACAATTAAATAGAATGTCCTAAAACATGACGAGTACATCCCTACTCTTATATGCACAATTCCACTCCACGGACATTGTCCTGTTTTATTTGGCATGGAAATTTGGAATACAACGACCTTCCTCCTCCCCTACTCTCTTGTTACACTATGGGCATGTAGGGAGATAAACATGCATACATACATGCATATTATGCCATGTGTACATACATGAACCTAGATGGACCATCTGTTTGGCCATGAAGGTCTGCTAGCAGCAGCAGCAGCAGAAGCAACATTGAGAAAGTGCAGACTGTTCCCTTTCTTGTGCTCGTTGACTATATTGTGCAGTGTAGCTGCTATCAAAGGAAGATGATCTCCTTTACAAGTCATCATCATCAAATATTGTCGAGAGCACAAGCCCACGGACAAATTTGCTCCTTTGAGCCCTCTCCTTCTGATCCTTCTCCGACAGGGATGGTTCAGCTCTGTAGATTCACCACCACACCAATTTAATCAAAGATTAGACACTGAAGTGAATATGGTAACCACATCATTCTGTAATGTTCAAGATTTTGTTCAGCACACAAGTTTCAGATGGCCGTTTACAACTAGCATTGAGAAATTAAGAAATACATGCAAGCAGACAAACAAAATCAAGGTTTGTTCATTTCATAGGCCTACAAGCAGATGCAAAAGAAGGGCATTCTGGGATGCAATCATGCATGCATGTCATGTAGATATCCACAGCATTGGTTAGCACTAAATGAAAATGTAAAAAATAAGCCCAGAAAGCAAAATCAGTCATCATTCCAACATGAATATAATTATAGCTTCTGGTAAAAGCACAAAGCCATAAGGACCACGACATCAACCATCAATCTATGGACCCTTATGACATATTCAAAGTGCAACTTTTTCAACCTATTTCTTTGAACGGTGGCACATTGCAAATAGACCTAAGAATGATGACAATCAGCATAAAGTACATCTTAGCATCACAAAGGGGGTACAATGACCAATATATCCATGAAGGATGAATTATGAACGTATTAAGAAAAATAGCAAATTGAAATGATTAGTATGGAAGATGTATTAAGAAAAATAACAAATTGAAATGATTAGTATGAAAGCTGTGATTTTAACATTGCACAACACAAGTTTTGTCAATAAGGATCATGCACAAACACAAAAAAAAATGAAAATTGAACATAACATGAAAAACTATGAACTATTATCCACTGACCAGATACAATGGTATCGTGGCAAAGAGGGAGCTGAATGAGGCGGCAGAAAGAACAAGCTTGAGGTGACATACCTCTCTACAGTCTTTTCATCTGGGAATTTATTTAGCAAAAAGTTATTGTCAGATGAGTTGGAATGTAAATCTTTGGATGGTTCAGCCACAGGCAAACTACAAATTAAAGATGACAAAAATGGGTCTGGTGCTGCAGCAGGAGGATTGGATACATAGGATGATCCACCGAGAAATGACTGCAAACTGCCATCTCTCCAGTCCTTTCTCAACAAAGATAGCAAAGAATGGGACCCTGAAGATATTTTTCGGACTCTGCGCCTGCGTTGCATGTATTATTCGCTAAGGAAATCAATGTGTAAATTGTGTTCCCAGCAAGCCTATATATCTTCAACTGTAGCACAATGCGAAAATGTAGAAATGCATGTAAAGACATCAGCAGAAGCAGAAGCATAGTAAAAAAAGGATATCTTGAAATAACTCCCGTGCTGCATAGTCAAGTGTCCTATCAAGTCCATCCCAACCCTTGTAGCACAGATGGGACATACCTGAAAGAGCATTTAAGCAAACTCCGTGAGTATTTGCTGTTTAAATTCATTGTGTAGGGTGCTTCTAGTTGTGAAGGAAGGTTAAAGAGCTATCCCGCCTTAAAAACTACTCCCTCCATCCCAAATTACTATTCGTTTTGGCTTTTCTAGATACATAACTTTTGATATGTATCTAGACATAGTATACATCTAGGTGGTGCATATCAAAAGCTATGTACCTAGAAAAGCCAAAACGAATAGTAATTTGGGACGGAGGGAGTAATAAAGTAATAAAAGAAGCAATCAAACTGGAATACTTCCCTAACTAGTATGCATTATTACTCTTAAAATAGCTACCACTTTTCAGATGGCTCTGTAGAACTTTGCAAGAATCTAGATAGTTCACTTGATAGACTCCAAGTAACCCAGCATTGTACCCCCTTCAAAATAGCCATGGTTCCAGGTGAGCACTCACACTTTCGAACCGGTTTCAACCCATGTAAACTTCCAAAAGGAAAAATGTCCAATGGAGTTTGAGCACCAGGAATCACAATGTTAAATGTCAAAACAGAAATCTTCAAGAATATGAGTGCATTGCTTGAAATTTACATATTCAATCTTCTGAACAGAGAAACATTGAACAAAGTACAGATTCATCACAAGGAAAAGAAAGAGTAGCAAAAGAAAAACAATAGATGGGAGACAGCAATGAGTCTAGCAGAAGTGATAAAGGCAAAAATGACAACACGCCAAACTTTTCTTCAAGTTTCAACAAGCAGAGACAGGCAATTGGGCTGGCATCCAAAAATAAACTCTGGATGGTACAATAGACCGAATGAACTATATGTCTTACTGCAAGGAATGGTAATGACTCTCATGTACTAGCAACATTGAAGAAATGATGTGGGATCTATGTCAATCACGTTTTGTGCTGGTTAACCATGGTTTAGTTTTGCACTTCTGGTAGAATAAGCAAACCTGTTTCTACAAGTACCGAAAACAATCCAACTAAAGCTTGGGAGAAATGGTAAGAACCCAAACGCTGACGTATGCGTTCACAGCTCCAAGATATGTGAGGTAAACATTTGCCCACTGAGGCTTGATTGAATTGGGCTAGAGGCCCAACAGCATCTGGATGAAAAACCAATGCTCAAGGCTTTCCTGCTTCTAAATTGATTGGCCACTTAGCACCTAATATATTGACAAAACATTTACATTACCAAGAGCATGGTTCTGCAGGGTATGCAATATGTAATCCTACATCTTCAGAATCATGTTTCCCAAACAGATATTTTTACACTCTTAAGGAGCAGAAAGTTGTATCAAAGTCAAGATGGATGGACAATGTTACGTTAGCTGTTCTATAAATCTATTCAATAACTAACAGACATTCATTCATAACAAACATACCAATCACAGGAGTAATTACCAAGTCACAGTTTTACAAAACAGTCTTATTGACCAGAGCATGCATCTGCTGCGAAGAAAAATAGTAGAGCCTCTCCAACCTAAAACCTACAAAATCGTAGAACCCCCCCCCCCCCCAAAAAAAAAAAGGAAAAAGGGGGGGAAAAGTATCTAGACGTTTAGACGCCAACATGGGTGCTGCACATCAACAGAAACAGAGAGACTATGGATAAATGAGGAAGCTATTCACATTTTAAAACATCAAGAATAATAACAGATTTCCTACTCCATTGGTTGATTTCCAAGAAATGGCAGACCATAAACAATAAATGTACCTGGATAACAAGAAATGCTAACACCTAAGCCAACCCAAAAGAGAAAAGTTCAGCTAACCCATATGATAAAACCCTCCCGGTGCAGCCCAAAACCAAAACCAGCCTCTTTTCCAACAAACACAATCATTGAGAATACCTTTTCTCCAATCCAGCAAGAAACCCACCAACCTAAACCCCCATAAAGTAAACCCATCCCACAATTCCAATCAACGATGTTCTTAAGAGCTGACACCTGTTTGCTCCAATCTATGACAACCCATTCACAAAACCACAGCACCCACAGAAAGAATTTATATGTTTATTTATTTCCATCCAAAATACCTCCAGAAAAAAGAAGGGACAAAGAATCTCCCAGCACAGCATCCCTTCTTTCTAGTATTTCAGCAGGCAATAAACGTATTCCGCACTGGACACGACAAACCTAGGTATATTTCCAGGCACTCTAAGCTGCAGTCCTTGTAATCATCATAATTGTGAATTGCCAACATCTAAGGCACAACCCCACGATGTAAGCACCCCCACCAAAAGGGCAAAAAACGCATGCCTAGAAATGCATATTACCACCAATCTCAGGTATCAGCAATTATCAAAAAAATCTCAGGTATCAGCAGAAAAGAGTTAGGACAAGATGGAATAAAAAGCAACGCACCCCGCTCTTGGCCTCGACGGCGTGCTCGTCGTCGATGTGGCAGCAGAGGCTGACGAAGTCGAAGTCCTCGCCGCAGAATGGGCAGTTGTAGAGCTCCGCCCCGCCGCGCGGGTCCACGGCCTCGTCCCCGCCGGCGTCCGCGTCGTTGAGCCCCATGTACAGATCTGCGCGAAGCAACCAGCGGCGCCCACAGCCACCACGCATCAAAAAAGAACCCCCCGCGTCAGACGGAATCAGAACGAACCAGAAATGGAGTAAAAAACCGATCGGCCGGCGGGCGTACCATAGCGCGCCTGCAGGCGCCTCACGGCGGCAGCGGCGGCAGCGGCGGAAGAAGACGAGGACGAGGAGTGGCCCCAGTCGTCGGCGGCGTCCATGGCGGGCGGTCGAAATCGAACGAAACCCTAGCCCCGGAGGAGGATTCCCTCTTCTATTCTATCCTTGCCGGCCTCCTCCTCCCCGCTTTTGAGGGCGGTGGTCGTGATGATCTTTTCCGTCGGTTTCTGGGCCTCTTTTTTCTTCCACTGCTCCTGTGCGCCTCCCTGTCTGTCTCTCTCTCAACGGCCGTGCGTGTGCGCGTGTGGTGGTGTTGGCTTGTGGCGCGGCGAGTGATGAGCAAATGATGCTGGCAAGGCAAGCGTGGGGGAAGAGGAAAGCTGGGGAAGGAGGTGGTTGGGAAATGGTAACAGGACAGGCGAGGTTGAGCCGTGGAGCGTGGACGGACCTGGCGCACCGCGCACGGTTAGCCGTAGGGCTGGGCACGGTATGGTTTGGTGGGCCATTGCGACGGAGCCGCGGAGGAGGAGGAGAAGGGTGCGGCTAGCTGTCGCAGAGGGCGACAGATCCGCGGTTTATCACCTCAAGAGTACATGTGGCTACATGCCAACTTAGTTATTTGGGTTGTTCGTAGTGATATATCGAAACGTGCTTAGCATTTAAGATCAGAGAGAAGGAGAGACTACATGCATGCAACATCACACGTGTACATGCAAATTCGAAACTAAAAAATTATAAATCATAATCCGAGCATCCAAATTAAATTTCGATTTCATATTGCATATTCAGAATAAGATCACACTCGACTATATTTTGATAATATTTTTAAAATCACATTTTTTTAATACAAGATAATTAATTTTGACCATTGCGAACACATGTTTCAACACCAAGAACAAAATATTAAACATGATAAATAAATAATAATATACTGCGAACAAAAGGTTGAACGTTGCGAACAAATAAATTGACATCGCTGAACAACTTATTTTGCAAAATGAATAAATTATTCTTGGAGAAGAATAAATATGTACAGATGATAAACAATACTATTGAAAAGCGAACAAATTATTCTCTGAAGGTGAACAAATTATCTCTTGAAGATGAACAAAATATGTACATATGACGAACAAGTTAGTATGTAAAAGTAATAAATCAGTTTGCATCACCAACTAATCTATGAAGTAGTACTATTATGGGAAAACCTATAACCTCCAATTATATACGAAAATAATGATGGATGATATGAATTAAAAATATAAATTATAATTTAAGAAAAAATATCCAAATTAGTTAAAAAACAAAGTAATAAAAATAAATAAATTGATATGCATAAATAAAGAATAGAACCACGGTAAAATATAAGAATGAAAATGAAACAGAATGGAGAAAAAAATGGAAAAAAAAAGTAAACGCATGAAAGAAAGCGAAACAGTAAAAAGAAAAAAACGGAAGGAAAAAAATTAACGCAAGTAACGACGGGAAAAACAAACGAAAGAAAACACGGAAGAAAAATAAAGCAAAACAACGAAAGGAAAAAAACGAAAAAGAAAACATGAAAACCGAAATCAGAAAAAAGAATCACGACCGTCCATGACGCACACACAGATCTAGGTAGAAGCTAGTGGTTGGACCAATTAAAACAAAGCTCTAGGCTACGGAAGTCTAACGGAGCCAAAATAATTGCAGGAGCTCCCGAGCAATCATACAAGTGGACCTTCTACGCATGCGAATTAAATATGTTGTTGGGCCGATTGATGCGGCCTATCCGTCGTCCTTGAGGCGACAAACGGTTATAGTCGTACGCGGAGGAGAAGGGCTGATTGTTGAGAAGTGGTTGACTGGTTGTGGCCCAGGCCCATTCACACCTGCGGAGTTCTCTTCTAATCCAGCTGCTGCCTAAATGGGCCATAGAAATTCAGACTCCATTCAGATGTTTAACGCTTTTGCGGCCGCGAACGTCAGATGTCGCATATGCGACAGGGAATGACCGTCGCCTACGCGCGACCTATAGCAGCTAACAGGCGAGCTTCACATGTCAGCACCTCCATCTCCCATTTCTTCATCTTCCCGCTGCTGTGCCCCCGCCATTCTTGCTGCACCGTCGAAAGGTTAGGGTTCAGGATTCTGGAGCTTCTGGTTCTGGATTGTCGATCGCGAGACCGTCTTTGGTGTGGCCAGGATATAGAGGAGGTCGGCAGCGGGTAGGTAGCGGGCGGTGGTGGCGGGTTGTGGGCGGGACTTCGCGGGTCGTGGAAGACAACCGGTAGCATGTGGAGGTGGTGGGGGAGTCACGGCGAGCTCCCGAGCAAAGTCAGGTTAGGGTGGCTGCGGATTCGGTGGCGTGAGTCACCGGAGACGGTTGAGGACGGCGGCGCGGGGAAGAGCAGAGGAGAGGGGGCGCGGCGGTGATTGAGGGACGTGACCGGTGGTAGCGGATGCGGCAGCAGTAATCGCCAAAGTCGGAGGACAAAGCATGGCCCCGCGCATTCCTAGGTGCCATCACTAAAGGTGACATCAGCAATTTTATCGCCTTAAGTGACAAATAGCCTGAGCTTACGTGCTATTCTTTCCGCTCCACAAATGGCTGCAGGCTTGGTCGTTCCCACCGTCATCACCTTCTTCATTAAAGGCCGTGCTGCTGATGGTTCTCAAATGACATGTGAATATATCTAGGTTCGAGTCAACGTGGCAATAGAGGCTCTAGCAAGGTAAGTAGCACGTCTAATATTGTTTTTTTTTTGGTTACAGATGGCAGCATTGGCATACAAGAAAAAACAGAAATGAGGGAAATAGCACGGTAAGGTAAAGGGGGTCAAAATTGTTGAATTTGTTACTCATAGTAGAGCCGAAGATAGCATTCGATGAGCATGAAGAGATAAGCTGTGAAATTCAGCTCCAACAAAAGCTGTCAAAACTGCCGAACGACAATTTACAACTTTTTTTTCCTGGTAGAGAGCCCTCCAACATCCGGATCTCGGGAGCCATGATGTGTTTTCCTGGTGAGCGTTTTTGTGCCCATCATCATCACCGCCGATCCATCATAATTAAAGCCTACGCGCGTCATTCTCAGAGGATGTTTGGTTCTTTAGAACCTCTTAAAATTTCTGAGTATTAAACATAGACTAATTATAAAACTAATTGTACAGATGGAAACTAATTTGCAAGACGAATCTATTAAACCTAATTAGTTCATGATTTGACAATATAGTACTACAGTAAATATGTGCTAATAATTGATTAATTAGGTTTAATAGATTCGTCTCGTGAATTAGCCTCCATCTATGTAATTAGTTTTATAATTACCTTAACCTTCGAATATTCGATGTGACATGAATTTTAACCGGAACTAAAGATCCAAACACCCCCGTGCTATAATTGTTAGACTACCAGTGCTGCTGCACCAGTCCCCGCATCATTCCAAGTTTAACGTGCAGGGGCATCAAAGCGGAAGCGCAGCATGATCCTGACGCTATCCCGAAACTGACGGGGAACCTCGCGAAAGCGACCCGCCCTCGCCGCCCGGGCGGTATTCCTCCGCTCGTCGCCGCCCGCACCACCCCCTGCCAAGTCCCGCTCCTCCTCCCCCAAAAGACCCGTGACGCGGCGTGGCCGACGCAACGCAAGCTCTCGTCTTGCTGCTGCCCGGCCAGGCGGCCATGCCCGGGCAATGCGCGCTGCGTCCCGTCGCCATCCGGCGCCGCGCGGGCCTTACGTGGCAGCCGGCGGCGATGGCGACCGCCGCGCGCCCCCACGGCGCAGTAAACGCGCCGCCTGCGCGCGGATTTAATTAGGTGATATGGCGGATTGGCGGCAGCAGAGCTAGTGTTGGTTGGCGCCATGGCCTATGGGGGTGGATGGATGGGCACTTTGGTAGCTAGCGATGTCCCATGATGGTGATGGCGGGCGCCGGCCGGGCAATACGGGCGCCGCATCGGCGCATCTGCAAATTGTCCCATGGGGAGGGTGCCGACGAGACGTGGACGTGGCAAGGCGTGGCACCACCAAAGATCGCATCATCACGCTCGCGACTGCGAGTGTGCCGGTAGAACTCTCTTCGGAGATGAAGAACTTGCGCTAGCGATTATAATACTAGTTTGTAGTTTAAATTTGAGATTCACTGGGACGTGATTTTTTTAATTTCTTTTTCGATCCTTAATTGTGTTCAAAGAGGTAGCTACTGCTACAAGCAGAGCGGATGATAAGCAGCCGGCTGCGTAGGATGATCGGGAGTGCAACCAAAACGGCACCCAACTTGACGTGCCAAATCCCAACGAATTTTATTCTGCCTGTCGCCATTCTGAAAATATACTACTTGCTAGTAGTGCCGAAGAAGCATCACGCCTTACGTGGGAAGCTGGAGTTCGGTTGACCTGCACCTACTGGTACACAATCATTCACTAGCCGTCAGTCGCATACCATACTCACATGGAGGGAAACGAATACAGCGAGCCATTCATCTAGCCAAGAAACAAATAAACAAAATGAAGGGCTGCTAGTGTGTCAATTCTCTGTACGTTATTGGCCATCGTACTGAAAGTATATGATGGTGTAAATGTAAGCTATGTGTGGTCTGCAGTCTGCACTGTTCGGTCTCTGTTTTGTACGTGTTCACTGTAATTCTGTTCAATTTGAAAGAATTTGCAAACCCCCTATGAAGAGACGACATTCATTGAAAGGTTTCTTCCAGATTGTAGTGAAATTCACAGGTTCAACTTCAAAGCGTGTGGTGAACTGGTGCGACCGTGCGAGTGCCACTCCAAGTAGTACGAACTTGAGAGCAATAGAATTTCCATTTTAACATACAAGTTCATGCGCTATATATGTAACAAAAGGAAATTCTAGCATACACGAGTCTTGCATGAGGCAAGAACAAGAAGCGTAGAGGAGCGCGACGAGCTCCTGCACTCCCATCGGCATCGCCGCCGGGTCCGGCAGATCATCAGACCACCGCGGGCAGCCGGGCGGCTGCGACCACCGGCGCGGCCTCCCCGCGCGCGAGGATGGCCCGGTAGATCTCGACGAGCGCCTTCTCGTCGTAATCCCCGGTGAGCGGCCGCGGCCGCGCGAAGGGGTCGGCCGCCGTGCAGTAAGGCCCGGCGGCGCCGTAGCCGGCGACGGCGGCGGAGGACGCGAGCCGGAGCATGGCGTTCACGTAGGTGTCGCGGAGCCGCGCCAGCAACCGCCGCGGCGAGAGCGCGCGGAGGAGGCGCCGACCGACGACGCCCGCCCGCCGGCGCACGCGCCACCCGCGCCGGCGCCTGGCCTGCTCCGGCTGCGGCACAGCTCCGGAGCCCCCGCCGAGCTCGGCGGTGGGGAGGCGCGGCCGGCGCTGCGCCGCGGCGGCGTCCAGGCGGTCGTAACCGCGGCGCTTCCAGTAGCCCTTGATGCCGCCCTTGTAGGTGGCGCCGCCGGCGGCGCTCGGCATGGCTGGCTGGCCGCGCGCGCTGGTTCTTGGTTTCTTGCTGGAGAGAGGTTGTTGGCCTGGAGGCTCAAGGTGGCCGCCGAGCTCTCAGTGCAGCGGAGAAATGGTTGGGGTGGTGAGGGAGGGAAGGCGTAGCGCAGCTGCAACTTATATCAGTGTCAAGTGTGCGACGTGATCAATAATGGAGTAAAATAAGCAGGGTTTACGCTTCGTTGGCTTTGAATTTCGGTATTACACACACCACAAAATATAGTCCTTGACTTTTTACTGATTCTCTGGGTCTTTGGCAATTGTTTTTGGCACCGTTTTGATATAGTCACAGTTTGCCAACGTACCAAACGAACTTTCTTGGCGTGAGGAAATGCAAAGCCGCCCAAAGAGTGCCTACCTAATTCGTGCAACCTCCTTTAATTGTGCAAAGGGTGTGTCCATGATGAGCTTCGTTGTCCTTAATGTGATGAGTGGATAGATCATGATTGTTGGCACTCGGTAACGTTTGCAAACACCTAGTTGGGCAGCTTGGTTTTATATATGGTGCTGAATGGGTTTAGGATAGTATAGAACAGTGCATCCTATTTAATTTATTTCCATTCTGTTTATTTTTATAACATCCAAAATGCTGACGTGCAATTCTTCTAGTAGGTCGCAGCCGTAACCATGCTAGCTCTACGACAAACAGAACCGCATTTGACTAACAAGTGCATAGATGCTTTCAAAGTTTGCTTGGAATCTTAGAGCTCGTTTGGGATTCGGTTTTGCAACTGTAAGCGGAACCGAAGTCGCGGGGAGTCTTTTTTTTTTTTTGGATTTCACCTCCTTTCCAGTTCATTTTGAGATCTCAGTATCTGTCCCGACTTCGCGCTATAGTAACATACAGTGCTAAATAATGCGCGTTAGTCGAAGCCCCTTTGACCTAAGCCGTGCCAAAGGGGATCTTAGTTGCTTTACACGATAAGTTAGCTAACAGAGAAGCTTATGCCGGAATAGTTCATGGTCATCCTTTGAATGACACGGGGATAATGGGCCATTTGTTTTGACTATGTTAAGTGGCTTAGGACATCTTCAATACTCGAATACTCTACGGTATGCTTAGAAGTAGATTTCTTCCTTCACTGCCACGGGTAGAATTTTTAGTGCAAATCATCTCTTCGACAGAAACGTGAAACCCCTCCGAAAAACATACTTAGAAGTTTTCAAAAAATATGGAGACTATGCACATCCCATCCATATATATACTTTGTCTCAAAGTTGAGATACAAACTCGTTTGTAAAATTTAATATGAAAATAACAAATTTCATACGCATTTGTACTACAATACAAATGCCCAAGAATTTTGTCTTATAGTGCACATACACATGAAATTTGTCATTTTTGTATGATTTTTTATGAATTGAGTTTGCATCTCAACTTTTACAACAAAATAATCTTTCTGCTATTCATTTTGGCTTCTCTAAGTGCATAGTTTTTATATACACCTATACTACGTTTAGATACAAAGTAAAAGTTATGTTTATAGAAAAGCCAAAACGAATAGTAATTTGGAACTATGGAGGGAGTACATATGCAAATGCACTATGGATGTGCATCATTGATTGATGATTCGCACATTATTTTTGCTTAATGAAGCATCGGTTATTAAGGGCCTGTTTGGATCCAAGGGCTAAATTTTAGCTCTGCACTTTTAGTCCAAAATTTAGCTTTTGGGATCCAAACAGGTGGGCAAAAAGTGTAGAATAGCTAAAGTTTGGACTAAAAACTTTAGCCCCCAAAGAGGCCCTAAAAGGGGCTAAAAGTGCTCCTCCCCACCAATTTCCACACCCTGCCCCCTTCCTCTCTCCTCTCCGCGTGGTCCCCCCTCCCGCACCCCTCCCTCTCCTTCGCCTCCAACTTCCGTCGCCTCCAACCAGCCTGCCTGAAGCGTCCCCACATAAGTAGAGACTAAATGTGATACAAATATCAGTCCCAGGAGGCTGATAGCACATTTATTCGATAGATAATTCAGTTACCGTACAACTCCCGAGGGAGCGGGCGTGAAAGCCACGCAGCGATAAACAGTAAATAAATAACGGCGGCTAACCAAGCGACTGCCAAAAGACAGCACTCGGGACTACACGGCAGCAGCAGCATCTTGGGTAGGCCAATGCCACAGGCAGCGTTGGGTGCGGACACAACCTCTACTCAAGGTCTTCGGCGACGAAGTCCGGGTCTTCCTCTGTAGAACCGAAGCAAGGGTGAGTACAAACGTACTCAACAAGTCCAACCCCATCCACAGAGGGGGATACAAGCAAGTTTATGCACAGGTTACGACAAGGATAGGCTAGAGTTTATTTGCAGTAAAGCTAAATTTTCAACATATGCAAGGGTTTGTTTTCGAAAGGGTTTTTGTAAAGCTTTCCTCTAGTGCCCGAACATTGAGTGGGGTTGATCCTACACAAAGGATCCAAGTCTTTATCGCTATCGGACCCCCCGTCCGCCATAGCGCACGGCACAACTGCCGGAATCTTCCAAAATCCCACGCTCACACACCCACGCACGCGTGACATTCTTGCCCAAGAACTAGTTATGTGACCAAGCTAACTCGTCCAATGCCGTGGACATGGCTACCCGGATAGGTTTTAACTCTGCAGAGGTTGTACACTTTTCCCACAAGTAGGGTACCGCAGTACGATCACCGTAGTGTCGGCGCGGATCCTAACAAAGCCATTACCCACCTTAGCTAAGACTGACTAGCCCTCACGGAAGCACCCAAGGGGTTCACGGCTCATTCATGAGACCGTAACCGGGACCTAAGTCACCCAGATCTTACTCCTTTTTCATGGGCTCCCGTTGCTCACCAGCACCCCTGAGGACTAACAATTCAGCTAGTGGGATTTATGCTAAGCCGTTGCCCATACAACGGTCGAGTGGTTGCACGATGGTGGAATTAGGCAAGATGACACATCAACTCGGTCCTTAATTATGACAAGATGGATATCTCCCGACCTTGCTCAACCACCAAGGTACGAGCACAACAACCTGGCATCCCACACAAGGAATACCCATCCATCCTGTCTACACATCCTTTTCCCCTGAACCCGAAAAGCCATTTCTCTCACTTGTACACACACACCCGTTTATTTTCCGAAAACACCATGGTAATAATGATTGCAGTTGGGTAACAAATTCCTAAGCGTTCTAGCAGTGGTTATCATCTAGACAGAGCAAGTCGTATGTAGAGACAACCATAGGATAACAAGGAATGTTCATAACAATCAAGGGGTGGCTATCCAACCATGTCTGGCGATGAAATAATATGCATTTTGTAAAATGGGCCAGTAGGTTGTGTTTGAAAAACTAGGTATTAAGTATGCATCAAAGGGTGAGATTGGACTTGCCGTCTTCAAAGCCTTCCGGGAGTTCCGGCTCGCGGTACTGGTCCTCGGGCTCGGGCTCGCGGTCAAACTCCTCCTCGGGCTCCTCCTCGGGCAAACCGCGATCTACGACACACACAAACAGACACACAAATAAATAAAACAAAGATCGGTTTTTAACCGTGAGCTCCGAACGGAAAACGTGAACGGAAAATAGGTAGAAGGATTATTTTCGGGAAATTTGGATATGGATCGGCGAAAGTATTCCAGAGGATGACGTGGTGAAATTTGGGCTTAATTGGAGGAAGTTTGGCGCATGGAATGACGGGTTAAACATGAATTAGGGGCTTAAACGGAGGTTTAGGACTAATTTATAATAAACCAGGGACCTATTTGCAAATACTTTCGGGGGTGGAGGGGCTTATCTGTGAAAATGCTATGAGAGTGGTGGGAGGACTATTTTGCGAATAGTGGATTTCAGGGGGTTAGATTGGAATTTGGCTTTCTTCTTCCTTTAGTGCGCACAGTACACAGGGGGAGAGAGAGGGAGGGGCACGGCCGGGCCTAGGGGCGGCGGCTTAGGGTCGCCGGCGGCGAGGGGAGGCGGCGGGAGAAGGTGGAGGGGTTCGTGGAGGCCCCATTTTGCTACTCACCTTGGGGATTTGGGTAGGGAAGGGGGTGCGGCCGGTGGTGGGTCTCGGCGGCGGCGGCGGCGGCTCGGGTGGCGGAGGCAGGGGAAGCGGGGAGTGGTGGTGTTGGCGGATGGAGAGTGGGGAGGGTCGGGCGGCTTTTATAAGCGGCGGGGAGGGCGCCGGCGGTGGCGTGCGGGGCCGGGACGCGGCGTGGCGGGCACGCTCGCGGGTCGGCCGGGACCGGCAACTGCGCCGGCGGTGGCGACGCGCAGCGCGCCGGCTGGGGCCGGGCGGACCGGCGCGACGCGCCGGGCGCGGGCGCAGCTGGGTCCGGGCGAGCGCGGGGTCGGGCGCTAGGCGCCGGGGCGGAGTGGCCGGCGGGGCCGGTCCGGGCGGAGGTGACCGGCGGAGTGGCCGGCGGGGCCCAAGGCGGCCGGGCGGCGTGGCGCCAGGGGGGTGCGGGTGCCGGCGGAAATTAATGGTGCCAGGGAGGGGCCGGTCTGGTGGTGGAGGTGACGCCGGCCGGGAGGAGTAGCGCCAGTAACCAGGAAGAAGAAAGAGAAAGGAAAGAGAAGAAGGAAGGAGAAGGAAGGAAGAAGGAAGAGAAAAGAAGAAGGAAGGAAAAAGAAAAGGAAAAAAGGGGGAGGGAAAAGAGAAAGAAAAAGGGAGAGACCGGCGGCGATTGTGGCACGCGGTCGGAGCACGCGCGCGGCGAGATTTACGGGCACAGATAAAAGGTAGGGGTCGGCATGGGTACCGGGACGGCGAAATCGCCGGGAAGATTTCCGATTTCCGGGAGCTCAGTGGTAAAAAGATTTTAAAGACGGTTTTTAACGGGTGATTTTAGTTGGTAATTTTTGCGGATGTTACAAACCTACCCCACTTAAATTGAATCTCGTCCTCGAGATTCGACTGAGTCCTGAAGAGATGGGGAAATTCCTTCTTTAACGCGTCCTCGCGTTCCCACGTGGCCTCTTCTGCGCCATGCCTACTACATTGTACTTTGCAGATCCGAACTGCGGTATTCCTTGTCCTTCTGGTGACAGTGTCCAAAATCTTGACAGGCACTTCTTGATACCGAAGGTCCTTTTGTAAATCTATCGTCTCTACGGGTACTTGTTCCTCCGGTACTCTCAAGCATTTCCTTAGCTGAGAGACATGAAATACCGGGTGTATATCCGACATTTCTTCGGGCAGTTGGATACGGTATGCTACGGCTCCAACTCTCTTTAACACCTGGTATGGTCCAATATACCGAGGGGCTAGTTTTCCTTGTACTTGAAACCTTCGAGTGCCCCGAATCGGGGATACCTTGAGGTAGACAAAATCTCCCTCATTGAAGCACAATTCCCGTCTCCTCTTGTCCGAGTAGCTCTTCTGTCTGGACTGTGCTGCTTTTGGCTTCCCTCGGATTTCTGCCACACGGTCTTCTGCTTCCTTGATGAAAGCTGGTCCGACTAGGGAGCGTTCTCCAACTTCTGACCACATCAGAGGGGTCCGACACTTTCTACCATAAAGGGCCTCAAAGGGTGACATGCCTAGACTGGCTTGGTAACTATTGTTGTATGAGAACTCTGCATAGGGTAAACTTTGTTCCCAATCCTTTCCATAGGTGAGGACACACGCCCTCAACATATCTTCCATGATTTGATTTACCCGCTCTGTTTGGCCATCGGTCTGGGGGTGATAGGCTGAACTAAAATCCAGTTTGGTGCCCATGGCTTTATGCAAGCTCCTCCAAAATCTAGAGGTGAACTGAGTTCCTCTATCCGAGATGATCCTGCTAGGCACACCATGCAGCTTCACTATGTTGTCGACGTAGAGTCGAGCTAGCCTTTCTCCACCATAAGTGGTCCGTACGGGTAAATAGTGAGCAACTTTAGTGAGTCGGTCCACTATTACCCATATGGAGTCCTTTCCCTTTTGAGTTCTGGGCAAGCCTACTACAAAATCCATGCCGATCTCATCCCATTTCCAAACCGGGATAGGCAAGGGTTGCAGCAAGCCGGCTGGCTTTTGGTGCTCGGCCTTGACCCTTTGGCAAGTATCACAACGGGCGACAAACTGAGCTATGTCTGCCTTCATCCCATTCCACCAGTATTTCTGCTTTAAGTCCATATACATCTTGGTGGATCCGGGGTGAATGGAGTATGCCGAGTTATGGGCTTCATCCATGATGGTCTGCCGGAATTCTCCGTCCTTGGGGACACAAATTCTGTTCTTATACCACAAAGTTCCCTTGTCATCTACTCTGAAATCCGGGGCTTTATTTTCTCCGGTTTGCTTGCGGATTTTTACTATGTTCTGGTTTGAATTCTGGGCTTCTCAGATTTTATCCTCCAGGATGGGCTGCACACTTAGCCTGCGGCTAGTATTCTGGGGAATGACATGCATATTCAACCGGGCCATTTCCTCTTGTAGACTGGCATTCTTGGGTCCGGGCTGTCCATAGGACTTCCTGCTTAAGGCGTCAGCTACAACATTAGCTTTGCCGGGGTGGTAATGGGTTTCTAGGTTGTAGTCCTTTACCAGTTCTAACCACCTCCTTTGCCTTAAATTCAGATCGTGCTGGGTGAAAATGTACTTTAGGCTTTTATGGTCGGTGTAGATTTCACATTTGTTCCCAATCAGATAATGTCTCCAGATCTTGAGGGCATGCACTACGGCTGCAAACTCTAAGTCGTGTGTTGGGTAGTTCTGCTCGTGGGGCTTAAGTTGTCGGGAAGCATATGCCACAACCTTCCCGTCCTGCATGAGGACACATCCTAACCCCTGTCGGGATGCATCACAGTAGATGACGAAGTCTCGCTGGATATCTGGTAAGGTTAATACTGGGGCTATCGTCAATCTCTTCTTCACCTCTTGGAAACTCCGTTCACATGACTCGGTCCAGGTGAACTTCTTGTCCTTCCTGAGCAACTCCGTCATGGGCCGGGCTATCTTGGAGAATCCCTCAATAAACCTCCGATAATACCCAGCTAAACCCAGGAAACTCCTGATTTCACTAACATTGGTGGGTTGCTGCCAGTTAGAAACGGCTTCAACCTTTTCAGGATCAACTGCTACTCCTTCCGCGGTCAAGATATGACCAAGGAATGCCACTTTCTCCATCCAAAATTCGCACTTGCTGAATTTAGCATAGAGTCGGTGGGCTCTCAATTTTTCCAATACCACCCGTAAGTGTTGTTCATGCTCCTGAACACTCTTGGAGTAAATAAGTATGTCGTCAATAAAGACTACGACAAACTTATCTAACTCGTCCATAAACACCTTGTTCATGAGGTTCATGAAATAAGCAGGTGCATTGGTCAATCCAAAGGACATCACTGTAAACTCAAATTGACCATAATGGGTGACAAAGGCTGTCTTCGGGCTGTCGCTCTCCTTGATCTTGAGCTGATGGTACCCTGATCTCAGTTCTATCTTGGAGAAATACTTGGCTCCTTTCAGCTGGTCGAATAGGTCATCTATTCTGGGAAGGGGGTATTTGTTCTTAATGGTGACTTCATTTAGTGCGCGATAATCTACGCACATCCTCATACTCCCATCTTTCTTCTTGACAAAAAGTACAGGGGCTCCCCACGGGGATGAGCTAGGCCTGATGAAGCCACTCTGCTGCAATTCTCCCAACTGTTTCTTCAGTTCGGCTAACTCTGAGGCTGCCATTCTATAGGGTCTCTTGGCTATAGGGGAGGTTCCGGGGACGAGGTCAATTACGAACTCTATGTCTCTGTCAGGGGGCATTCCAGGTAGTTCCTCAGGAAAGGCGTCCGGGTATTCACTCACTACCGGGACCTCTTCTAAGGTCTTGGTCTCCAAGCTGAACACCATGGGATCTGGACCACTTCCTCGGGTGTGGCAGGTCACTTGCACACCATCCTGATTGGTCAGGTGCACTACCTTATCAGCACAACCTACATGACCGTCATGCAGGCTCAACCAGTCCATTCCAAGAATCACATCTATCCCCTTAGACTTAAGTACTACCAGATCCGCTAGAAATTTTACCCCACTTAAATTGATCCTTACCCGAGAACAACCTAGTCGACACTGAATGTCGGCTCCAGGGGTCCGGGTTAATAGGGGTAACTTTAGTAGTACTGTAGGTATATGGTGTTCTTCCACAAAACTTGAGGATATGAAGGAATGTGATGCTCCAGAATCAAAAAGTACTGTTGCCAAGACTGAGTTGACTAGAAACTCACCGAGTACCACGCCCTGAGCTTCGCGAGCCTCCTGCGCGCCGATGTGGTTGACGCGGGCTCGTCCGAATGATTGCTGGGGCGGCCTCATCTGCTGGCTGTTGTTGTTGTTGGGGTTGCCGCTGCTGCGGACTGGCACACGGTTGGCTCCTGACAATGCGGCCCTGGGCCTAGCTACTGAGTTGGACAAGGCTGATGCTGCTGGCTTGTTGGCATAGGGGCAGTTGGCGATGAAATGCCCCGGCTCCCTGCAGTTAAAGCATGCCCTACCATTGCCAGTGACTTGGCTGGCGCTGCTCTGTGGGGCCTTGATAGGGTTCTGGTTCCTGAATGGGGCAGCGGTCTGATGCGAGCCAGATGCTTGGGACTGGGTCCGATAATGCATGGGAGCTTGGGATCTGGGCAAGGGGTGACCGAAGCTCCCTGGCTTCTGGAATCGGTCCTGCTGGTGTGCCTTGCTCTCCAGGAACCGACGCTTGTTGTCCCTCCGCTCTTCTGCCTTGGCCCTCTCAGTCAAGATGGCCATGTTCATCAAGGTGTTGAAGTCGGGGTAGATCTGGGGAGTGAGTAGGGTCCTCAACTCCGCGTTCAAGCCTTTCTTGAACATGTCCTGCTTCTTCTCATCCTTGTCCACCTCCTCTGGAGCATAACGGGCCAGCTCCATGAACTGAAAGGTATACTCCTCCACAGATCGGTTGCCTTGACGGAGTTCACGGAACTCATCCGCCTTGCGCTTCATGGTGGCTGCGGGGATATGGTAGCGACGGAATTCCGTCACGAACTCATCCCAGGTGATAGTGGAGGCATCCTGGGCGGCCGAGCAGTAGTTCTCCCACCAAGCTAGGGCAGTCCCAGTGAGCTGGTGGGCAGCCAAGAGAACTTTGTCCCTGCCCTCACAACCAAATGGCTCCAGCTTCCTCTGGATGATGCGCAGCCAGTCATCCGCGTCCAGAGGGTTGACAGACCCGCCAAAAGTGGGTGGCTTGGTCCGGAGGAAGTCCGTCAACCTCTCATTCATGTTCTGCCCGCGGGGCTTCTGGCGAGTAACGGCGTTGGCTAGAGCTTCCAGCAGAAGGGTCTGGTTGTTCATCACTTGAACTAGATCAATAACCGGTGGGGGCGGTGGCTGCTGTGTTCCCACTTAGCTTTCTCCCCTTCCTTCTGGCTGGCTCACTTCCTGCTCCTCAGGAAGCGCTGCCGGAGGCGGTTCTTGCCTTTCTGGCTGCCTCTCTGCACTGGGGGTGGCATGGGCCTGACTTGGGGAAGTCCTGGTGGCACGCTTGGGCGGCATCTGCAGATTGAGTGAGACTTTATGAGAGTGCGATTTGGATTTTAGTGATCTTTAAAGTGGTTAATTCGTATTTTCGAAGAGATAGAATCCACCTCCTGTCGACAAACACACAGACTAACAAGCAACAAACACAAGCGACTTTATTTATTTTGCCACGGGGGGGAGGGGTACAACACTGCTGGGGTAAGGCCAAAACACGTACTACACGACCGGTTACAGCAACACAACTGGAGGGGTACAATTCTAAACTGCGGACCATGGAGGCTGCATTCCTTGGGCAACTCTGGCTGGGCATACTACTCACGGGGCGAGTCTTCTCCCTGGACTGAGTGGTCTTCTAATGGAAGGAGAAGGGCCAGCACCTCATCCTTCAGAGTCCCACCTGCTGGAGGGGTCTCGGGCACTACTCCATCCAACACCTCGGAGTTCCTTTCCGAAGGCGGTGGTGCCGGGGTGGCATCCGGGCTCTTCCGCTTACTGGGCCCTGGGGCAATGGGGATTCCTTAAAGGATCGGGGCCTCTTCGTCCTCGATGGCCACCATCCTTCTTCTGGCACGGATGGTGAGGTGGGCATCCTTCAGTTCCTTGGAGTGTCGATCCTCAGCTTCCTTGAGAGCCTCAACGGCAATGGCCTCGTTGCTTTGGGCGGCTGCGGCTCGAGCTTCGGCAGCGGCTAACTTCACCTGAAGCCTCCTCACCATAACCTCTGCGTCTTCGGCCCTACGAGTCTGCTGCTTCAACTTAGCAGCCTGCTCGTCGTAGAGCTCGTCCAAGGTGAGAAGGTAGGCAGCCATGTGCAGCACGGTGGGGTCATCCTCGCGCTGTCCACGTCCCTCCAAGGTTCTTACCTGGGCCAGCCAAACCGGGCGGTTCTTCTTGACAGGCGGGTAGAACCTCATCGGAGTGCGGCCAATGTGCCCCTCATAGATCTGGCACAGGAAACGGAGGGCCTTCCGGGCTGCCACTTGATAAGTATCCTTATGCCGGAAGCCGGTGGCAGTCACATTCCATGGCTGGATGTCCGGGTAGCGGCTACTCCGCCCGATGTAGATAATCATCTCACACCGAGGGGTCCCGCGGTCCTCGTACTCCCTGCTGGTGTACTCCGGACGATCATAAATCCCGAGGCAGTCCATGCAGGCGAACAGCAATCTGGGAAAACCAGGCTCCTCCAGGCAGTGGCTGTTGACCCATCCTTCCTCGGGCATCTGGAAAAGATCCGGGGCACAAATTAGTTTTACAATGGAGCAGAGGTAGGCAGAAATTTTGTAATTCTTTTGTTTTGGTCAAAAAGGGCTAATCCAGTCCTAAGGTCGCGTCCTACAGCCAACGACGGCTTTGATAAGTAGAGTTTAAATGTGATACAAATATCAGTCCCAGGAGGCTGATAGCACATTTATTCGACAGATAATTCAGTTACCGTACAACTCCCGAGGGAGCGGGCGTGAAAGCCACGCAGCGATAAACAGTAAATAAATAACGGCGGCTAACCAAGCGACTGCCAAAAGACAGCACTCGGGACTACACGGCAGCAGCAGCATCTTGGGTAGGCCAATGCCACAGGCAGCGTTGGGTGCGGACACAACCTCTACTCAAGGTCTTCGGCGACGAAGTCCGGGTCTTCCTCTGTAGCAACGAAGCAAGGGTGAGTACAAACGTACTCAACAAGTCCAACCCCATCCACAGAGGGGGATACAAGCAAGTTTATGCACAGGTTACGACAAGGATAGGCTAGAGTTTATTTGCAGTAAAGCTAAATTTTCAACATATGCAAGGGTTTGTTTTCGAAAGGGTTTTTGTAAAGCTTTCCTCTAGTGCCCGAACATTGAGTGGGGTTGATCCTACACAAAGGATCCAAGTCTTTATCGCTATCGGACCCCCCGTCCGCCATAGCGCACGGCACAACTGCCGGAATCTTCCAAAATCCCACGCTCACACACCCACGCACGCGTGACATTCTTGCCCAAGAACTAGTTATGTGACCAAGCTAACTCATCCAATGCCGTGGACACGGCTACCCGGATAGGTTTTAACTCTGCAGAGGTTGTACACTTTTCCCACAAGTAGGGTACCGCAGTACGATCACCGTAGTGTCGGCGCGGATCCTAACAAAGCCATTACCCACCTTAGCTAAGACTGACTAGCCCTCACGGAAGCACCCAAGGGGTTCACGGCTCATTCATGAGACCGTAACCGGGACCTAAGTCACCCAGATCTTACTCCTTTTTCATGGGCTCCCGTTGCTCACCAGCACCCCTGAGGACTAACAATTCAGCTAGTGGGATTTATGCTAAGCCGTTGCCCATACAACGGTCGAGTGGTTGCACGATGGTGGAATTAGGCAAGATGACACATCAACTCGGTCCTTAATTATGACAAGATGGATATCTCCCAACCTTGCTCAACCACCAAGGTACGAGCACAACAACCTGGCATCCCACACAAGGAATACCCATCCATCCTGTCTACACATCCTTTTCCCCTGAACCCGAAAAGCCATTTCTCTCACTTGTACACACACACCCGTTTATTTTCCGAAAACACCATGGTAATAATGATTGCAGTTGGGTAACAAATTCCTAAGCGTTCTAGCAGTGGTTATCATCTAGACAGAGCAAGTCGTATGTAGAGACAACCATAGGATAACAAGGAATGTTCATAACAATCAAGGGGTGGCTATCCAACCATGTCTGGCGATGAAATAATATGCATTTTGTAAAATGGGCCAGTAGGTTGTGTTTGAAAAACTAGGTATTAAGTATGCATCAAAGGGTGAGATTGGACTTACCGTCTTCAAAGCCTTCCGGGAGTTCCGGCTCGCGGTACTGGTCCTCGGGCTCGGGCTCGCGGTCAAACTCCTCCTCGGGCTCCTCCTCGGGCAAACCGCGATCTACGACACACACAAACAGACACACAAATAAATAAAACAAAGATCGGTTTTTAACCGTGAGCTCCGAACGGAAAACGTGAACGGAAAATAGGTAGAAGGATTATTTTCGGGAAATTTGGATATGGATCGGCGAAAGTATTCCAGAGGATGACGTGGTGAAATTTGGGCTTAATTGGAGGAAGTTTGGCGCATGGAATGACGGGTTAAACATGAATTAGGGGCTTAAACGGAGGTTTAGGACTAATTTATAATAAACCAGGGACCTATTTGCAAATACTTTCGGGGGTGGAGGGGCTTATCTGTGAAAATGCTATGAGAGTGGTGGGAGGACTATTTCGCGAATAGTGGATTTCAGGGGGTTAGATTGGAATTTGGCTTTCTTCTTCCTTTAGTGCGCACAGTACACAGGGGGAGAGAGAGGGAGGGGCACGGCCGGGCCTAGGGGCGGCGGCTTAGGGTCGCCAGCGGCGAGGGGAGGCGGCGGGAGAAGGTGGAGGGGTTCGTGGAGGCCCCATTTTGCTACTCACCTTGGGGATTTGGGTAGGGAAGGGGGTGCGGCCGGTGGTGGGTCTCGGCGGCGTCGGCGGCGGCTCGGGTGGCGGAGGCAGGGGAAGCGGGGAGTGGTGGTGTTGGCGGATGGAGAGTGGGGAGGGCCGGGCGGCTTTTATAAGCGGTGGGGAGGGTGCCGGCGGTGGCGTGCGGGGCCAGGACGCGGCGTGGCGGGCACGCCCGCGGGTCGGCCGGGACCGGCAGCGGCGCCGGCGGTGGCGACGCGCGGCGCGCCGGCTGGGGCCGGGCAGACCGGCGCGACGCGCCGGGCGCGGGCGCAGCTGGGTCCGGGCGAGCGCGGGGTCGGGCGCCAGGCGCCGGGGCGGAGTGGCCGGCGGGGCCGGTCCGGGCGGAGGTGACCGGCGGAGTGGCCGGCGGGGCCCAAGGCGGCCGGGCGGCGTGGCGCCTGGGGGGTGCGGGTGCCGGCGGAAATTAATGGCGCCGGGGAGGGGCCGGTCTGGTGGTGGAGGTGACGCCGGCCGGGAGGAGTGGCGCCAGTAACCAGGAAGAATAAAGAGAAAGGAAAGAGAAGAAGGAAGGAGAAGGAAGGAAGAAGGAAGAGAAAAGAAGAAGGAAGGAAAAAGAAAAGGAAAAAAGGGGGAGGGAAAAGAGAAAGAAAAAGGGAGAGACCGGCGGCGATTGCGGCACGCGGTCGGAGCACGCGCGCGGCGAGATTTACGGGCACAGATAAAAGGTAGGGGTCGGCATGGGTACTGGGATGGCGAAATCGCCGGGAAGATTTCCGATTTCCGGGAGCTCAGTGGTAAAAAGATTTTAAAGACGGTTTTTAACGGCTGATTTTAGTTGGTAATTTTTGCGGATGTTACACCGCCGCCTCCGACCGGCCCCACATCCTCAGCCCGCCCCCCGCGGCCTCACGGATCGAATCGGCGGCGGCTTCTTCCAAGACCCCGCGTAGGCGTCGCTGGAGGCCGTGACGGCGTGCACGGCCACGGGGCTCCGCCATCGCCACGTTCTTCAACGGCATCACGCGCGCCAGATCCGAGCCCAGGCCATCCTCCGCCTCGTCCGCCATCCTATGCTGCCCCCGGTTGCCGCCCTCCCCCTCGCTGTAGCCTTCCTCGGGGATGGAGGACCGCAGCGGGCCGTGCCGCCACGCGAGCGCCGCCGAAGAACGGGAAGAAGGGGACACCCGTCGCCTCCGCCCTACCTCCCGCCGCCTCCGCTGGCCCCCGCCTCCGCGGGCCCGGGCGCTGGAGCAGCTGGATGCGGGTGCGTGGGCGGAAGGGAGGAGGACGGTGCGTGGGCGGAGGCGGCAGGCGGCTGGAAGATTGGAGAGCGCGTGGGTTCGGCGGTGTCGTCGGCGATGGAGTCTCGGGGGAGAAGAGGGGAGGCGGCGGCGAATGCAGGGGGCTTGGATGCGACGGGGCTGGAGGCGGCCTCCTCCTGGGACCGCGCAGCGGAGGCGAGGAGGAGGGAGAGGACGAGGAGGTGGTGGAAAGGACCATGCAGTGGACGCGGCGGAGGCAGCGCGGGGCAATGCCTGTGAGCTGGTGGAGAGGAGGGGTAGGGAAGGAGGATAAAATTGTCTTTGTTCAACAGTATTTATGGACTTTAGTTCATTTTAGTCCATGGATCCAAACACCCCAACAGAACTAAATTTTAGGGGCTAAATTTTAGGAACTAAATTTTAGCCTATGAACTTTGGATCCAAACACCACCTAAGCATTGGAAATCTTTTCTCTACAACACTATCGTATGGGGGAAATATTCATTGCAAAGTACCACTTCCGTGGAAATGTGAAAATCCATGTAATAAGTATACTCATAAATTTTCAAAAAGCATCCTAATAATAAGAGGTTAGTGCGTGTAAGCTTTGTTGGTACTCCGTTGCTGCTGCTGCTGCGGTGTTAGTGTTGGGTATGGGTTGGTGTTGGCCTGTTGGTGGCACGCACCGAAGAAGCAAGGGATGATGATCGCTATGATATAGGACCCGTCGTAGTGGAGAGGACCGAATCAATGTTCATAGACCAGTCGGGAATCGGCCCACCTGTTCTGACTTAGGGGTGTTTAGGAGGAGGAGCTTAAACTTTAGTCCTATCATATCGGATATTCGGATACTAATTAGGAGGACTAAATATAAACTAATTACAAAACTAATTGCAGAACCCCTAGGCTAAATCGTGAGATGAATCTATTAAGTCTAATTAATCCATCATTAGTGAATGGTTATTGTAGCACCACATTGTCAAATCATGGACTAATTAGGCTTAATAGATTCGTCTCGCGATTTAGCCTAGGGGTTGTGTAATTAGTTTTGTAATTAGTCTAGATTTAATACTCCTAATTAGTGTCCAAACATTCGATATGACAGGGGCTAAAGTTAAAATTTAACCCCCTCCTCCCAAACACCCCCTTAGCATTGTCGCGAGACGCCAGTGCATATCTGTTCTAAGATTGGCTTAGTAATTTCAGAGCGGGTGTTTGGATACGAGGTGCTAAACTTTAACAGTGTCACATCATATGTTCGGATGCTAATTAGGAGAACTAAGCATGAGCAATTATAAAATTAATTGCAGAACCCAGTGCTAATTCGCGAGACGAATCTATTAAGCCTAATTAATCCACCATTAGCAAATGGTTACTGTAGCACCACATTGTCAAATCATGAACTAATTAGGCTTAATAGATTCGTCTCGCGAATTACACTCCAACTATGCAATTAGTTTTGTAATTAGTCTATATTTAATACTTCTAATTAGCATCCAAACATCCGATATGACGGGTGTTAAACTTCGACAGGTGCGAACCAAACAACCCTGGATGGAGGTCATTTCGATAAGCGCGACGACCAGGCAAATCAATCACGCATTCAGGAGTTTGCAGCGTAGTGCTAGTAGTAGTACTCGGCAAAGCCACTCCACTACTAGCGCTTCAGCACGCCATTGAATTCACAACCCCACGAGCTACAGGCGACAGCCGACAGAGGCGTTGCGGCCGGATTGCAAGCAGAAGGACCGGCACCGGATCCTGGCATGAAACCCGGGGACGATTTGGCACCACGCCAGCTGAAGCGCGCGTCGCCTTGCGCGTGCCTTTCTGCCTGCCACCCAAGTCCTAGACCTAGACCTCTGCCATCCCGGGCTTCACTCTGCTGCCCTGCCCTGCTCGGATGCTCCCATGTGCTCGCTGGTGCCCGTGCTCGCCTCGGTGCGACGGCGCTCGGTGCTTCTACTCTAGCTCGTGGCATACCTCCCACGCACGATTGTTGCCTCGCCTAACTACCATGATTAGTTGATTAATTAATCAGATCATGTAGCCTTGCATATTACTTTTACCAACTCATTTTCTCGTTGCTTTTTGTCTGGTTTTTGGTACGACGAGGGCACAATATCATGTAGCTTAATCAATGATATTTTGTTTCCAAATACTTTGTGACCGTTTCCATTCATTCGATCCTTGCTTCGATTAAATATATTATCAAAACATGTTAAGATTGTATTTATTAGAAAAATATTTTACTAGCAAAACAATAGCACACACTATTGATATATATTTGATTATTCTTAAAAAGCATATTTATCATGAGCATCTTGTGTCATTAGTATGTCCACGCACAGTCCTCCAACCAAACGCATCACATCAGCCAGATTTTATCTTTTTATAGGCAGCTCTTGGGCAACATTTTTCACCTGGCAACAACCAAACAAGCCCTCACCACGCCAAGCTAGCTCCTGGGATCACGGCGCCCACGCACGGGCCGTGGTGATCATCGTGGATGAGAACCGTCGGGTCAATATGCCCCGATCTGTACCGCACCACAACAAGAAGTGGCCACTCGCAGCTGCCGCGACGCGTCGGGTGGAAAACACCAGCGGGAGGCTTTTCAGTAACAGGTGATCTTGTCTGGTTTCATTTTCATGACTGTAATTTGTTCGTTTTATTTTTATTGTAAGATTTGTTGGAATTCCACCGGCTAAAGTTAGCACCCAGGTAAACAGCTGGTGGGTGCTAACTTGGTAGGTAGGAGTCCAAATAAATTCTCAGAGTAGCTAAATTTTAATTGGTGGATCCAAACATACCTAAACTAAATTATTTTAACTATAATTGAAAAAAACTAACATACGTAGTACTAAAAAAATCTATTAACATATAAACTAGAAGCAAAATATTTACATGTTATAAACATTCGTGCCTTTTCTATAAATTTGAATAAAGTTAAATAAGTTTGATTAAAAAAATAAAAATGAAACTATGATTTGGACCGAAGAGAGGAAGCTCTTTAGATTCTTCTGTGAGCCTTAGCTTTGATAATAAATTTCTATTGTAACTAATAACTTGTCTTTAGATATGGTCCAATTCACCCACATGCAGTATTTTAACCAATGTAGTGTATCCGAACTAAATACAAAATTATAATCATAAATATTTTTACAAATCTGATACCATCGGTTCTAGTTAAATATAATTATGCATCAATAGAGTAACTACTCTCTCCATTTCAAATTATAATTCCTTCAAGGTTTGTCCTAAATCAAACTTGTCTATGTTTGGTCAAGTTTATAGAAAAATGCACAAACTCTATAACATAAAACTAGTTCATTATATAGACCATGTAATATATGTCAATAGCACATTTATTTACTATTGTAGATGTTAATATATTTTTCTATAAATTTAGTCAAAGTTCGATGGGTTTGATATAAAGCTAAAAGGGAAAAGTCCAATTTTTCACCCTTCAACTATAGCAAAAGTTCGATTTTCAACTCACAACAACAAAACGGGACAAGGAGGGCCATCCAACGGTCAAAACCGGGCAAATTTGGTCCTTTGGGTGGTTTTAAGAGTGGTTTTGAATTTTCTAAAAATTTAAAAAATTACATTTAATTAAAAAATTCATAACTAATTCATTTCAAATCAGAAAAATATCGAATTGGTGCCAAAAACATTCTGAATATGTAACCTATCTGTTGGTATTTTATTTGGCATTACTTGAATCTTAGTTGTTCATGTTCCTTGTGTTTTATTAAGAGCAATAAAATACTAGGAATAATAGCAAATATGATGTAAACAACTCCAAATAGAGTACCAACAAATAGTCTACATTTTTAGAAAACTTTTGGTACCAACTTCATATTTTTTGAATTTGAGATGAATTAGTTCTGAATTTTTTAACTAAATCAAAACTTTTGTAGAAAATGCAAAGCCACCATCCAAACCACCCAAAGGGCTAAATTTGTCCAATTTTAACAGCTGGATGGTCCTCCCTGTCTGGTTTTGTAATTGTGTGTTGAAAATCAGATTTCCGCTATAGTTTGAGAATAAAAATAAGACTTTTCCCAAGCTAACGCGTCCTGTAACTTAACGAGTGGAATACTAGTTAAATACTTTGTCGTAGTAGTAGGACCTTGCCGTATTTTTTATCCTAGCTCTCAAATTTGCAGTAGAGCTCCCCTTACTTAGGTCCTGTTTGGCACGGCTCCACTCCTAAACTCCAGCAACTCCATCAAAAAATTCAGCCAAACACCCCAACTCCAAAACTCCATGGTGCCAACTCCATGGAGTTGTAGTGCAAATGGAGGTGGAGTTTTGGAGCACCTCTTTTGCTGCTACAGAAACCTCTCTTTTGAACCTCCTCGTGGAGTTGGTGGATAATTACCCACCGATGCCACTGGTTATGGAAAAAAAAACGCTTCGTTCTATTCTACTTGTTCCCCCGTCCTAGCGCCGTCGTCAAGGCCAGTCGCGGCCCGTCGCCCGTCGCCGCCCGCCGCTCGTCGCCCCCCGTCGCCGCCCACCCCACCTGCCCGTCGCCCAGCCCCGCCGCTCGTCTTGACCCGACTGGAAAAAGGGGAAGAAGAAGATGGGATAGAGAGAATGACAAGTGGGGCCTTAATTGGGGGGCAACAATGGCAATCTACACTGAAATCGATCTTTTTTTGGAGCTGAGAGCACATATCTAGCCAAACATCCCATTTTAGTTCTGGAGTTTTGGAGCGGAGCTGGCTCCATGTGGAGTTCTGGAGTGGAGTAGCTCCACCCAGAGTTGGAGCCATGCCAAACAGGGCCTTAGGGGGTGTTTGGCATGGCTCCACTCCTCAACTCCAGCAACTCCAGCAAAAATTCAGCCAAACACCCCAACTCCAAAACTCCATGGAGCTACCAACTCCATTGAGTTGTAGTGCAAATGGGGATGGAGTTTTGGAGTACCTCTTTTGCTGCTCCAAAACCACCTCTTTTGAACCTCCTCGTAGAGTTGGTGGATAATTACCCACCAATGCCACTGGTTACAGAAGAAAATGGTTCGATTCTATTTCTTTCTCCCGAGCCTCCCACACCGACAGCCCCACCCTCACCGCTCACGTCCTGCCTCCTGTCCCTCGCAGGGTCCGCCGCCGCGTCGCAACTTGGGGGCCGTCGCCCGCGGTCTCCTTCGACGGGGAGCCCACCACCACGTGCACAGTCGTCGGGGGCGCTGCCGTGCCGCTCCGTCGCGTGGGCCCCTCCCTCATCGACGGCGTGCCCCTCCAGCACGAGCACAGCGCCGGACGCCTCTGCGCGGCAGAGGGTGGCGCCCGCCGCCGGAGCCCCTCCCGGCCGCCCGTCAACAGGAGATCCGGCCCTCCTGCCTGCCGCCCGTCAACAGTAGATATGCCGACCGGAGCGCAGTTCCACGCGCTGCACGGGGCGTATGTGCGCGCGGGGATGCCCCGCGGCCAAGATCTTCGTCGTCAACTACAACACCACTTGCCGGTGTTTTGCTTTGCACATTAGATTTTTCCGGCCGCCGGTGTTTTGCTTTGCACATCAGATTTTTCCTATCCAATTCTACGGTCCATTTGCCATTCTTTTTTGGGTGTGTATCAATCTGTAGACGAGATTGGAAATGATTAATAGGTAGAACATCGTGCGACACGTTCAGTTGGATGCATCAATACATTCTCTGAATGACAACATTCTCTGAATCAATACATTCAGTTGTACGCATCAATATATTCTCTGAATCAAACCATGGTGGACACGTCGCGTGGTTGAGAGGGTGGCGAGGGAGGACAGGGACTAGGAAGAAGAAGGGAACAAGAGGATGACACATGGGACCATGAGTTTGGGGGCAAAAATGACAATTCACCTTCAAACTCCTTTTTTCTGTAGTTGGGGACATTCTCCCAGCCAAACACCTCCATCAGACAGCTCCAACTCCACCTAGAGCTGGCTCCACTTAGAGTTCTGGAGTGGAGCAGCTCCACCCATAGTTGGGGTCCTTTACTTAGAGTTGCTCTAAGCATTGTCATTTAGACTATTTTCAGTGGAAGTTTTATAGGAATCTCATTCTCATTAAGTGATGTAACATGCCAAGAATTTTGATGACATGTTAAGATATTCATGTAGAGAGGGGGAAGAAGTTTTATCAGGAAAAAATAAGGCATACACTGTTTTCAAGGATACAGAACATGTTGAAATGAGCATTAGGGGTCGGAGAAATTTTATTTTCTCCGATTACATCAAATCCTTCACATCTCAATTAAATAATATGGTTAATCTATGAAATCATGAAATAAAAATGTGCATTGAAAGTCTTGTTTCATTCGTCAACTGAAATCTCTTTAAATGATATGGTATTGTTGGAAACTGTGAAATGAAACTCCTTGTGGGAATATGGATGGAATCGGATCAAACACAAATTCGGATATCAATTGTTACCGTGTTTTTTTACTCAAATACAAATTGGATTTTATAGTAATTAAATATTAATTACCAAATAAAAGCATACAACAATATTATTTGAAATAATTTACACCAACAAATATATCAATTTCAAAATAAATTAAAATAATATATTTATTGCATGGTTTAAATAGGTGCATATGCATTACGGACGGATGATATCGGACTGCCATCCACATCCATATTTAGTTTGAATATGAATACGAATTCAGGTCATGAAAATATGAATTCAAATGTATCCAAATTAATGTATTATATTAGCAACAAATGCGGATACGGATATTCATATATCATATTTTAGCGTATACGAATTTACACATTCGCACCTTCCACCTTGAGTAATTATTGGCCGGACAAAAATCAAAATTTCTTCAGACTACTCTCACGCAACACTTTTGGCCAGGCGGGTTGTCCAGCGTGCACAGGCCAGATGGCGCGATCAGGTTGGGCCCGCCACGTAGTCCGTCCGCCCCCGCGCCACCGTCACAGCAGGTCCGCGGGCCGCGGCGCCCGCACCTCTCCTCACGTCCACCGCGGTTTTCTTCTAGTCGACTGCACCCGCACCGAGTCCACACCTCCTGGTTCGCGTCGGCCGACTGGAAACTAGCGCCGCCGAGCACGCCGCACCGCGGGACTGCTGCAGGGAGCCGCCGACCGCGCGCCTCTCCTCCACCCTCGGGCGACGCCCCTCCGCCAGGGTAGGCTGACTCCCCCCTCCAGGCTCGCCCGACCACAGCAAAGCCGCTGCCGCACCCGTACTCCTCCAGGCCGTGAAAGGTGAGGCCCAACTCCTCTCTCCCTCAGATCTGTATGTGCGGATGCATATATTTCCTGAAAAACGGAATGAGAAATGGATTGGCGCGTTAGATCTGGATGCGTTGATGTACGTTACTTGAAAATTGAACTGAAAAATGGGTTGGTACGTTGGATCTAGCTTCTGTTATGGTTCGGTAGAGCAATTCCTCGATAATTTCCCCTCTTGTGCATTATCTGTTATGCGAATAGCTGTGGGAGAGTGATGTTGCCATCACTTGTTCAGAAGATACATACTACATGACAAATGCTAAAGTGCAGTTCTGCATGGCTTGCAATGTTTGATTAGCTGTGGGAGAGTGATGTTACGGTCACTTGTTCAGAAGACATATAGGACAAATGCTGAAGTGCACTTCTGCATGGCTTGCAATGTTTGATTAGCTGCTTGGTATGTTGCTAACTTGTTCAGGACCTACCAGATTTTTTTGCTCCATATCTTTAGTCAAGAGGCTTTATTTCATTATTTCAATTAACTATGGAGATTCAAGCCTTAACAGAAACAACAAACACACTATTGGGTACTCCCACAAAAGTCCCAGTGTAAGACTGCAACACATGCAAACAAGCCAACGCAACGCGTGCTGCATACACAACCGCAACTTAACTGCCACACTTCATAACGCTAGATGGACAAAACAAATCACAGATCTCAGTGACCTGGTATTGCAGTCCTAATCCAGCAATTAGTGCTTTTTGTTAGGTTGTTTTCTGATGGTTCGGATATTGTTCTTCCTTTTTTCCCGTTCAATCAGTTTAAAGATGGACATTATCATAGTTAATTTCTGATGGGTGAGAGGCATCGCATGGGACGCATGGGAACAACTCCCTGTTTATTCTTGGCTTCTACAATGGGCCTGGAGGCTGATGAAATCCATTTGATGGCTAGGGTTGCGTAGCCTTGCTGTGCAGTATTGGGAACCTGTGCATACTTCTGCCACTTGCCCCCCTGCAGTTAGCGTGTTACACCCGTAATGGGTCTAATTACCTTCACTTAGCAAGCAAGCCCTTAGGATTTTTATAGCAAATCATACCAGCTTATTTAGATATCATTACATGTATACATATGCATTCTTGTAATGCTTGCTATCATTCAAAAAGAAGTTCATCTTGTAGATTTTGACAGAAAAAAACATTTCAATTGGAGAGAAGTTTGTGGCTGAGGCTGAAGAAAATCTGGATGTGCTTGACTTGTAAGGCTCACTATTTTTGGGAGGTGTCTGACGTAGACTATCCAAAATTCAGCGCCAGGGATCAGGGAGCGACCTACCCCAGGGTGGGGAGTTTCCTTTTCCAGTTACAAGGAGGGCAAACTCGTATTCCATCATGATGGAAGAGGACATGGAAAATGGAAGGTCGTATCAGGAAAGACCAAGAACTTTTTCTACAGTCCGAAGTAAATCATCTGTACCACTGGTATGACCTACCGCTAAGCTTTCACCACCTTTCAAATACATAAGCGAGCTTTCTGGCTACTTTGAAGGGTATTAATTTAGCTTCTGTTCATGTTTGATGCGCTCACTTTGTGCATGCATTTCTT
This sequence comes from Setaria viridis, assembly GCF_005286985.2. NCBI lineage: Eukaryota > Viridiplantae > Streptophyta > Magnoliopsida > Poales > Poaceae > Setaria > Setaria viridis. The sequence goes on along the minus strand of NC_048265.2, from coordinate 23,863,966 downwards.
TCTTGTGTTATGCAACTGCATGGCATTTGTTCTTCATTGTGGCAGTGTGAATTGTCCTTGTTTTGGTTGAAATATTCACACTACTTTTTGGCAGGAAACAAATATCCACGGTATTGATTTATTATTTTTAATTCCATCATTTTCTTAACGTATATGCCAATCGACAGCTATGAAAGTGTACCAAAAAACAATTCAGCATACTATGAATACTACATCATTCCTTTTCCATCTTTCTTTGTTTTAGCTTTATATTTATACTTAAGAAATATGTCCATAAAGTAACCAAATAGAGTTACCCTTTTTTGCTCAATAACAACAACGAAGCCTTTTATTCCCACCTATAAAAAAGGTCTTTTTAGTCTCAAACAAGGCAGGGTAGGCTAAAAGTTAACCTCTTTTATCATACCCCCAAAAATGGTCATTCAGCTAAAAGAGCCAGTTTAACACTCTATTGTTATTTTAGGGGGTTTGTGATGGGTTGAACTGAAGTACTCTAGGCAACATAGGTTTCCATGCTTGAACCAGTCTTTTCCTATCACAGTGTGCACTGATTCATTATGTTATGTTTCTAAGCTACTTGGATGGTTTATGGATTCCAGGTCGCAAACTTTGATAATTGAAAAACTGGTGAAGTGCACATTTCTGCTGATTGGTTAACACTTTTCTTTAACATGTCATGAGCTACAGTTGGATATTTTTCATTTGTCTCTTATACAGTCTATTTGGTGATACAGGTCTTCCGTTTGTTGATGAGGATAAATCCCCGTGCTCTGATTATTCTCTCTCTTTTGGTCTTCAGTGGTGTTCTATATGTGGGAGCCAGTACATCGCCAATTTTGGTCTTTGTGTTCTGTATATGTACTCTCAGTTTATTCTTCTCTCTCTACCTCACAAAGTGGGTTCTTGCTAAGGATGAAGGACCTCCAGAAATGTCTGAGGTATAGAAAGTGCCTCAGTTCAGATCACTGATAATGTGCTAGTGCTTTCATTTTCTGCACATCCAATGCTTCGCTTCTTGTCACATGCTGTTTCTCTATGTCTGGAAAGTGCTGCAGCGTGATTGATTGTACCTAATCTTTTTCAGATATCTGATGCCATAAGAGATGGCGCTGAAGGATTTTTTAGGACACAATATGGAACTATTTCTAAAATGGCATGTATTCTGGGCTTTGTCATCCTTGTCATTTATCTCTTTCGCACTACCACCCCGCAGCAGGAGGCATCTGGCATAGGAAGGTGATTTTCTGCCATTATCTAAAACCTTAGTTGTACTGATATGTTGAGATCTCATGAACCTCATGACTACACAGGACAACATCTGCATATATTACAGTTGCTTCGTTTCTCCTTGGAGCTTTATGTTCTGGAATAGCTGGCTTCGTTGGGATGTGGGTCTCTGTACGTGCAAACGTTCGAGTTTCAAGTGCCGCTCGGCGCTCTGCGAGGGAAGCATTGCAGGTTTTGTTTTCGTTCCTTGACGTACTTTCAGGTTTTCTCCTGCAATATAGTTTGAAATGTTGACAGATTTCTCAAAACAGATTGCTGTCCGTGCTGGTGGTTTCTCAGCCATTGTGGTTGTTTGCATGGCTGTATTTGGTGTGGCAATACTATACTCAACATTTTATGTTTGGCTTGGAGTAGATTCACCTGGTTCAATGAAGGTTACCGACTGTAAGTTTCTTGCACAATGCACCTGATATTCGTAAGTGGTGTTAGATGGAGCTATGTTCTGCTTGTCAATTGTTATATGTCATCGTTGCAAGGTTATAGATCGTGATTACTGATCATTTTATTTCTGTAATTGAAAGTAGAGGGAAGTACTGTTCTGCACTTATGCTTCTCTAAATTTGACTCTACTGTAGACTTTACCTCGTGTTCCTGTAGAGTTAGTTGGGTTACATGTAATTTTCCTATAAAGTCGAGAAATTGCACTAGATTAGGATCCAACTTGTCCACCAGTTATGTGCATGTAGTTGCAATATCGTTTTCTTATGTAAAAAGAACATTATTCTGTTGCTTATTCATATGTTTTTTTGTGCAGTGCCTCTTCTCCTTGTGGGATATGGATTTGGTGCCTCTTTTGTTGCCCTTTTTGCTCAGTTGGGTGGTGGAATATACACCAAAGCTGCTGATGTTGGAGCTGATCTCGTTGGAAAAGTTGAGCAGGGAATACCAGAAGATGATCCTCGCAATCCTGCTGTCATTGCTGACTTGGTATTGATCTTCTCTAGTAAACATTAGTGCACCTTTTTCATATTTTTCATTGAAGATAGCTCAATTATGTTCAAATACACCTAGGCATTAGTTGTAAAAATCAATATTCATGTGCTTCTGAAGCTTTATTAGGGATAAATTGATATCAACAGCTTTCTTTTGTTTTGAAACTCAATGAATGGTTGTGTACTGTGCTATACTATATGCGCTAGGGTACCTTGTTGCCTAAGGGTGCGTTTGGTTCCAGGGACGAAGTGGGACGGGACGGGATGATCCCACTTCGTCCCGCGTTTGGTATGGAGACAAGTGGGACGGGGACATCCCTACGAGGGAATATACCCTCCAGATGCGGGATGCCCCCATCCCACCAAAACGAGCGGACGGGGGCATCCCACTTCGCCCCCGTCACGCGTCGTCTGCTCGCCGTCCGTGCATCTTCTCCGTTCTGCTTGTCGGCACGGGCGGAGGCCAGCTCCTGGCGGCGGACACCAGCTACCGGCGGCGGAGGCTAGCTCCTGGCGGGTGGAGGGCTGCCGGCGGCGGAGGCCAGCTCCTGGCGGGCGGAGGTCTCGATGGGCGGAGGGCCCCGGCGGCGGAGCTCCTGGTCGGCGGGCTGCTTCAGCGAGCAACCGCGGGAGCTGCTCCGGCGGGCGGCCCTGCGAGGAGCATGGGTAGCCCCGCAAGCTGCTCGGGCGGGTGGCGGCGCAAGCTTCTCCGGCGTCCAACCCCGTGAGCGGCTCCGGGAGCTCCTTCGGAGAAGATAAGAGGAAAAAGAAAAAGGGAAAAAATAAATAGAATGGATATAGGATGACATGTGGGACTTTAAATGACATATGGGACCCACAAAATATTGTAGTTAACGGTGTTAAAATATCATCCATACCACCCATCTTAACCCCTTCAACCAAACACTAGACGGGACCGTTCCATCCCACTTCAACCAAACACTAGATTGGACCATCCCATCCTACAAAATTGGGACGGGATCGTCCCATCCCACCTCGTCTCCGAACCAAACGCACCCTAAGGTTTGGTAGAATTCTGAGTCATATGCACTCTCAAGGATTGAATATTTGTTGTCTGTGCTGCAATACTCAATACTAGATTTGCTTTGCTCTACAACACTATAACTACTTGTCTGGTTCTTGTTGTCCTATAGTTTATCTTTGTTACTATATATGCTTGTGTAACGAAAGAAAACTACTCAGGTTGGTGACAATGTTGGAGATTGTGCTGCGCGAGGCGCTGATCTTTTTGAGAGCATAGCAGCTGAAATTATCAGTGCAATGATACTTGGAGGAACAATGGCACAGCGCTGCAAAATTGAGGGCAAGTCTCTTTTATTGCCATCCAATATTCTTGTCAACAAGAACACTGGCCACAACCCGCAAGTGGTTGTTCATATTTTTAATATGATAAATTCCCAATAATATAGTTATAATATTGGATTTGAATTTATATTTTTGGTACAATGGTACACACCACACCTTTGTAATCGCACTGTTCTGGTCTATAATCAGCATTGTTTGTCATTGCAGATCCCTCTGGCTTTATTCTGTTTCCTCTTGTTGTCCATTCATTTGATTTGGTGGTTTCATCTGTTGGAATTCTCTCAATCAGAGGGACACGTGATTCTGGACTCATCTCCCCTATCGAAGATCCCATGTCAATTATGCAAAAAGGCTATTCTATCACTATCATGCTTGCTGTTCTTACATTTGGAGTGGTGAGTCTTGTTTCGGTAAATAGTTTGCTGTTTTATTATGTTGTCTTGCTGCTTGCAGTATTTGTAGTATTACACTGTTATGCCATCACTCCATTTGTTCCCGAGGCTGGGTGCAGAAATCACTTTGTAAGTGCAATATGCAAAAGTGGTCTACAGCATTGTTGAATATCTTTCATATAGGCTTCCCATCATGATCGAATATAATATAAGGAGAACTTTGAATGAGTCGCTGAAACAGCAATTATGGTTAAATGTTATTGGAAGAAGAGATTCCAGAAATTATCCAAAAGGGGAGAAGATGACCTCAATCTAGCAGTTATTATAATCAAATCCATAGCCATAGGATGTAATCCGAAGATATTTGGACTGATAACAGAAACATATTATAAACCATGAACAGTTCTTGTTAAGGTTTGTTATAAGTCTGCAGTTTATTTGTGTCGGGATAACGCTTTTATGTAAGTCTTCCAACTCACAGTGAACAGAGGCTGTGTTTGTGTCATGTGTCTTCACTTTATACCAAGTAAAACTGAACCTTGTTTTTGGCCAGAAGTTGCTTTATAATCATTGATCTGTGTTAAATTTCCAGTCTACTCGTTGGCTCCTGTATACGGAACAAGCACCTTCAGCATGGCTAAATTTTGCGCTGTGTGGCTTGGTGGGGATCATTACGGCATATGCTTTTGTTTGGATTTCAAAGTATTACACAGATTATAAACACGAGCCAGTCCGCCTTTTAGCTCTTTCAAGTTCTACAGGACATGGAACTAATATTATTGCTGGAGTAAGTTTGGGAATGGAATCAACAGCTCTACCAGTTCTAGTGATAAGTGTAGCCATTATATCAGCATACTGGCTGGGGCAGACCTCTGGCTTGGTGGACGACTCTGGCAACCCAACTGGTGGTCTTTTTGGGACAGCCGTAGCAACAATGGGAATGCTTAGCACAGCAGGGTATGTTCTCACTATGGACATGTTTGGTCCTATAGCTGACAATGCTGGTGGTATTGTTGAGATGAGCCAACAGGTATTTTATTCATGCGCTTCTTTTGTAGTTTAAACCTCTTTTATAGGTCATAGCAAACAATCATATTATTTAATACTTCTACCGCTACAAAATTTTAAAACATTTCAGAGTTCAAATAAAAGAAAGAACAATTGAAAGTATTATACATTATGTAATGTTTTTCTTCCTATAATAGCTGTAAGCTAATTAGCAGGTCTACATTTGCCTCATGTTTGCATGTGTGCACTGATATTCTGTATTGTGTTTAATCATCTTAACTCTGATTGAGTATTGGTGCAGCCTGAAAGCGTGAGGGAAATCACAGACGTCCTAGATGCTGTGGGCAACACAACAAAAGCTACTACAAAGGGATTTGCCATTGGATCGGCGGCACTGGCTTCCTTCCTCCTGTTCAGTGCGTATATGGATGAAGTAGCTTCTTTTGCTCAATTGCCATTCAAAGAGGTATGCAGTTAGTATTAGTATGCCACGTGGAATACTGAATTTAGGTGCTCATACTTAATGGCCTTACACAATTGTTGCAGGTTGACATAGCAGTCCCAGAGATTTTTGTTGGTGGTTTATTAGGCTCAATGCTTATATTCCTGTTCAGTGCATGGGCTTGTTCAGCAGTTGGCAAAACTGCACAGGAAGTTGTTAATGAGGTCAGGAGACAATTTATTGAGAGGCCTGGTATTATGGTGAGTACATGATTAGATCATGAAGTTCTTCAGTTCCCTTATGCTTGGAAAAGCTGATGTCAATTTGTTATGTGATATCATCCAGGACTACAAAGAGAAGCCTGATTATGGACGTTGTGTTGCAATTGTGGCATCTGCATCCTTGAGAGAAATGATAAGACCTGGGGCTTTAGCAATTATATCACCCATGGCCGTTGGTGAGTAGGCCATACCTGTGGTTATTGTGGCATTCTTGTTCGTGTCCATAATGCTTTTGTAATTTGGTTTTCATGGTTTGCAGGCGTTATCTTCCGGATTTTGGGTTACTACACTGGCCAACCTCTTCTTGGAGCTAAAGTTGTGGCCTCAATGCTTATGTTCGCAACAGTTTCTGGTATTCTCATGGCACTCTTCTTGAACACTGCTGGGGGCGCCTGGGATAATGCTAAGAAGTACATTGAGACTGGTGCTCTTGGTGGCAAAGGCAGTGAGTCTCACAAGGCTGCGGTTACTGGCGATACGTAAGTTTCTTTCTCAGTTATACATAATGCTGTTCTATTGACACATAATTTGGGGCTATGCTCTTGAGCTGAGACTCCGCTTTTGATCAACACATAGTAAAACCGATGTTTTCATACTAGCAACTTTCGGTTATGGAATCTGGCAGTTTTCTGATTATGGAAGATTGATAACACTTACAGGAGTATGTGTGTTGCGTTGCAGGGTTGGGGACCCATTCAAAGACACAGCGGGGCCTTCAATCCATGTTCTTATCAAGATGCTCGCAACAATCACATTGGTCATGGCCCCGATATTTTTGTGATTAACCAATCACTCACTCACCAAGCTTACCCTCTGAGATGTATTTACCGGACTCATTTAGCATCACTAAATGTTGTACCCAGAGAAAGAACCAGTGCCGCCCTCCCGACATTTCACGGATATTGTACGGATGGTGCAAACGTCAGAGAATACATGTATTTGTGACGGAGATAACTGAACTTGTCGCCCGAATGTCGTGTGTTTGTTTACTGGAACATTTTGGTCGTTCATGCCAATTGCAACATCCATTGCGGTAGCTGGAGAAAAGAAATGAGCGATAAACGATAGTCGATAGTAGGATCAGGACATGATCTACATCTACCTAAGCTGATTGTTGAGGCAAGCAACGTTGCAGCCATTAAGCTCGTTGATCATCATCTCACTTTCTGTAGGCCTTGTCCACCGACCACTGGCCGATACCCTGACGAATGATCAGGTCTCTCGAATCCTACAGCGAGGAGTTCGTGTTTGGGTCCTAACGTTTCCACTAAAAGGAAGTGTACATGACGTTTGGGGTCCTACCTGAGTGCAATAGCCCATAGTTTTAACAATAGCTTAGGCTGTGATATTTGCTTAAATGCTCTTGCCTGATAGCAGTAAACTGTGAAATACTTTCTCCGTCCCAAATTATAATTTGTTTTGACTTTTCTAGGTACATACTTTTTTATATTCATCTAGATGTATGTTATGTATATGTCTAGATGCACATAAAACTTATGTGTATAGAAAAGCCAAAACGAATAGTCATTTAGGAATAGGAACGAGGGAGTAGTAAATTAAATCAAAACTTGTACGGTTATTTGTTTGCAGTATATGAGCGAAAAAATGAATTGAAGAGTTATGCAGTGATGATCTAGGTGCTGGCAACACCTAAAGACGTGTTAGCCAATCAAAATAATTCGAGTTAATTAAAAGCATATGAATCGCACTAAATTAAGAATTTGAAATGTAACAAAAAAGAAAACAAAGAAAGGTCCTATGACCAATAATATTAATTGTAAAATCAACTCAATAAGGACACCACACGCACACATACGCGTGCGTATCTATGCAGATGCTTATGAAAGATATTAGGAGGCATATATCTCCAGTGCGCGGGAAACGCGCAGTAGCACTAAACGCGCATGCATGTGTACCCTAACGAACCCAAAACTAATCCTAGATGCTATTGGGGAAAAACACCGTTGAAGCACCTAGGTCCAATCCTAGGGATCGAACCAGATGGGCTGGACGAACACCCTCGCTAGCAGCCACCTTAGCTACGCTCGGTCTTCAGGTGACCTGTACATGATGTCACTGTAATAAAAAAAGAAGAAAGATCCAATATTTACAAATAGTGTCTACATACAAAATATCTTGGAAATATTCATGCTTATCCATTACTATACTAGTAATAAAGAGATCTTTTTCTTTCTCAGAAATCCTAGACAAGGCCAATATTTCGACGTGAATGGCTCAGTTAACAGGAGCAGATGCTTCTAGTTATTTTTTTTGATGAAACAGATGCTTCTAGTTATTAGAACTGAAGATGCACACGCAGCTGCCTGCTCGAACAGGTGCCAGCATACCTTCTAATTAGCTGTTAATCGTGTCTTTAACTAATGCTTAGCAAGGTCAGGATGATGGAGAAATCGAAAGTAGCATTCTTCCTTGTCTGGTACGGTGTTTTAACCCGGCAACCCGTCAAGGAAGTACCCAAAGCAGAGTTTTGGTAGGTGGGTGTCGCCGAAATCTGGAACTCGATAGTCACGTAGGCACGCAATTTAGACAGGTTCAGGCCGCTAGATCGTGTAATACCATACATCCTGTGTGTTGTTTGCTTGGATTGGATTGAACTTGTTTGGAGAGGGTCCCTGCCCGCCCTTATATATTGGGGAACCAGGTGTGACGACCGACCCCAAATCTCCCAGGTTGATCTTTATCCTAGCCCCTGATCATCTGTCTAGTTTGCCGCGCCTGAAAGTTCAACCTTTCGACCGGTTCCGACCCCTGAGACCCGACCCCTCCCCGCCTTGCTTCGGTTCCGACCCCGCCAAAACCAGCCTACCGTCGGATCCTTCTAAGTCCTTCCCAACCGTCTGTTCTGTCTGACCAGTGGACCCGCGAGATCTTTTTCCCCCCAGATCTTCCGCGTCAGGTGCACTCGAGTTGCATGCTCGCTTCAGAGTCTCCCCGCCGCGTGGCTCATCTTCTCCGACGCCCGCCGCTCAGCCTCGTCTCTGACCCGCGGCCGAATGGATTCTCGCGCCCCCTTCCCCAATGGTAGCGGAAGCCCCTCTGCAACCTTTCTGCAGCACCTCGCCTCCCGCGCCCATCATCACACCACCAGATCCCGGCCGCAGAGCCCGATGTCGCCCGTCTTTTCTGTCACTTCGAACACAGTTGCGCCGCCTGGTCTTCGCTACCCGACGATTCCTCCTTCGCCAACCCCGACCACGGCAGCGACAGCTCCTTTCCCCACCCTGTCAGAAGCCGCCCGACAATCTGTTGCTCCGCGCTCGCCCGCGCGCCCGCGGCTGCATGTCTTTTCACCTGTGCGCCCTCGATTCTAGCGCCGTTAACCCGGTCGCGTCCATCAAATCTTCCGCACGGCGACGCCCGCCTCCACCAAATCTCAACCACCAGCATACCCGCTCCTGCGCCGCCCTGACGCCAGAACCCAATGACCGCTGGCGTCATCTCCGAAGTCCTGCAGCACCGCCCCCGTCGCTCAATCGCCGCCCAGGCAGAGCACTCCATTGCTTCTTCCCCGGTCTTCGCGCCGCTCCCCTTCTCTCTCTCTCCCGCGCCGCTTCCCTTCCCCGTCCCAGCCGCTATAAAAGGGAATGCGCAAGCCCGCCGGAGTTCCCTCCGTCATTGTTGCCTTCCACCACCTCTCTTGCTCCCTGCTCAAGCTCCTAGCACCACACCCTAAAGTCCTTGAGGAACTCTCCTCTCAGCTCCCCTCCGTTTTCTCCAAGCCACCCAGCCGCTTGCTCCTCCGTGCTGCGTAAAAGCTCACTTGTGATCCACAAGAAGCACCGCCGCCGCCGGAGCACTGCCAGTCTTAGCCGTTGTTCAAAGCCTTAGTCCCTCCGCCCAAGTCTGCTTCTTCCCGACCCCAAGCTTTCCTTGTAGGAAGAAGATAAGCTGCCGACCCCAGTCCGCTTCGCCCGACCCCTCTTATCCGCCCGACCCCGGTTCCGTCTCGCCCGACCCTATCTGTTCCGCCGACCCTTATCCGCCTCGCCCGAGGGCTCAGCTGTGATCTTTTTCTTCAACCCGAGGGTGTATGTGTAAAACTTAGGAACCCTTCAGCGCTTGCGTCTGAGGATCCCTAGCATACCACATCCTCTAGTTCAAAGATCAGATCACAAGTTCCTTTCCAACCCTCACCTCTTGATCTCCACCAGCTCCTCTGAACCTCCCCACCCTCCTGCTCTTTGTCGCGAGTTTCTGGGCTCAGGCGAGCAAGTGTTGCTGTTGAAATAACCGTCTATGCTAACTCTTGCATTGCATTCGTGTAGAGCTGCGCCTCGCCGACGGCTTCTACGAGCTACACCCGGCTCCAGAAGACGAAGTTGTAGCTGAGCTCCTGCTCCCAGAAGCCGAAGCCGCCCCCGAAGTCGAGCAGTTCTCTTCCTCTTTGCTCGAAGGCAAGCCCCGGTTGCATGAAAACCCTGCGTTGTTTTCCAAACTTGCGCATGCCTTCCTTGAAACATGCTTGTGCATTTACGTATAGGAGTTGTTTGAAACCCTAGATGCATGACCTAGTTTCCTATGATCTGAGCACTAGCTGTTGGACCGAGTAGCTGCTTGCTTAATTAGGAGACGGTAAAAGCCGAGTGATTCCCTGTCACTCGCGAGTTATAGGAGTTGGATGTCTACCCTTCTGTTATAACTATAAGGACGATGGACGGGGCCAGGGTTTGGGTAACTCTTTGGTGGCCGGATGGTTGCTCCGTCTGTCTATGAAAGCTTGCTAAGGCCCGACAGTGGTGGTGTTCGTGATCAAGTGTTTGAAAGTACTAGCCTCATACTTAGTATGGGATGAGGAAGCCTAGTACCGGATTGAACCTAGACGTGAGCGGTCGCCCCATTGTTCTTGGAACGGAGTTTCCCCTGCTGGATGTCGCACGTGGTGGCATGCGTGGTCACAGAACGGCAGAGGCCGGGTCTGTGGAACCTTGTACCAAAGGAAATGGGCCCGACACGGGTTAGGGGATTGATGGGGAACGCCGACACAGGAAGCGACCTCCGGGTGCGCGGATGTCATGAGGCTAGGTTCACCATGCATGGTTAAAGAACTCGAATCGATTCGTCTGCCTCTCACAGTTTGAGATTGCTTGATCGCTATGTCACCCTGAGTAAATGAGGAATCTGATGATGACATGGATTTGTTGATATACATACCTTATTTGGCTCTATGATTGCTTAGAATAGGTTGCAAAACCTAGACTGGTTAAAGAACTTAGAATCGGAGCTAACACTTGAAAATAGGGTTACTTAGTGCTTTTGGCAAACAAACCTCTCAGCCAAAAAGCCCTGCATGTCTAGGATGGTGGAGTAGTTTTACTCCTGTCGGCTAAGTCTTGTTGAGCTTAGTAGCTCAGCCTTGTTGTGGCTCCTGTTTTTCAGGTGAAGTTGCTGCCCCCGACCCTTCTCCTGCTGGCACTTGGCCGCCCCAGCTCCCTCCGGGTTGGACGGTCGAGTGGGATCCCTCCTCGGACGGCGAGGAGAGGGATCAGTGATGTCCCGGCTGGCCTCACCAGGACGTCCGACCCCGACGATTGCTTCCGCTAGTGTTTTACCTTCTGTTGTTTTCCGAAATCCTGTAAAACTCTGATGTTCATTTCGCAACTAAATCCAGTGGTTAATTTGTTAACTCGGTGGACTTGTTGTACTCTCTGGAACCGCTCACCTTCGTGTGAGTCTCCTAAAAGGGTCCTGTTCAAGTGGTTAAATCGGAGAAAAATCCGACGGTACTTCGTGTTTACTCGGCTTAGGCATGAGCGTCGCATATCAGGCGGCTAAATCATGTTTAACCAAGTAGATCCGAAGTGAATCCGCCACAGCAGGGTTACAGGGTAATTGTTTTACAAGAGTACTAGTCAGATTCAACTACAGAGTACTACTCCAACTCGGAAGAGTAGTTTCCTTGTCTACCACTAGTCTTCTGGAGTCCATGTAGACTACGCTACCCTGTACCGTAGTCTTCATGTCTTGGTATGCCTCGGTGTACTTCTCCTTGTATGGATCTGTACAAATCTTCTGGTGGGCCCATGGATGTATGACCGACAAGCCCCCGAGTACTTTGTAGTCAAATGTAATAGTCTCGAATACTTCTGCAGACGATGTTCGACTAGTTTTTGGTGCTCTTTGAGTACTTCTGTTGTGACTTAGCCTCTGAGTATTTCGAGTACTGTCATGCAGCTAGAAGGTACTCTAGCCTTATCTGACGTTGCTCATGAATAGTCTGCCTTCAAATCTTTATATGGAAGTGCGATGAAAATCACACTCCATATGGAGTAGTCCCCGAGCCTTAGGTTGAATCGAAGAATCAGGCTGAGGGTCAATCTGCATTTGTTTCATCTTCATCTTGATCTTGAAGAAAAAGAAATTTTTATCCAATGGGCACGGTGTACGCAACCCCTGAGCCGTTACACGAGTAGTTCTAGGAGGTAAAAGGGTCAACCTCTGGTCATCGTGACCATTAACTAACAGTCAGCCCTTATCCATTGCGTTGAATCTAGTAACTGTCGATTGAATGCAAAATTATCGGCTATCTTGTGAAAACACCAGGCCATTACCCCCGTTAACTTCGCCACAGTTATAAAAGATAAGGGAAGTTACCCCCCTTATTCACACAGCTCTTTTGCATCTGTTATCTTCTTCCTCGAAACCCTAGCTTTTCCTCGAGCGCCGCCGCCCACCATCCTTAGGCCGCCAGCGCTGCCTCCCCCTCACTTAGCCCCCGAGCGTATGCGCGTGAAGAGACTTGTGAAGATCAGGATGGGGAAGAAGCTGGTAGGTTCCAAGAAAGGATCCAAGGAGAGCCCCAAGAAGAAGATTTCTAAGAAAGGAAGGAACCCCAACTGCCGCCGCCGAAAGTCAGAGTGACCAATTAGACCGCGCCGCCTAACCAGGCCATGGCTTGGAAGAGATCCACAATGAAAGACGTGGAGATTCAGGAGCTGGTCAACGCCAAGCTGTTGCAAGAGAAGGCGGTCGCGGGTTGGAGGTCCTCCTATGACAATCCTTGGATGTTTGAGACACACCCCAAGGACACGGTAACATTCGCTTGCTTCGTTGAGCGCGGACTCGTCATCCCCACCTCTGAGTTCTTCCGAGGTGTTCTTGACTACTACTCATTGCAACTTGTCCACCTCAACCCCAATAGTATTATGCACATCTCCATATTCGTTTACCTCTGTGAGGCCTTCTTGGGGATCCAGCCCCATTTTAGTTTGTTCCGCAAGATCTTCCGCCTGAAGCCGCAACCCTGCTAGGAGAATATGCAGGTCATTGAAGGTGCCGGTTTTCAGATCTGGGAGCAGTACTTAGACTTGTATTTGCAGTATGAACCAGTCCAGTCTCATCCAAGATGGAAGGAGAAATGGTTATATATTGAAGAACATGATCCGTCTCTTCCCAAGGTTACTGGACATCGCCCCAAGTATAGTAGTCGATGGCTCAAGTGCTGAGACTATGCAACTACCCGATCTGCTAGGCAAGATAGCAGCTTTGAAGAAGAGTGGGTTGCCAGGCATCCATGTGGCTGCCAGCTTCCTTAGGAGGAGAGTACAACCACTGCAGCTGCGCCCAACTTGGGGATATGAGTACATGGGCGTGACCGATCCGTCGAGAATGTCGCCCGACAATATCTCTGATGAAGAGGTGGCGATGCGGCTGGGCCGAATGTTCAATAATTTTGAGGGCGTGCCCGAGGTGGAGGAAGTAATCAAGGACTTTGACCACTGGAACAAGCCAAGAGAAGTAAGTACTCGTTGCTATTGTCATTTGAGTACTCGTATTGCTGAATCTGTTGTTTTCCGACTTGTTGCTCCTTATGTAGGAGGATGTGCTCATGTATTTTTTGCCTCCTCCTCCTCTTGGTGCCGGTGGCGCTAAAGCTGCAATGCCGATATTTGGTTTAGGGGAGTCCTCTGGTGAAGAGGAGGAGGACGAAGAAAGCGAGTCCTTCAACAGCTTCGAGTCTGATAGTGTGGATAATTTTGTTATGTAGTCGCATGCGTTGAAGTAGAGCAAGCCGTCGTCTGACACGTCAAATCGACCTGTGAAGGATGATGATGATGTTGGGTACCTGGCCCCGCTGCCGAAGAACTGACAAACGGCCATGCCTAAACAGAGGGTCCGATGCAACCTTCATATCTTCGACTCTATGCCCCCGCCGGTAATAACCCTTGTGGAAGAGCAAATCATTGATGTAGGAGTACACTTGTACCTGTCTGGTCAAGGCATGACTATTTATCTTGATTTCTTTCTTCTGCAGACTACTGGTGAGGTGGTAGAAAATGTGGAGGTGGCTGCTGATGACGTATTCGGTGCCACGGAGATGACTACCAATGATGTAGTCGAAATGGCTGAAGCAGCGACCGACGGCGCAACTGTCACAGCGGAGACGGCTGCTGGTGATGTGGCCGTGGCATCGGAGACGACTACTCACCATGTAGCCATGGAAGCAGAGGTGGCTACCGACAGTGTAGCCGGTTCGTCAGAGACGAACATAAGTGAAACGGTTAGGATGCCGAAGGCAGTATCTGATGCCACATTGCCTGAAGTCTTTGTTGGCGGAGGACACGTGGATACTAGTGGTAACCGCGTAGCCGCCGCTGCTGAAGTAATTACCATGGGTATCGGCGACAATCTGGAGATTCCGCCGCCTGCTCCAACAAATGTACCAGCCCCCAGCATCATGTCAATGCGCTTGGTGGGGAAACATCCTCTTGTTCCTCGACGGTCGACCTGGTGAGTAGCTTGACAATGTGTTTATATCAAGTAATCGTTCTCTGGTTTTTATGCCTTGTTGTGTGCAGGACATCTTCAAGTGTTGACCTTAGCGTGTCGAGCACAGAGCCGGCAACTGATGGCGCAGGCCACTCGGCTGCAGACCCTGCTCCCGCGCCTGTCATTGATCTGATAGAGGAGAACCTGGCGCCGGCAGTAGGGACCAGCGCAATGTCCTTAGCGGTCGCGTTGGTGCGCGACATGATCGGCTCCCTCCAGGGCGTAGCCCCGCAGGCTCCCCAGACTACAGCTCCTGAGCCGTTGCCCGAAGCTGCACCAGTTGATGAACCTCCTGCATCAGACATCCCGGACGCAGTTCCTGTCAATGCTGCGGGTACTGAAGCCCCCAAGCTCGAGGCTGCGTGCGCCCTTGACTCCGTTGCAGCGGCGATCGGGACATCGTTTGAGGCCGGGGCATCATTCAGTCAAGGACTGGTCCTGGCACCTGGTGTGAAGGTGGATTTGGTGGCTAAAGATTTGGCACCGCCAAAATAAGTTGAGGTATTCGAGAGCCCCCTGCTGGATCCACAGGCTATAACCTCCATTCTGGAAATGAACCGACACATTGTAACTTATACCAAGGTGAGTTCTAAGTTAAGCTCTTGTACTCCCCGGTCTTGGCTGAGTAGCTAGTGTTGGTTTGAGTACCAATTTTTCAGTATTCAGGACTTGCTCGACAAGTCTCGCCAGAATGTTCAACTTCTGCGAGAGCAAAGCGAAGTTGCACGCCGCATCGAACTTCCGGAGAAGGAGATCAGTGAGAAGCGTCGGCGAACCTCCCAATTTCTGGAGAAGTATGAAAGTGCCGCGACGTCGTTCCAGGTGGAGCGCTGGGAATTTGAAGGCGAGAGGGATCGCATCACTGCGCAACAAGTCCTTGTACCACAATGTTCAAGGTGAGTACTTAATGCTTAGTTGGTCATTTTATTTTGTGTATATCTCCACTTTTGTTGTTTTTTCAGAATTATCTTTAGGCTGAAATTATAACAATATATGATTGATTGCAAAACTCAAGTAGATGTTGAAATAAACTTTTAGAGCTATCTACAATAGACTCAACTATTTTGGAGCCCCTCACACTCAAAATTTATTTCCCTATCAGATTGACATCCAATGGTTATCCATCATCTCCTACTTTCCATATTCAGCATCTCTGCTTCTTTTGCTTGCACCGCCGCTATGAGACACTCCCCACCTTAGACGCGGGGACGATAGCGTTTTACTGGGGCTCCACGCTGGCAACCTCCACCCTACTCTGCTTACTGCCGCCTCCCACCACTGCCTGATGGCCATTGTTACCCCCACCCGGGGGGTTGCCCACTGTTGTCCGTTACCACCCCACTAGGGTGTCGCCACCCTTGTTGCCATAGTGGCCTTCCATCAGTGACCTTCCCTTTAGACCGTGTGGACTCCGGCAATCCTAATCCCTGACCCCGAACACCTCTAACCGACCATTAACCTCGACGGAGGCAGAGGAGAAGCTCCCATAGCATTAGATTGGAAAGCGACAGGAGAAGTGAAATTTGAGAGAGAGCAAGAAACACTCACGTACAAATACATTGGAAAATTTCTTTTTTTCAAAAAAGTTGTTCCCACTAAAATAAGTACATTAATATTGTCTAATAGACGGTTCACACATGAACATATAATTTTAAGACAACTTAACACACAATTTGTACAATGGGCCATTTTCTAAATTATCTTATAGTAACTCTATAATTTCTTAATCAGTGCACAGAAAATGAATATTATGAGTTATATGGTAGCAACAACTTGTACAGTAAAAATTTATCTCGCGCTCTAAAATTTAACTTTAAAAATAGTTATTTTGCGACCCAATAATCTCTCTCATTTAGCTTTGTCTCCTCGCATGAGCAATGCCACCGAGCATCATCAATTCAATTTTCACCTTTCACAATTGGTAAGCAGGGGCCGCGTTCCCGGGGTCGGGTCCCGACGTCACGTCCCTGCGGTCGGTCGGCGCCGCATCCGCCGTCCATTCCATCCAACGGCTCCACGCGTGGCTCACGTGACAAGAACGAACGAAACGGGAAGGGCTCTCGCCTCTCGCACCAGGGAGGGCAGGGGCACGAGTTCACCCGCGGCGGAGTCTCGGCCGCCGGAGTCGTCGTGCTCGCCGCCACGCTGCCTCCACTCCCAATCGAGAGGCTGCGTCCGTGACGTGGGGGCCCGGAAATCAGAGGATCCCGCTTCCGGTCCTGCCGTGCGGGGTCGCGCAAGCTAAACCCTCACTCCCGTTCCGCCTCCGCCTCTCGCCGACGCGCCGGCTCTGGAGCCGCCGCCGTCGCCGCCGCGATGAAGCCCTCGCCGCACTTCCCGGAGATCGGGAAGAAGCCTAAAGGTACGCCCGGCCTCCTCCCCCGCGACAAACCCCCCCGGGATTCCGCGTCCATTGCGCCCGCGGAGTCACTTTGTTTCGCCGAAAATAACTGAGATTCCGTCTCGTTCGCGCAGATTTGATCGCCAAGGACCACGCATTCAACATCGCGGCCTACATCTCGTCGGGAGCGGTGCGTGCCTCGCTTTCCTCCCCGGATTCCTGAGATTCTGTTACTTCCGCGTCTCGATTAGAGCCTGACTCTGTGACTAGGCCTGGGGCTAGGGTTTTGCTCTGTTGTGTGGGTTTGGTTGGGGACACTGCGCTATTTCACTGTGGTTTAAATGAGCGCGTGCGTTGCCGCTAGCTCTGTTGTGTGGCATGACGCTAGTGCTGTGTAGTGGTGGATGGATGAATAAGGAGGGTTTCTGTTCTGAACTTCGTAATGGAAAATGGTTGGATCAATTAATGTTGTTGTTGTTGTTGCATGCGATGTTTCTATCTGCTTGCATCAGTAGTCACTAGTGACAATGTCGGAGGTTTGGGGTTTATGAGCCTGGTGAGCTTCTTGCATTTATGGTGGTATTAGTAGTGTGCGGGTTGCGGTCTTTTAGTGCCCGGAAGATTCTGGTTCTTTATGTTCTCGGCATAGGGTTTGGTCAGGTGTCCAAAAGTCTGTCAGGTGTAGTAAGCAGACCGTGAGGAATTGCTGTTTTGATGAGGATGATAATGTTAAGAGAATGATCCTCGAATATGCCTTACGCATTGATTGCAATATTCCTTCGGTAACCTTGTTACTGGTGGAGTGGCGGGGTTTTATTTCCATCTTTAAGCTTTTCAGACTGCTAAATCTCAGAACTCTTTGGTGTTTGACATGGTTCTTTTGTTTCATCAGCAAATACTTCCTTCCTTTTGAACTGTATACTGTATTTTTTTCTTGGTTTTTGGATTCCTTAGCTATTTATAATTGAATTTTCTGGTGGCTGCTAGGATGTCATCGCTGCTGCGTTACGTAAACATGTTGAGGAGGAAGCTCGAGATCTTAGTGGTGAAGCTTTTTTAAGGTTTATGGATCAGCTTTATGAGCAGATATCCAGTTTACTGCAGAGCAATGATATCGCTGAAAATTTACTGGCTCTCCGTGCTATTGATGCCTTAATTGATATGCCCTTTGGAGAAGGTGCTTCCAAAGTTTCTAAGTTTGCCAGCTTCTTGAGGAACGTATTTGACGTGAAGCGTGACCCTGAAATCCTAGTTCCAGCAAGCGCAGTGCTGGGTCATTTAGCAAAAGCAGGGGGAGCAATGACTGCAGATGAAGTGGAACGACAGGTAAGCCGTAGTTGTTCCAAATTTGCTTGAAAATTATGCTTTTCATTTTGTTAATGATATTTCTTTTTTAAAAGATTAAAACAGCTTTGGGGTGGCTGGGTGGTGATCGAGTGGAATATCGTAGATTTGCAGCAGTACTTATTCTCAAAGTAAGTTGAACTGATCAGCCTTTTGCAATCTATTACATGCAAATAAGCCTTCCATCATAAATGTTGTCATATAGTTTTTCATCTTCCTTGCTATTACTTCATATGTTACTAAACATGGGTGGTATTGTTTGTACAGTAGTGT
Source organism: Setaria viridis (assembly GCF_005286985.2). NCBI lineage: Eukaryota > Viridiplantae > Streptophyta > Magnoliopsida > Poales > Poaceae > Setaria > Setaria viridis. The sequence continues at coordinate 23,845,553 of NC_048265.2, read as the reverse complement.
ACATTTAATTCATTTGTTTTCAATATCTTGCACCATGCATGCATGACCAAACAGGATATACTACATCTAGTTTCTCACTCTCACTAGAAAAAATCGTAAAGCATTAAACCGTTTCCCGCTACCCGATAATAAATAGGAAGTAAAGCAAATAACGCTTTGCATACAGTCCATACTCATGCTATATGGTCTTAAACAATTGCTCATGCAAAAATGTGATGTATACGCTTAAATTAGCTGTAGAGGCAATCTACAGATGTTGAGTTGCAGCTTGATAATTGTTTTAAAAAATTTGAAAGATGTTTAACCGCCTCATGCCCTTATTTAAGAAATGTTAGCAAAACCTGTTTTTTTTAACTCTTTACTTGGTGTGAAGTAGCACTATATTTCTCTATGAACTCCAATATCATTATAACCATTTTCAATAGTAGTAGTATGTGGGTTTAAAAGCTTTCATAAAGTAAATCATCTAAGTGTCAGTTTGGAGGGTCTTTATTATGATGAATCTAAGAACATAATTTGTTGCAAATAATAGAGTAAATTAGCTGCAGTCAGATATTGTAATGTGTAGAAGAGAAACCACAATTTGTCTGGACACAGCTGTCAATAGTATTTATAATTGGATGTTATGTGTAATGAAATATTTTACAGTTACCAAAAGCAAATGCCGAGTAGGATGTTAGCCCATGAATTTGCAAACTCTAGTTCTCTCAATCTGCAATTTTTGTTTGTTATCCCTCGTAAAATCACCTATTATCAACTAAACAAAAAGGCTGTTTCACGAGGGACCGTTTGATCTGGAAAATTGGCCACTGAGCTACCAAAAACACTTTGCATTAAGAACCTTGTCAGCTTGCTTTGTATGCCTTCATCTTTTTCTTCTTTTTAATGGGGTTTATTATGTTGTAACCTGTTGGAGCCTGATCAAGAAACTCTAATTTGTTTTCTTTCTAAAAAAATCAAATTGGAGATTCAAGATAGATCTGAAGCATCGTGCACCCTATAAAGCTCTATCCTAATGTTGCCTCTATTAGGCATGCACATGCTGCTGTTTACATCCATGTCATGCCTTAATCCCTTGCTCTTAATTTACCACAGAATGAAAAGTTGAGTGGTTCCAATGTTTTGCCCCCACATTCTTCCTCTTGTAATTTCTGACCTCTAGCACATAGTGTGCAATGGGATGTGGAAGAAGATTTCTGATTGACCCAGAGGGAAATGGGCTAACTTCTAATGTTCTAATTTTATTGTTTATACATTTTTTTCACCAAATCTACCATCTTCCCTGTAATGAACCTTGTACCGTTGTACAGAACTTGAGTCATGTACATGCATGTCAGTGAAAAATATGTAGGAAATGTACTTATGAGTTTATTGATATTCTATATCATGTTTATATATCTGAAATTAGTGCCAATTTCCCAGATGCACTACTCCATAGTTTGTATAAATCTACATTTTTTCTTATTGTAGGAGATGGCTGAAAATGCATCAACAGTTTTCAATGTTCATGTTCCTGAATTTGTTGATGCTATATGGGTAGCACTGAGAGACCCCAAGCAGGCTGTTCGTGAAAGAGCAGTGGAAGCGTTGCGTGCTTGTCTCCATGTTATTGAAAAACGGGAGACTCGTTGGCGTGTACAGTGGTAAGCCTAATTTTTATCAACACATTCTTTTTGCAAATTTGGTATCAATGTGTCAAGAGAACCAGGATATGTTTCTAACTCGATAATCAGTTATATGGTTATGTAGATTTAGTTTGAATAGTTCTACATCCACTCTTTTTACATGACCAATCATTTTTGCATGCATTATTTAACTTGGATAATAATTCGGCTGCAATCTTGTTAATTTACTGAGGACTAACCATTGAAGTAGTGATCTGATCTTGCTTTCGGAACTTGCTGTCAATTATAATTGTGTACAAATGAACTAGAATTGGCAAGTGTACCCAATTGACAATTAGAATAAGTTGTTTGCAATTAGAATGTGTATTTGATAATCTATCCAGACTCAAGAGTTGACCAAGGTGAATAACTGAAAATGATAATTGTGAAAGAAAATAAAGGAATAAAAAATATTTCATTAAACATTAATAATTGCTTTGGGCTTGATGTAGACATGGATGAGTTCTAATTGTCTCTTTAACCTAGTAGCTTCCACATTTTGCTGGAATTACTTGCACACTCTTGTATAGAAATTTAGTTGCACTTTGTATTTTATTATTAGAAAGGGCTACCATAAATCTTGCCGTGTTGTGTTTATTGCTGCTGTGTGTATGGAATCATGCTCCTGCAGCTAGAACTGCGGCTCCAAGAAGTCACCCATGTCAAACAATGACTTTGATTGCTAGCTTCCTAACTGATAGTACTTCGATTGCCAAAATTTCACTTGGTAGGAAAATGGTTCACGTATTCACAGTTGCAGACTTACTAGATACAAAAATAGAGGTCAGCTTTTGGTAACTTGTTACATGCAAACCCATATATGATCCAAGGCAGCTGCTCTTATGACTATCTAAGCTTTTGCAAACCAGGATCACTTGAGCAGTTGAACTTGAACCAAAATTTTCTAATCTACTGGTCTAAATTCCTAAATTCATTTGTCAACAATTAAGAGCATGTTGACATTTAAATTCTTCCATCTTCAAAAGTTAAATGTGGATGGGTTCTTCTTGATTGGTTCTTTTCTTGGGACTAAAGGTTATGAATAATTATCTGCTTTCGTGAGCTTTTTTTTTTGCTGATTATCGGTGACAATGTCCAAAGCACATCATTTACTACAACTGTTCACCAATGCACTTCTGCTATACAACCATAGCAGTTTGTCTTATTTTTCGATCTCATGATTCTATCAGGTATTATCGAATGTGTGAAGCCGCACAAGTTGGACTTGGCAGGAATGCTTCTGTTCATAGTATTCATGGTTCATTATTGGCTGTTGGAGAATTGTTAAGGTACTTACTGGTTATCTGCATGCTTTTCTTATTCTTAGGAAAAAACTAACACCAGTATTAATAGTCATTTATGCACCTGAGATAATCTACGGAGAGTGATGATTTCCCCTCCCCTGCCCCTTCCCCTCCCGGCACCCTCCCTCCCACCAGCCCCACGCCGTCGCCTACTCTGGGCTCGGCGGCCACTCCCATAGCTGTGCTCTCCGCCTGTGCGGCTGCTTCTTCTCCCCCGGTGCCGGGAAAGCCCCTTCTCACCCCTACCTACATCTCTATGGGTCGCTCCAAGGCCCAAAGGTGGTCTGACAGCTTCCCGGCGTTCGGCAAGTCTGGCAGTGACTTCCTCCCCTCGTTCAAGGACATTCTCCTTGCAGGCGCACCCCGTGCGGCGGCCTCACAGGCTCGTGGTGTAGCGTCACACCAGGTGGCCTCGGCTGCTGTCTCAAGTGGAGCTCCGCGAGCGGCACCTCGTATCGTTCTGCGTGATGAGGGGCGCACCACAAGACGCGTGGTGCATGTTCTTGAAGCTGACGGCTGGACGAAGGTGAGGTGTCGGGATCGTCGGCCAAGCAAACGTCTGGAGCGTCCCCGGAGGCCAGTTCCAGCGGACTTGAGAGGAAAGTGCTTCAATTGCTTCTCTCCAAGCCATTGTGCGGCTGATTGCCGGTTGAAGACAAGGTGTTTTCGTCGCCGCGGCCTCGGTTATCGCTCGTCCGCATGCCTTCGTCAACCTCCTGCTCCAAACTCGTGTAGGCCTCGCTTGCTGGTCTGGCGGCTGGTTTCAACCCCAGTGGCCGTCTCCGCCTCTCCTGTAATCATGGCGACACAACAAGATGCTCCAGAGGGAGCCTAGAGGGAGGCGGCGGAACAGGAAGCGTCGGAAAGGGGGCCGCAACTTAGGGCAGGAAGCTGGCCAGGTTCAGGAGGATGGCGAGGGTCGTGCTCGATCTCCGGCGGCCTCAAGTGAGGACAATTCTCCGATCGAAGCCCAGCCACGACGTATCCTGGATCGATCTGCCAGCATCTCACAAAGGGATGACGGCCTCATCGCTCGCGCTCTGGTCGTCACTGTGCTCAATGGCAGTGCAGATTCCATCCTGACCACCATTGCTGGTAGGTTTGAGATCGAGGTAACCTTGTTGGCCTTACAACGTTTCGGGCCGGCTAGGTTCCTCTTGATCTTGCCAACCGCAAGGGTTTTGGAGAGGGTCTACAACGGCAGCCGACCGATCATCACCTCCTCCATCAGGCTACATGTTATGAGATGGACTCGTTTTCTTCAGTCCACGTTGGCGGCGCTTTCGTTCGTTGTCGAGGTCGACATCCAAGGCATCCTAGCCCACGCCTGGGAACTTTCAACTGCAGAGCTCCTCCTCAATGAGTACTGTTGGATTAGTGGCATTCATCCTGATACGGCTGATTGTCGGGATTCCTTCCGGGTGTCCGCATGGTGCTCCTCTCCATCCGTCTTCCCCTCGGAGATGGAACTTGAAATTCTGGAGCCCACAATGGCGGTCGACGATCCTCAAGCTGTGAAGCGCACTCTGGTTTATCCAGTGAAGGTCTTCGTTGTCACCGCGTATGATTTGCTGGGTCCACTTCCAGCGGATTTTGCCCACGTGGCGCGACAAAACGGGGCCGCAGCATCCCCGGGGGTCCTGTGGCGTGATCGTTCCTCTCCGTGAGCAATTGAAGCCCCGGCGCCTGTCTCGGGGATTCCCCGATGTGACCTTTCCGATCCGCGAGACATTGAAGTCCCGGCGCCTGTCTCGGGGGTCCGCTGGCGTGCCCCGCGTAACATTGAAGGCCCGACGCCCTCCTCTTCGCCCGAAGGGGCCTCACCTCCGGGTTTCCCGCGGGCGACGGCTTCATTGGGCCCGGAGCGCGAGGCGTCGACATCTCCTCCCCTTGCGGAGCGCGCTCAGCGTGCGCCGGCTGGCAATCTGCCTGATGGGGCTCTCCACTGAGGATGATGGCTGCCCTAGGTCCAGAGTGCGAGGCGCCAGAGTCGGCTTCGCTTCCCGTGGATCGTGCACAATGGGCAGGCGCAATCAAGGGGGGCTTGCTGGCCCAAGCGGTCAGCCTAGACCCGCCCAGTTTCAGAGAGAAGGCGGCAACAGCAATTACAAGCCTGCCGCATGAAGTTAATGAGGAGGAGAATGCTCTTGAAGGGCTCAAAACGGTCCTGGTGGGGCCTGATACTGCACCCGTGGTACCTTCACCACTCAAGGCCCAGTAGGATCCTATCGGCATGGCGAACCCCCTTGATGGAAGCAACTTAATGGCCCAACCCACTGGTATGGTCGAGGCCAGTACCTGGTCTCCACCCTGGAAGCAGTGTGGTCGTCTGATCTCCCTGTCGTTACCCAGCGAAGAACCGAGCCATGCCTCAGTGTCCTGTGCACTCTCCACAAGCTGCTAACAGAGCTATTGTTGAACTACGCCTGCCTGTCCCCTCACCTCTGGTGCCAAGTTTCCCACGAACTTATTCAAGGTGCAGAAGAGAGCCAGCATCCCCTGTCAGGCACACCCCCCCATCCCCAGGGAGAAGTACAAGCTTCATGGCAAGATTAACAAAGAGGACGACAGGAATTCTACCCACCCCGTGCACTGACAGGATTAGAACCCGTGCTCGAACCCCTGCTGCTCCTCCACACCGCAGTCGTCGAATTGCTGGAATGGAACCAGAACTTGTAGGCAACTCGGCCTCTTCCAGAAACAAGAAGAAAGTAATGCGGGCGCTGGATATTATTGGGGAAACCGAAGGCATTGATCAACAGGCATTGGATGAATACAGCAAGCTATTCACCCAGTCCTCCCTAACTGCCTCCCATGTTCAGGCACTGGCAGCCCTGTTTGGCTGAGTAACACCTGATGAGGAAGAGTTGGCAGTGGAGGGGGCTGCATGGCACTTCACTGATCTTCTGGTCGTTTTGTATTTTCTGCTTGTGATCATGAACCCGTCAAATATCCTATGTTGGAATGTTTGGGGTCTCAACGCAAGGGCACGCCAAGATTCTGTTCGAACTCTTGTTAATGCATCTAAGGTTGACATTGTTTGTATCCAGGAGACGAAAATGAATATGATTCCTCGTGGAACCCTCCTCTCAATGCTTGGGACTGATTTTTCTTATCATGTGGAGCTTCCTTCAGTCGGAGCCAGTGGAGGGATTCTAGTGGCATGGTGCCATTCTCTTGGTCCTGCGTCTGCTACTCGGGTGGACAATTTCTGTGTCTCAGTTCAGTTCAGTCCAGCCAGCAGGCTATCTTGGTGGCTCACATGTGTGTATGGACCTCAGGGAGATGAGAACAAGGTTTCTTTCCTACAGGAATTAAGGGACATAAGGGTGGTCTGTCAAGGACCTTGGCTAGTTCTGGGTGACTACAACCTGATTGTTAAAGCTGAGGATAAAAACAATGGAAACCTGAACCGAGCAATGATGGGCAGATTCCGTCGGCTTATCAATGATCTGGGGTTGCATGACTTACCACTCCATGGCTGGAAGTTCACCTGGTCCAACCTACAGGAGTCCCCTACCCTGGTGAGGTTGGATAGAATGCTATGTTCCACCAAATGGGAACAGATTTTTCCAAACAGCCTGTTGCAAAGTGCGGCGACTGATGGTTCTGATCACTGTCCGCTCCTCCTTGGCCTTAATGACATCAAGCCCAGGAAGGTTCGCTTCCATTTTGAAGGTTTCTGGACCAAGCTGGAAGGTTTTCAGGAGACAGTGGAAGCTGCCTGGACATCTGTTCCACCATCTGGTTTCCCTTTTGACACTCTATCCAGGAAGTTCAGGGCTACTGTCAAAAACCTGCAAAGTTGGAGCCACAAAAAGGTTGGTCATGTCAATTCTCAGCTTGGTCTTGCCAGGGAGGTGCTACACCAGCTTGAAATTGCACAAGATGCCGCCCCCTTTCTAGTCAAGAATTGTGGTTGCGCAATCAGCTCAAGATTCATTCCTTAGCCCTCTCATCCCTGCAGCGCACCATAGCGTGAAGCCGGTCTCGTATTAACTGGCTGTCTGAAGGAGATGCTAATACAGCCCTGTTCCACTTGCATGCCAGGCACCGCAAGCGGAAGAATTTTATTAGTAAACTAACCTCTGATGATGGGATGGTACTCACAAGACATGAGGAAAAGGAGAAAAACATATATGACTTTTACAGCAACCTCCTAGGAGAGAGCTTTGACAGGCAATTCACTGTTAACTTGGAGGAGCTAAATATGCCACAGCTTGACCTGTCTGATTTAGAGGCTCCTTTTACTGAAGAGGAGGTGTGGAGGACCATCAGGGCGCTACCTTCTGATAAGGCTCCAGGGCCTGACGGATTCACTGGAAATTTCTACAAGGCATGTTGGCCTATCATTGAAGTGGATGTGATGGCAGCAATTTCAGCCATATGGAGCAGAAAATTGGGTAATTTTCATCTCTTGAACTCAGCCTACATGTCCCTGCTGCCTAAAAAAAGAGGAGGCCACAAGCATCAGAGATTTCAGACCAATAAGCCTGGTTCATTCCTTCACCAAACTCATCACAAAAATCTTGGCTTATAGATTGGCAAGTAGGCTGGACCAGTTGGTCTCTCCCAATCAGAGTGTGTTCATTAAGGGTCGTTTCATACAGGATAACTTCATGCTTGTCCAACAAACTGCACGCTTTCTCCACCAACAGAAACAACCAAGGATCTTACTGAAACTGGATACAACAAAGGCCTTTGATTCAGTGTCATGGCCCTTTTTACTGGAAGTCATGAAGAAATTGGGATTTGGACCGATATGGTGTGACATCATTAGCGGACTTCTTGCCTCTTCATCCACACAGGTACTCCTCAATGGTATTCCTGGTGAGAAAATCTTGCATCGTCGGGGTCTTAGACAGGGGGATCCGCTGTCCCCAATGTTATTCATCTTGGTCATGGATGTCTTGTGCTACATGGTGAATAAGGCTGCCGAGGAAGAATTACAGCCCTTGACCAGAAGGGACATACAGCATCGAATTTCCCTTTATGCAGATGATGTAGTGATCTTTCTCCGGCCGTCAGCTAATGATATTGGAATCATGCTGGATCTGTTGTGTTTGTTTGGGGAAGCCTCGGGATTAAAGACCAATATTCCGAAGAGTAATGTTCTACCTATTCAATGTAGAGAGGAAGACAAGGAAACAATACAGGAACACCTCCCTTGCCAGCTGCTTGAGTTTCCTTGCAAATACCTGGGAGTACCCCTCTCCCTGCACAAATTGACAAGGGCTCAAGTCCAACCAATCATTGACAGAATAGCAGACCAACTTCCTGGTTGGAAGGCTGATTTGTTAACAAGGGCAGGGAGAAAAATTCTGGTACAGTATGTGCTCACCTCTATGATGATATATTTGATCATGGCTATGGACCTTCCACCTTGGGCCCTGAAAGCCATTGATAGGATCAGAACAGGGTTTCTTTGGAAAGGAAGGAAAGAGGTGAATGGAGGACATTGCCTGGTGGCTTGGCCAAAGGTCACACGCCCACCGGAACTAGGCGGACTTGGTATTTCTCACCTGCAGCATCTAGGTTGGGCTCTCAGAATGAGATGGCTCTGGTTGCAGAAAACAGAACCTAACAAGCCTTGGGCTATCTTCCCTGTCCAAGTCCAACACTCAGTCAAGGCCTTGTTCTCAGTGGCCATCATGTCAGAAGTTGGTAATGGTAAGAATACACTCTTCTGGACAGACAGGTGGTTGCATGGTCAGAGTGTAGATAAACTTGCCCCCACCTCTTTGGTACAGTTTCTAAAAGAGCGAAGAAAAGAAATGTTCATGAGGCTCTCTCAGAGATGAAGTGGGTTGCTGACATAAGAGGGGCACTCACCATGGAGGTCCTGTCAGAATTTCTTAGGCTATGGGATCTGATCTCTGATGTTGTACTGCAGCCAGAGGTAGAAGACCTGCACGTATGGCGGTTTCTGGCTTCAGGGAGATATTCAGCAAAATCTGCCTATGAAGCTCTATTCACTGGTGCCACTCTTTTCAGCCCTTATGAAAGGATTTGGAAGAGATGGGCACCGGGCAAATGTAAATTTTTTATGTGGTTGGTAGCACACAACAGACGTTGGACAGCCGACCGTCTTGCCAAGAGGAATTTGGGAACATATCTGGTGGAAACCATCTACCCCGTGCAACCTTGAAAACTATCAATCAAGACCACAAGATGCAAATCTAATGAATATGGTTAGAGGTGCAGGGGGAAAAGGACGCATGGCTGCAGGGGGGATTTGAAAAAGTGGCCGGCGGGTGGGGGGTTTAGTGCAAAATAATCCCACCATTGGATTAGCATCTTGTAGTCTTGATTGATAGTTTCTAAGGTTGCACGGGGTAGATGGTTTCCACCAGATACGTTCCCGAGGAATTTACCTCATCCTGAGCGCTGCCCTTTGTGTGAGCAAGAGGAGGAGACAATCAATCACCTACTGGTCTCTTGTGTCTTCACCCGCCAAGTGTGGTTTACCATACTCCAGAGCGTTGGCTTGCAGGTTTTATCTCCTCAGTTGGAGGATACCTCCTTTGAGGATTGGTGGGCAAGGGTGAGTGGTACAGTGGATGGTCAGGTGCGGAAGGGGCTTGACTCCATCATAATTCTGGTGGCCTGGTCTGTTTGGAATCATCGAAATCGTTGTGTCTTCGACAAACTGCCGCCTGAGGTGAATTCTGTCCTGTCCTCCATAAGAAATGATATGCACTTGTGGTGTATGGCTGGGGCTCGAGGGATTTCACATCTCCTCGCCCTAGTGCCCCCACAAGAGTAGTTTGGTCTTTGGTCTAGTGTTTGGGTTGGTGTGTTATATAGAAGGTTCCTATATCAGTGTTTGTAAGGGGTTTCTGTACGGGTTTGCCCTAAAAAACCGGTACTGTATCTTTGGGTTTATATAAACCCTTTTCTTCTTAATATAATGATACACAGCTCTCCTGCGTGTTCGAGAAAAAAAAGTATTAATAGTCATTTTGAAGAATGTTTTATCCTTAGTTGATCCTCTCCACACTTAATTGTTTATTCAATTATGAGATGCATGTCTGATTATGTAAATTTGTGATCAGTGATATATCATGATAGCATGAAAGGTGTAAAACAATATAATTTAGTTCTGGCAACAATGTTCAATATCTGATCCTCAAATTTTTCTGCATGAAATATCAATAGGAATACAGGGGAGTTTATGATGTCTCGGTACAGAGAAGTGGCTGATATAGTCCTCGATTATTTGAAGCACCGAGATCAGCTTGTTCGCCGCAGTATAACATCGCTTCTTCCTCGAATTGCCCACTTCCTGCGTGACAGATTTGTGACTAATTACCTGAAGGTTATTCTCAGTACATAATTCTTCTCTTGTAGCTTTCCTCCCCCCCACTGTATCTAGTTTTATAGTAGAAAGATAGGGATGTTAAAACTGTGCTGTACCTTGACAAGTATTGTTCTCCCTCCCAGATTTGCATGGATCATATCCTTTTTGTTCTACGTACACCAGACGAGCGTGCCAGTGGGTTTGTTGCACTTGGAGAGATGGCTGGAGCTCTGGGAGTTGAACTTGTGCCCTATTTACCAGCAATTACCTCACATTTACAAGATGCGGTACGAAATGCATAGTAAATATGAAATGATGAAATCAATTTTGGCAGCCCTATTGCACTCTGGTGTTTACTTGAAATTTGTCATGCTTACTGGACCTTGCATCTGCAGATTGCCCCGCGCAGAGGAAGGCCATCTCTCGAGGCAATTTCTTGTGTAGGAAGCTTTGCAAAAGCTATGGGTCCTGCAATGGAACCTCATATTCGTAGCGGACTGCTAGATGCTATGTTTTCTGCTGGTCTTTCTGATAAACTTGTAGAGGCACTCGAGTCTATAAGCATGAGGTAAATTTTCCTTGCTTCAGTTCCTCTTGTTTTCTTCTCTGAAGGGCTGCTATGTGACTTCATCATTTCGTACAGCATCCCGTCTTTACTGCCCACAATACAGGAGCGTTTATTGGATTGTATATCTCAAGCACTACCAAAGTCATCTATAAGGCCAGGTGCTTCTGTTGGTCGAGCAAGCCGGTCAAACAGTTTGCAGCAGCTTGTGGATTCTAGTAGTCCTGTTCTTGTGCAACTTGCACTGCGGACTCTAGCGAACTTCAACTTTAAGGTTTGAAATGCTCTTTAAGCTGACTGATGGTAGTGTGTGGATGTTAAAAAATACACATTTGTTTCAGGGCCATGAGCTCCTGGAATTCGCTAGAGAGAGTGTCATCCTCTATCTGGAAGATGAAGATAGCAGTACCAGAAAAGCTGCCTCATTGTGTTGTTGCAAATTAGTTGCACACTCCCTTTCTGCTTCCTCAAGTTCACAGTTCAGTTCAAATAGGTCAAATCGTATGGGAGGAGCTAAGCGCCGCCGACTTGTAGAGGAGGTTTGTCTGAAAAATTATAGTTCAACATGTATTTAAGCATTGCTACTTTGGCTTAGTAGCAGTAGATTTGTACTCAAATATTGTGCTTTTGGTAAGAGCAAGTAACCTGAATGCATAAGTCATAATGTTAAAAAAACTTTATTTAACTGCAGATTAATCTCATTTACTATGGTAACATATGGTGAAGCACACCTTTTATTAGGCTTTTAATTATCAGATGTTTCATTGAAATATTCTATACTACTTAGGCATCACCGCATTAACTATCATATCAAACTCGTACTGCATCACCACACACACTTCTTCCTTTCCTTTTCTTTTCGCTAATTCTGTTGCCCACAGATGGTTTGGACTTGCAAGAATTTATGTGAGATGAAGTTATTGTGTGTAGACTTTGCCATGCAACACAATTTTTAGGGCCTTACAAACTTTATGTTGCTATAAACTGTTAGCAGAAAAAAAAAAGGGTGGCATTGCAGCAGTTGTTTTGTACTTTTAAGCAGAAATACATCATGCTTAGCCTCAACATGGCCCAATACATCATACTTAGCTTCAACCTGGCCCTGTTTAAAAAAGTATACGTTTATCCGATCTAGCCCTTTGGCAGCCATATTCTGATGTGACTTAGATGTACACTATTATTCTGCTGCACAATATGGATTGACTGTGATAGTATCATGAATGCAACTTTCATACCGTATATTTAATAAATGCGTTAACTTGACAATTCTTAAACTGACAAATCTTTATGGTTTAAGCTGCATATTAGAGGCATTGGAATATCCAACTATATCAATTAACACATGCTTTGGTTTGAAGCAATATAGAATTTGTTAGTTATTTTACATAAAGGGCAATAGCATCTTTTTTACTGCATTGAATGTCCTTTGTGAAGTTATTACCAGTTTCACTGAATAGATATGATTATTTCAAGGAATAGTTTCACCCACATGACGACTCAATGTGCACTTTTCATCTATATTATCAGCCCGTGTCAATTACATGTAGGACCAGACCCCACGTGTCCTTGACTAAGCTGGTGGTATAGATGAAAAGTTCATCTTTAAGTGGTGGTATGGATGCAGATTCTCTGTTAAATTTCTCATGTGGAACATTATAGTTTTATGAAACTGTACCAAATGCATGTAAGAGATCAGCAGAGAGGAGAGGGAGGCAGGGGGGGGGGTGTACAATTCATATATAAATGGGATACATATGATCAGACTGTACAACTAAGTTGTATGATCAGTGTAATTATGTGGTTCTGGTGTGGATTTAATCCCTGCTTTGGACTAGTTGGACAGCCAAGTCGTACAGTCTGGACATCCGAAAAGATGTTTCACCATGAGATTCTTAAAAAGCTGAGACTTGGTTTTTCTTTGTCATGCACTTTGTGTTCTTTTGCCATAGGTTCCCTATGATGATAATTCCCATGGCTCATTTTGATTGATGTTATGTTTATTATGTCTGTTGCCATTCTTACCTTCACCTGCAGATAGTGGAGAAGCTTCTTATTGCTGCAGTTGCTGATGCTGATGTTGGTGTTAGAAGTTCGGTCTTCAAGGCTCTGTATCGGAATCCAGCTTTTGATGATTTTTTGGCCCAAGCTGACATCTTGACTTCCATTTTTGTTGCCTTAAATGATGAGGTATACTGATATTTATCTCATTACTTGGGCTTGTTAGATCTGTGACCAGCTTATCCTTTATTTTTTTTCCCTCAAACATGCTTATCCTTTATTGTGGTGCCTGCTAGAACAGCTGCTTCAACACAACATCTAAACACCTATTTTTGCTGTTTATACAAATTAATCTGGAACTACGTATTTAATCAAATTATATTGTAGAAACTATATGCTAGAGATTATGGGGATCTCCTTAGTACAGTTTCTAATGCAATAGGATGTATGGTTTACTTCATTTTGATGTTTTGGCTGTCAATAGTGGGTTTAAAGTTTTTATTAGGCCCCACCACGAGTAAGTAGTAAACTATGATTTTCTCACTAGAAGAAGAATTGTGAATTAGTTGACCAGAAACAGGTGCTCAATATGGTTCATTCTATAAGGAGGTGGTGCTACTTTCAGTTGCATGCAGTTGCAATTGTATTTTTCTGGGAGTGTCTTAAATTCTAAGCTGCAAAATTAAACTCTGGTTTCCATGATGGCAAAATCTGGTACTATAGTACATTCTTAAAGTACAATGACCCTTTGGAATGTTGACAAACTATCTTTGTCTGAATTCTTAGGAATATGATGTCAGAGAATTGGCAATTTCGGTTGCTGGCAGATTGTCTGAAAAAAATCCTGCATATGTACTGCCTGCCCTTCGTCGCTATCTTATACAGCTGCTCACATATCTTGACCAGAGGTTTTAACCACTAAATTTCTGATAATAAGTGTGGTTTCCAGTGTTACATTATGTTGATTTAGTATCTTGCTTATGAAAGTCTGTATCATTTGCAGCATGGATAGCAAGTGTAGAGAGGAAAGTGCTAGACTGTTGGGTTGCTTAATTAGGAGCTGTGCGCGGCTAATTCTTCCTTACATTGCTCCAGTTCACAAGGTTAGCAAGAAGTGAGATCAGTACTAGTGTTTATTTTGTAAATTTTATTTCTTACTTTTTTTTGGTTTCAGGCGCTAGTGACTAGATTATGTGAAGGAACGGGACCAAATGCTAATAATGCGCTTGCTGCGGGAGTGCTTGCTACTGTTGGAGAACTGGCCAAAGTGGTTAGTCTTCCCCCCATGTCGTATTGTTTGATCCATTTGCTGATGGTTGATGTCCTTGTAACTGGCACAACTTTTAATCCATTATGCTCTGCGTTATAGGGTGGTTTTGCTATGAGGCAATATATTCCCGAGCTGATGCCAGTAGTTGTGGATGCTCTCTTAGACGGAGGTGCTGTTAGTAAAAGGGAAGTGGCGGTAGCAACTCTGGGACAAATTATCCAAAGCACAGGGTAAATACTTGTTTGTTCTCTATTTTGCATACTTCTTGAGTTGCATGTATTTCACATTTCCCTATGTCGGTACTGTACTGCCATGCAAGATTTTTGCAACTAGTATTTGCCTATTTTGTTTGTGGAAATTTGTTGCTACTTTGAGCTTATTTGTTCATATTTTATAGACACCCTCTAGTCACATATCCTTACTGTTTTGAACATCGTTCTAGCCAAACTTTTGAAACTTTAACGGCCAATATTATTAGGAATATGTAGTTTAAACATGAAAACTATCTGTGTTGATTCGTTTTAAAAAGTATTCATAATATCATAAATTCATTGGATTTAATGGATATGTTCTAATGGAAAACAGTCTCAAAGCTCGGCTTTTGAGACATTTTTGTCGTCCAAATTGTCAGAGAGAGTTGCAAAATATACCACTGGTGAAACCCTGAGTTTGCTCTTTTATCATATGGTGTCTCAATTACAGGTGGGTCATGGTGCCACCTGCTATCGAATTTTTGAAACATTCAGTGCTAAAATAGCAAACTGGGGTTTGACCTCATGGTATGTTTGCAAAATCCCCAATGTCAATATTTGTGACTGAAGGGAGTATAGAGTTCTGTGGTCTAAAACTGTAGTTATGGCATTAATAACTCTTTGGGTCTACTAAGGTATTTGTTTTACGCACTCATGGTTTTGCCACCAACTTAATTTTGATATCATGCACAGAAGCAGTTCTTTGGTTGGTTGTGCTGGATATTTTCCTAGTACTTTTGCAGCTTTCTTGTTTGTCTCTTTGAGGTTGCTGTGGTGTCTACTAGACAAGGGTAGTGCTTCTAGTCATTTGCTTCTGCCATTTGTGCATGTGTTCCATTTCCCTTTGTTGCATTCTTTTCCCTAAATTTCATGCTTTCCTACCCATCATATGGTTCCACTAAGAACATTGAAGATAGCTGTGTGATAAAGCCTATGTGGTTATACATTCTATACTAAGTATATTACTGCATTTTTGACATGACATATGTTCTTTTGCATGGGTGATCACCAGCTATGTTATCGCCCCCTATAATGAGTATCCGCTATTGCTTGGCTTACTCTTGAAGTTGTTGAATGGTGAATTGGAATGGTCAACTAGACTAGAAGTGTTGAAGGTATTTGGTTTGATTTCCGTTTTAATATTTCATGAAATTGTGGAATGTTCCTGGCTGAGTAATAATTATCAATATGTGTTTTCTTTCAGGTTTTAGGAATTATGGGTGCATTGGACCCTCATGCACACAAGCGAAATCAACATAATCTACCTGGTCAACATAGAGAGGTCCTACGGCCTACAATTGAGACTGCACAGCATATTGTTTCCATGGAAGAGTTACCAACTGACTTCTGGCCATCTTTTTCGGCATCTGAGGATTATTATTCAACTGTATGGTTTTATGTTCCCTCATTAGACCTCTGAAATTCAAATGTTAGCCTGTTTCACCTTATTCCCTGTTTTGCTAGGTTGCAATTAGTTCTCTCATGCGAATTCTTCAAGATCCTTCCCTTTCAAGTTACCATCAAATGGTGGTTGGCTCCCTAATCTTTATTTTTAAGGTAATATTTCTACCTTTTGTATTTGTGATAATTATTTTCCTCAACAACCTTTTGTTCTTCCAACACTGTAACCACTTCGTTTTTTTTTCTCTATCAAAATTTGGCATCTAGTCAATGGGCCTTGGCTGTGTTCCGTACTTACCAAAGGTGAGAGCCTATCAATTTCCTTTGCTGTGCCCTCTATATATTTCATTTAATTGATGCCTATATGTTTAAACACAATAGTGTTGACCATACTGTCTCAAAAATTTCAGATAGGCTCTATGTTCTCTAATTGACAGCAAGCCACATGCGTCAGCTTCAGTTATTAACATTTAATTAATGTTGAGACAACCATGACCTTGAAGCCTGGAATCATAACTTTTCTGGGCTAACAAACAGCTTGTTGCATTCCCTTGTATTTTGATTCGTGGATTAATTCGTGATTGTGTGATTTTGAAAGTGTTAGTGTTACGACCAGAATGTTCAACTGTGAAATATCTTTCGTGTCACAAAAAAAATGTGGCGAAAAATCTTCAAACTTTTGGCTGTTGATACATCGTTTTATGTTTAACATGTTAGAAGTATTAATGCAATAGTATGAAATAAGAGTTAGGCTGTTGCTTATAAAATTCTGAATTTTTTTTGTCATCAAGCTGGAACTCTTAAGCTTTTGTGGTGTTGTTTCTTATTATTGGATTTGCATCGTACAATGTTCGGGTGTGTGTTGTCAAGTGGTTGTACACAACATAACCTGACATATTAATTTGGAGAAAACGTTTGGGCCATGTTAATCTAAATCTCTGTAGGTTTAAGCTTTCAGTTACAATTGGTTTGGATGCTATACAATTGAGCACATTTGTGTTTCCTGAGAAAAATGTAGAATGAGTGCACAGAAGTATCTGAAATATGTTTTTTGCTTCTAAAGGTTCTCCCTGAGCTATTCCGTGCTGTTCGCATGTGTGAGGATGGTGGTTTAAAAGAGTTTATAACCTGGAAGCTTGGAACATTGATATCTATTGTCCGGCAGGTAATCTGTCCTTTTCAGTGCTACTAATTATTTCAGTATTATATTGCAGTTATTTTTAGATTTTTTTCAGTTGCAGTTGATGTGTGGCATATTTTATTAAAGTTATTTATTTTCAGCACATTCGGAAATATTTACAAGACATACTCTCCCTCATCTCTGAATTGTGGACTTCCTCGTTCAGCTTGCCTGCACCAAACCGGACCATACAGGGTCCACAGGGTTCACCGGTAATGGTGCTCAACTTTTCCTTCTGTTGTCTTTCTTATGCTCTATTATCTTCTAACATTTTGTAGACAATGCTTACAGTGGGCCAATCAATTTAGACCATGCCATTAGCTAGCAGAACACAGAAGCATGCATGCCAAACTATGGCTTTTAGTAGATCCCGCCATAGTGCACAGTATTCTTATATTGTGGAAGAACATAGTTAACATCTTCCTTATTGCCATGGTGCTCGAAGCCTTGAATGTTGACCAGTTCCATTGTATTGTGTCTTGAAATTCACTGAGGATAATTTGGCTGGTCAAAACCTACTTGTTGCTGGAAACCACTGGAAAACTATTTTTTTTCTCAAACACGCAGGAGAACTGCATACCATTTCATTAAAGAAGAGGAGTTAGGGTAGGAAACCCTTACAACACGAACCCCATTGGAAAGCCATTAATGGGTCACTAGTAGGAAACACGATGATGTTGAGGCTGGATCCCTGTATTAGCCCCTGTTTGGTTCCTTTAGTCCCTCGACTAAAGTTTAGTCCAGGGACTAAACTTTAGTCCGTTCCCTGTTTGGATCCAGGGACTAAAGTCCATTAAAGCAGATGAACAAAGATGATAATACCCCTCGTGGGAAGTCCATTAAAGCAGATGAACAAAGATGATAATACCCCTCGCGGGGAACTCCATCTGGAACTCCAGTGCGGTCTCCTCCTAATCCAGCTGGGAACTCCATCCAGCTGCTCCAGCCTAGCTCACGTTGACCGGAGGACCGGCGTTGAGATGTACTTCCTGGCGTCCATGTACTTCTCCTTCTTAGAGGGTGCGGGAGGGCCGGGCCACGTGCTGGCCTCTGGCTGCCACGCTTGGGCCGCGTCGACCCCCACCTGCGCGGAGCCGACGCCGTGCCCGGTGTACGTCCACACGTCCCTCGCCCAGTCCGCGGGGCTCCGCACCGTCGTCTTCCTCTTGTGCAAGGGCAGTGTCCTTGAACTCGGCTCCGACGTGGCCATCCGCGAGACCCCTGAGGCCCTGCGCGCCATCCAGTCCGCCCTCGCCGTTGCGCCCGCACCACGTGAGGAATGCATGAAGATCTTCGGCAAGGACCTCTCTCCCAGCAGCCAAACGCCGCGGCCGCTGACCATGGGGCTCAGCGTCACAGGCGACAATTGGGCTCCACAGCCTGGCGGCCACACCACGGCGTCCACACCCCTAGCTAAGACGGAAGCCACGAAGCGCAAACCTTCGGCAGGTGAGGAGCTGGAGGCGGCGTCGGTGCGGCTGCGGGGGGAGAAGGAGGCCGTGGAGGAGGCGGCGCGCGGGCTGCGGTAGGAGCTTGACGCGGAGGGAGGGCCGGGCGGGAGGCCGGCGGCGGGCAGGAGGGCGGCGGGAGGGAGGCTGGCGGCGGGCAGGAGGTCAGGGGCGGCAGGCGGGAGGGAGGTCGGCGGCGGTGGCGGAGGGAGGGTTCTGGATGGGTGGGATGGGCAATAATGAGGGGTAGGGGGGTTTTCCAGGGCTTTTAGTCCACCCTTCTTGGACTAGAGGACTAAAGGGTTTAGTCCACATTTTAGTCCACCTGTTTGGCACTTTAGGGACTAAAAGGGGCCAAAATGGGTGGACTAAAGTTTAGTCCATGGTAACCAAACAGGCCCTTAGTTCGCATATTCCATCACTTAATATCACTTTTTTTAGAATGCTTATTTGTTAATGTCGAGAAGAACAAAGTCCATCGAGCTCTTGCTCCTTTCTTGTGAGGCTGTCTTTACATTCTCCTTTATTACTGCTGAAGGTTTACCTTTTCTGATCCTTGTATTTCCTACCATGGTTTTTTACTTTTCTTAACTTGCTGTTTCCTCCTCAGGTTCTTCACCTTGTTGAGCAACTATGCTTAGCCTTAAATGATGAGTTCAGAATGTATCTACTTCAGATTTTACCGAGTTGTATTCAAGTCTTAGGTGACGCTGAACGTTGCAATGATTATTTCTATGTTCCCGACATATTACACACACTTGAAGTTTTTGGCGGTGTGTCCCTGTTCCCCACTTAGTCATGTTGATAATGGATGTTATATTGTTTATAATTTATATTGAATTGAATGGTGTCCTTTAGGAAATTTGGATGAGCACATGCACTTGGTTGCTCCAGTGCTTGTTCGTTTGTTTAAAGTGGAGCTGGTTGATATCAGGCGGCGTGCCATTGTTACTTTAACTAAGCTTATACCGAAGGTGCAGGTTGGTTGATGTTCTTATTGGGTTTGATATTTTGTCAATGCAATTTTAACGAAAATGGTCTCCGCATTTATTGAAGTTTCTGTGTGTAATGCACATCATGTGTATTTTACGTATCCTTACAGGTTGGTACTCATGTTTCAGCTTTAGTGCATCATCTAAAGCTTGTCCTGGACGGGTAAGATTTTTTACTAAAAGTAACACCTTTTTTAATTTCTGTATTGTGTCTATCTTGGGGAAAAAATGAAAGTAAATCTATCATGGACCATTGATTGTTGTTGTTGCTAGGAGTATTAGACAATATGACTTTGTGTTGGATTTAGTCCAGTACCAATGGGTTTTTTTTGGTTTTGCGTTATTGGTAACAGTGAAGCAACTAACTGGGTGACTTTAAAGATATGGAGAACACATGAGCCTTTTAAATTTGAATATTCAAAATGGTTTTATTGAAACTGTAAAAAATGTTAGAATTACAGTAACAATGGCCAACCTTGGGTTCGTGTAATAATTTTTCTTTCTCCCTAAATGTTATGTTTTATGGTTGTGAATTTGCTGTGTAATTATACATAAGAAGCATTGAAGCAGTTGTGTCAAAATGTTATAAGGTACGGAATATCGAATGCAGCTAGGTTGCTTATTTTTCTAGTTGAATATTAGAAAGAATGCAATTTAGAATAACTTCAATAGCACCAGTAAAATTTAATTAATTTGCAAAAGAATCAGACCTTATTGAAGGTTTGTGAATTTGCTTGCACATGATATATACAGTTGTGTCCTGTATGCAAGAAGTTCACATGTTTAGCTTATTCTTCGTTGTGACAATGTCTTTTTGAGTGAATTCTACATAGGTCCCTAAACTATTCCCATATTCTCATCTGGATCCATGAACTCTCGAAGTGATCATCTGGGCCCAGTTCATTCCAAGTGTAGGCCTTGAGTGAACATAGAATGAACCACTTGAAAAGTTGAAGGACCCAGATAACCACTTTTGGAGTTCATGGACCAAGATGAGAATGTGGGTATAGGTTATAGGGACCTACAGTGTATTTCACTCTATTTTTTTATCAAATACATTATGGCAATACTTTGTTTGCTGTATTATTGGATTTTTCCATTGTTTTTATTAGCTAATTTTTTCTTTTTATCCCTCGTATGACTAGAAACAATGATGATCTGCGGAAAGATGCTGCAGAGGCACTCTGCTGTCTTGCACATGCTCTTGGAGAAGAATTTACGATTTTCATACCATCAATACGCAAAATTCTTGTGAAGCACCATTTGCGGGTATCTTGTCTTGAATTTGTGCATATACCATTTTGGATACATGTCTAATTATGCTTGTTGTCAATCCTCACAGTACAGAAAATGGGATGAGATCGAAAATCGACTACTGAGGCGAGAGCTACTCATCACTGAAAACTTGTCTGTACAAAAGTACACACAATGTCCACCTGATGTCATTAGTGACCCCCTTGATGATTTTGATGGTTCACCTTCTGAGATAGCTGATGAAACACAGCGACAATCAAGAAATCATCAAGTAATATGCTTAGCCTTTTACTCACTATACACACATTTCCTCTCTTGTCCCTGCATCGTATGATGATTTAATGCTTGAAAGAGCTTGGAGCATATACAGGATTCCTGATTTTAGTTTGTGATGATTAAAACATGTGCTCCATAACTAGGAAACTGTTTCTCCCAGTAAACAAATAGTTTGCAAAAAGACCTCTGGAATGCCCTGTGGAACATAAGCTATCTAGATTAAAATCAATGTTACAGTTTGATTTTCCTTCATATCATGTGTTACATGTAGTTATTCTCTTTTGCATGTAACCTCAAATCTCCTTCGGTAACTTTTAAGAATTAAGGCTTTTGACTGCTCCAGGTCAATGATGTTCGCTTGCGGAGTGCCGGTGAGGCTTCTCAGAGGAGTACTAGGGAAGACTGGGCTGAATGGATGAGGCATTTCAGTATTGCACTTCTCAAAGAGTCACCATCTCCAGCTTTACGCACTTGTGCAAGGCTAGCTCAGCTTCAGGTGAATTTTTTCTTTGGATATATGCCACTCATATTATGAGTATTTTCTGACACAAATTGTCCAGCCTTCTGTTGGTCGCGAGTTGTTTGCTGCGGGTTTTGCTAGTTGCTGGGCCCAAATGAGTGAATCTTCCCAGGAACAACTGGTGAGAAGTCTCAAGACAGCCTTCTCATCTCAAAACATACCTCCCGAAATTCTTGCTACACTGCTGAACTTAGTAAGTTGGTATTGTGTTCAAGTTGTATAATTGATTTGACATACATTCTGTATTTAATTGTTCTGTTTTGTAAGTAGGCAGAGTTTATGGAACATGATGAGAAGCCTCTTCCTATTGATACCAGACTGCTTGGTGCACTTGCTGAGAAGGTGAGTTTTGTTTTTGCTGTTTGTGTGGTTTGTTTTTCCCCTCCAAATCTTGTGATACTCTTTCAAACTATTTGTCAGTGTCGAGCATTTGCAAAAGCCCTCCATTATAAAGAAATGGAGTTTGAAGCTGTGTGCAACAAGAAGATGGGTGCAAATCCTGTTACCGTGGTTGAATCCCTTATTCACATTAACAATCAACTGCACCAGCATGAGGTTGGTTCCAATGCCATATGTGCTAGGATAAAAGAATTATCTGTTATAGTTTGTTGACACATTCCATTATTTTTTCAGGCAGCTATTGGGATATTGACTTACTCGCAGCAGAATTTAGAAGTTCAATTGAAAGAATCATGGTATAGATCCATTGCCCTGCTATTTAGTTTCATCCAGGAACAATGTTGCTTTCAATACCATTAGTGTTCATGAACTTGCTTAAATTTTGTGCAATACAGGTACGAAAAACTGCACCGTTGGGATGAGGCCCTTAGAGCATACACCATGAAATCATCTCAAGCATCTGGCCCTTTGCAAAACTTGGATGCTACATTAGGTAGCACACAATTCTATTGGCCTTCTTTTGGTTCTTCCAAATATAATCGTAGCTAAGTAAAATTCATGCTTATGCTAGGTCGAATGAGGTGTCTAGCAGCTTTAGCTCGCTGGGAAGATTTAAGCGCATTGTGCAGAGAGCAATGGACTGGAGCAGAACCATCTGCTCGACTGGAAATGGCTCCAATGGTTGTAGATATGTCTGCTTATCCACTTTGTTGTATATGGTAACTGGTAATCTAATTTTGTTTTACTTCTTTCTGTTTCCATAGGCAGCAAATGCTGCTTGGCATATGGGTGAGTGGGACCATATGGCAGAATATGTTTCTCGCCTGGATGATGGGGACGAAAACAAACTCCGTATGTTGGGTAACACAACCGCTAGTGGTGATGGAAGCAGCAATGGTGCTTTCTTCCGTGCTGTTCTTTCAGTTCGTTCCAAGAAGGTAGTTGCCCGTTGCTATGTGTGATTGTGATCGTATTGTTTTCATTATTTGATTTTATTTTTATGACAACTTTGTTTTTTTCTTCTACAGTATGATGAAGCTCGGATATTTGTTGAGCGAGCTCGGCGGTGTTTGGCTACAGAACTTGCAGCACTGGTATGACATGCCTATAGTACTATGTAATGCAGCCTTTTATAAGATTATCCTTTCCATCTGGTTTTAAATCAAACAATCTTGTGAAGCTATCTGAACCAATTGTTATGAATGTCATAGTACATGGGTAATGCCTAATCTTCACCTTTATGTATCTAACCGTTCGGGAAAGTCCATTTTTACTAATCAATTTCATTACAGAGTGCATTGACCCACTTTAATTAGTTTGGGGGTAAAACAGTTAAAAAATTTATACTGGGAGCCAGTTGGACCAAACGAATTGTGGGTGGGTGGGTGGGTGGGGGGGTAGTAAAATGGATTTTTTCCTACAAAGCACATGCTGATCGAGTGTCTGTTATATTTTTCTCTATATAAATTCAGTGAATTTTTTTGATATATTAAATCAACTGCTGGCTATGGTGATACTCATCTGTTTGGAATGACACAAAGGCCTAGCATACATGTAATAAGTTGCAGAAAAGCCCTGCTTAATATAGACATGCAAATGCATAAATAACTCAACCCCTCTAAATTCATGGTGGATCTAGATAAAAGTGGATGTTTGGCTGATATTAGATGTGTCTGAAGAAACCGAAGAATGTCACATGTTTTTTTAAAATTCATGCATTTTATAAAGGCAGTATTGTTGCAGTATCTGCCTTCACACTTTTCTAATGAATACAGTGATTGCTTTCAGATGTTACCAGTTTGCTCTTGAAATTCATCATTTGTATCATAATTTATAATTGCTTTGTGACAATTCTTGTGGCCAGGTACTTGAGAGTTATGAGCGTGCTTATAATAATATGGTGCGGGTTCAACAGCTTTCAGAACTGGAAGAGGTATTTTCTTGTTCTAGGTTACGTTCTAAGTACATTGTTGTTTTGCTAACAAAATGTGTGGTGTGTAGGTGATTGATTACTGCACCCTTCCGGTGGAAAGCCCGATTGCTGATGGACGAAGGGAACTTATTCGCAATATGTGGAATGAGCGCATTAAAGGAACAAAACGGAATGTGGAGGCTAGTATTATGTTTTTGCTATTGACTGCTGATCTATGCCTCATTTACTGTTTGTATTGACTTCCAAAAATATTTCAGGTGTGGCAAGCCCTACTTGCTGTCAGAGAGTTGGTTCTTCCTCCCAACGAAGACAGAGACACCTGGATAAAATTTGCTAAACTTTGCTGGAAGAATGGTCGTATTAGTCAGGCTAGGTCTACTTTAGTCAAACTTTTACAGGTAACCGAACAATTGTCGTTAATTGGCATGTGCATGCCTAACTCCTCTCTATGACAAAATTAATTTCTGATGCCACTTGCAGTTTGATCCTGAATCTTCCCCTGAATTGACACTGTATCATGCACATCCACAAGTAGCCCTGGCCTATCTCAAATACCAGTATGCTGTTGGCGATGAGCTTAAAAGGAGGGATGCATTTTCTAGATTACAAGTAAGTTTGTTTCTGCCTGTAAAAAAAAAACTTTGCAGTGCGCTCCTGCATGTTTGATAAATAAAATAAAATAAAAAAATGGTATATTGCAGTGCACATCATACTTTCCTTTTTCCTTGGCTAAATTGTAGTGCACATCATACTTTCTTTTTTTTTTCTTTGGGGAACAGGAGTTGTCTGTGCAGATTGCTACCACTATGGACAGTTTTCCTGGAACGTCAGCAAACCATGGTACCATGTCAAATGCTGGTGTACCACTCATTGCTCGTGTTTATTTGACACTTGGTAGCTGGAAGAGGGCACTCTCACCTGCATTAGATGATGATTCTATTCAAGGTATCAACAGTGTCAGCTTTTGCACTTGTTGTTCCTTAATTTTTTTTTCTTTTTGAAATAACTGTTTTTTTCTTTCCAGAAATTTTGATTTCTTATAATAATGCCACACTAAGTGCAAAGGACTGGGGCAAGGCCTGGCATTTATGGGCTTTGTTCAACACAGAAGTCATGTCACGCTATACCTTGCGAGGCAGACCTGATATTGCAGGAAAATATGTTGTGGCAGCAGTAACTGGGTATTTCTACTCTATTGCTTGTGCATCTACAACGAAAGGTGTTGATGATAGCTTACAGGTGAATCTGCTGTTATTTGATTTCTGTTCTTTTGAGCAAAAGGTTCTTTTCTGAACTCATCATTGACCACCCTTGAGAAGTTTTTATCTCACCTTTCAACATTAGTTTGGCAGGAAGCCAGACTTCTTTATTGTAATAGTTTGCTTGGTTTGTCATTACTGTCTTTGTTTAATACTCCCTCCGATTCGAAATATTTGTCACTGTTGACTTGTCCTCACAATGTTTGACCATTCATCTTATTCAAAAATCAATTGTAAATATATGAAAAGATTAATTATGCTTAAAGTACATTTCATGATAAAGTAAGTCGCAAACAAAATAAATGATACTCCTACTTGCATAATTTTTTAATAAGATGAATGGTCAAATGTCATGATCAAAAGTCAACAGCGACGAATATTTCGATACGGAAATAGTAGTAGTTCCATCGGTTCGAAGCCTGCAATGATAGATTAAAAAAAAGTGTCCTCCCTCTGTTCTCAAATAGATGTTTTCTTTCTCGAATATGCAGGAGAGCTGCATATCATTGCATTAATAGAAGGGGAGTTAGGCCGAAATAGGCACACAACACACGCACACGCGCACATGAAAGTAGGACGTGCCACTTGAAAAGCATTAGTTTATTTTTAATAGATTTCAGTAACAAATGCTTAGAAAAGAGTAGTGGTTAAAGACATGCATCTGATTTCTGTTTTGATTCCAAAATGACAAGTATAAAAAAGAATGGAGATAGTAGCTGCAAAGCCCATGTTAAAGTATATTGAGCTTGTGGACATTGCTATCTTATTGTTCTCTTGAGTTACACTTCCTGCTGTGTTAAACATTTTAATCATTCCAGAAAATTGTTTTATGTGTATATTTAACGGTAAATGCAGTGATATATACATTATTGCTATCCCTCTACTATAATGTCTTCCAGCTTAAGTGGGAATTTTGCACACATGAGCCACTTTTGAAGACTGGTAACTTGGAAGTACTATTATTGGCTGAGATTGATTTAAACCATCAGCTGCTAACTAATGGATATTGCAACTTCTGTGCCATGAAAACACCTTCCCTGCTGTTATACGACCTGCAGAAAATAGCCTTCCTTAATACCTCATTTATTAATTTAATTTTGATTAGCTGTAAATTGGTTTTCGAAGTTGAGTTTTTTTTTTTGTAGGATATCCTTCGTCTATTGACTCTTTGGTTCAACTATGGGGCTACCTCAGAAGTTCAAATGGCATTGCAGAAAGGCTTTTCACTTGTCAAGATTGAGATGTGGTTGGTTGTGCTGCCCCAGATAATTGCAAGGATTCATTCGAACAATAGGGTAGTTAGAGAACTGATACAATCTTTGCTAGTTCGAATCGGAAAGGGGCATCCACAGGTTTGTATTATAGCCTACATATGTTAGCTACTATTACTATGACTGTTCTTCAATGCTATTCACGTAATTTGTTATGGTTGTGCATTACTACATCTACCGTAGTGCTGTACCTGAAGTATCATTTTTAGTTTAACTATGGAAAGGACATGCAACAGAAACTGACATGCATATCCAGCAATCTAGAGAAACATCTGTAAATCCTTTGTTTCAGATCAAAATATTTTAACGTTCTTTGTTCATTTGCATGGTATACACAATATGGCCATGGAGTTATTAGCTTTTCATGCTTCACCATGGTTGTAGGATTGTTTCGTGCTTATGTTTTTCTATTTCTCATCCTTCTTTTTAAAAAAATTTCAATCACATTCTGTGTTTATTCCTTGATCACAAGTTTTCTGCATTCTCTTTTTTTTTCTTTCCCCATTTTAATGAAATTTCTTAGTGCTCTAGAGCTTATATTCATTTGAAACACACTTATATAACTGGTGGTTGCCAAATGTGGCTACGAGTTAGAGACAATATGCGTCGTAACTAGCTGGCACGCAACAGGGACTTGTTTTACCTTCTAATTTTCGTTTTTGATGACTCATCTTGATCAGGCATTGATGTATCCTCTATTGGTTGCCTGCAAATCAATAAGTATATTGAGACAACGTGCAGCACAGGAGGTCGTTGATAAGATCCGCCAGCATAGTGGAGGTCTTGTTGACCAGGTTTGCTTCATTAGCTGTGGATCTTTTAAGGAATGATGCGTATAATTCTAATTCTACTTTGTTGCACCAGGCACAACTTGTATCAAAGGAACTGATACGGGTAGCTATTTTGTGGCATGAAATGTGGCATGAGGCTCTTGAGGAAGCTAGCAGGATGTATTTTGGCGAGCACAATATCGAAGGAATGCTTGCTGTACTTGAGCCATTGCATGCAATGCTTGAGAGGGGGGCTGAGACAATTAAAGAGAATGCCTTCATTCAGGTATTGTTTCATGAAAATTATATGCTCTAGTTAAATGTTCCAATGCTGTATGTGGAGTTGTGGACATATGTCCAGCTCTCTGTCCTGAGCACCTTACCATTTGGGTAGTGTTTCATGATTTTATATTTAGTATAGATTAACTGCTCAATCTGTTCTGATTTTGAACTCTGGTCATACTGGTGCCTTGGCCAGTTGAATTAGCAACACTTAGTTTCATTTTTCCAAATGAATTTATTCATAATGCATTTTGTAACTTATTTTTATTAAAAATAATTTCAGGCTTATGGACATGAATTACTGGAAGCTCATGAATGTTGTTTGAAATATCGGGAAACAGGAGAGGATGCTGAGCTAACAAAGGTAGATAAAGACCGTCATTTTGGTAACATGTGTATTGACTACTGTTAACAATGTGTCTGAGGATGACTATTATGTTCTTTAGGCATGGGATTTGTATTACCATGTTTTCAGAAGAATTGACAAACAGCTTCCAAGTCTCACAACTCTCGATTTGCACGTAAGAACATTGTTATTTCTATTATCAGATATCAGTTTTTTTTTTTGCCATATCTTCTCTGATCAATTATACATTGTTTCTTTCAGTCTGTTTCACCCGAGCTACTCAAATGTCGAACGTTGGAACTTGCTGTGCCAGGAACTTATGCTGCAGGTCTTGCTGTTACCGATTAGAATATTTATTTTAGCTCTGTTTTTGAGGGAACCTGTACTGTTTTCTTACATCGTTGAGGCCCCAGGAACCTAGATTTTTATCCCACTTCATAGAATTCTAATATTTAGATTGACATTTTACTTCCAGATTTACCACTTGTGACGATTGAGTATTTTGTTCCTCAATTGATTGTGATAACTTCAAAACAAAGACCAAGAAAACTGACAATCCATGGAAGTGATGGCAAAGATTATGCATTCTTGCTTAAAGGCCATGAAGATTTAAGGCAAGATGAACGTGTAATGCAGGTCTGTATTTTGTTGACATATATATTTTTTTACACTTGTTTAAATGGTACTTTTGTTATTAGTAATGTAGTCTTGAGAAACACATCTTTGTGTTGTGTGCCATAAAATTGTGAAAGTCAAGAAAAAGAAAAACTTACCTTACGGCTTACAACCTCAGTGGTATTGATCTGTCTCTTTGATTTGAATCCAAAATAGACCAAGGTAAACCACAAATCCAAAATCTGACACTAAGTCTGTTTGGGTGTCCATTCAAAAAACAATTAATGGGCCTTGATTTTGTAAAGGGAATGTGATAGTTTTAAACTAGGTGAAAAACCCCACTGGCAGCTTCTCGTGGCTGAACACTGTTAGAAAATATATGATGTGAGCATAAATAGCAGTAGCACTTTCCTTCCTCAACTCTGATTCTTAAAACTTGAAAGTACGGATGCACTCTTAGGGGGGCTGGAGCCTCTTGACCGTTCAGTAATTATCACTTAAGAAGAATTTGCTGTTTCATTATTCTTGCTTGATAGTGAAATTAGCATAGATATCACTTACAGTTCGACCTTTTGTGTGTAATTTTGTTCTTTTACAGTATCTAATTTTCTTTGTTCTCAATTTAGCTTTTTGGTCTGGTGAATACTCTCCTAGAGAACTCAAGGAAAACATCAGAGAAAGATTTATCGATCCAAAGATATGCTGTTATACCTTTGTCGCCTAACAGTGGTTTAATTGGATGGGTTCCAAATTGCGATACGCTTCATGCTCTGATCCGTGAGTACAGAGATGCCAGGAAGGTTTGTGTGATGTAGTCACTTGTTTTCATCTGAAACAAGCTATATGTATTTTGCTTCCTTCTATTTACAAATTATTGTTTTTTTCTTGTCCAGATTTTCTTAAATCAGGAGCACAGGCTTATGTTGGCTTTTGCACCCGATTATGATCACTTACCCCTCATTGCAAAGGTGGAAGTATTTCAGCATGCTTTGCAAAATACTGAAGGAAATGACCTTGCGAAGGTATTGCGCTGTGTCTTGTCTCAATGAGTATGCCCTTTGTATTTCCGACATTGTAGCTTGATTCTATGTAAATAAACTGGGGCAGGTCCTGTGGTTGAAAAGTCGAACTTCTGAAGTATGGCTTGAGCGGCGTACAAACTACACTAGAAGCCTGGCTGTTATGAGCATGGTATGAGTTACTGTCTTGTTCTGTTTTTTCAAATGGAATTTTCATTAGTTTAAGGTGCTCAAAAGGTAAATTCCAGGTTGGGTATTTGCTTGGTTTGGGAGATCGACATCCAAGCAATCTCATGTTAGATCGCTATAGGTACATCTACAGAGCTATTCTTCAATTAACCGTATCTATGATACAATTATTTTTTGTAATAAGGGTGTTCTTTTATTTCAGTGGAAAAATATTACACATTGACTTTGGAGATTGCTTTGAGGCTTCAATGAATCGAGAAAAATTCCCTGAAAAAGTGAGTAATCTTTGTTCTGTGTATTATGCCTTTCCAATTACTTCTCGATTCTTTTGATAAGGTACGCAGGTGTCTCAAGATTCAAACTTTGTAATATTTGACCAACAATTAGTTTAGCAGTTTTTAGATCGTATGATACAAAACTTTTACCATTTGATTTGAAAGTGCTTTCTTGTGACTATGATTTTATAGTCATAGACAATGTAAAGAAATTAGTAGTCAAATTATATTCTTGGAGACTGCACTGAGTCAAAACGTGCCCTACTTATGGAAATGTAGGGGGTACTGGACAACTTGATGCTATAGTTCTCGTTTTCATGCTTCGTCATGCTTTTCTTTATTACAGATTGTTGGTCATGACTTGTAACTGTGACTTAGCCATAGCCTCTTTGTTTGTGACAGTCTCTTACCAATTTGCAATGTATGGTATAGGTACCATTCCGCTTGACTAGAATGCTTGTGAAAGCTATGGAAGTTAGTGGTATCGAGGGTACATTCCGAACAACTTGCGAAAACGTGATGCATGTCCTTCGAACAAACAGACACAGCGTCATGGCCATGATGGAGGTGAGATGATACCTTCGTTGTTCATATGACCATATTACATAGCATATATCATCCATCTAGGGCATTTAATAGTTTCTTTACTTCAGGTGCAGATAGATTTTTTAATTCTTATCATGAATCCTGAAAGGTAAAAAAAAGTAACGTTTAGTTTTTTAAAAGCGGCTTTATTAAGGCCCCGTTTGGCGGGGCTCCGGGAGCGGCTTCTCCCGAAGCCCTGCCAAAGGGCGTTGCGCGCCCGAAAGGGCTCCGGCTCTGTCGGCTTCACCCCGCGAATCCCGCTGAGAGGAGCCGTTTCGGGGAGGAGCCAAAAAAAATGGGCTCCTGCGGCTCCTCCTTGTTTCCCACCTTTGCCCTCGGGGTCAGCCGGCGGTGGGAGGCCGGGAGATGGATAGGGAAGAGAGAAAATGGGAGGCCGGAGGTGGGAGGCAGATAATGAGGGAAGAGAAAAGGATAATGAAGGAAGAGAAAAGAAAGAAGGAAAATAAATAAGAAGAAAATAAAAAAAAAAGAAAAGGAAAAGGAAACGATATTATGGGTATTTCATCTTATCTAACCATTTTAAACTACACGGAAGAGCCGTTTTGCCAAACGATTTTCCAAAAGGGCTTCAGCTCCACCAGAGAAGCCACTCCACCAGAGGAGCCAGAGTTGGAACCGTTTTCAGAGGAGCCGAAGCCCTGCCAAACTAGCTCTAAATAAGGCAACTTGCTCCACGCTGTGTTTACCAAAAGGATGGGTTAAGATCTGGCCTGTGGAAACAGTGTCCTTGTATGTATGGGTAAGAATGGTCTTTCGGGTGCCTTTTCTCGACCTTTCAAAAAATGACTTCAGCCCTTAGGTTGAGTTTTTCTTTATCCTGTTTTGCAGAATTTTAAGTAGCTATTAATTTTGCATCTGTGTATATCCCATTGTTTCCACAAAGGTCTGATGTTGAGGACTGGCGGGTTTTGTGATCTGCAAAGTTTGGGGAACAGAATCTGCTAGTTTAATTATTGTATATGGAGATGACTACACCTTTTTCCCTTAAATTAATTCTTTGTATACATTTCTTGTACCCCCTACCTACATCCTTTGTGATGTATGCTTATTAAGCATTTTTTTAATATTTTGCTTTTTCTCCCCAGGCATTTGTACATGACCCATTAATCAATTGGCGTCTGTTCAATTTCAATGAAGTTCCTCAAGTGTCAAACTATGGTAATGCTCATGCTCAAACAGTCGTCAGTAGCGAAGAAGCACCTGCCAACCGGGAACTCGTGCAACCTCAGCGGGGAGCACGTGAAAGGGAACTTCTACAGGTTGCCTCCTCTTTCCATCCATGATTGTAACCTTAGCCATATCCGAAGAGGAGTAACCGTTCATGTTGCCCACGCAGGCTGTCAACCAACTTGGTGATGCCAATGAGGTTTTGAATGAGCGTGCTGTAGCCGTGATGGCACGGATGAGTCACAAGCTAACAGGGCGCGACTTCTCTTCTGGGTCAGCGTCGGGAGCTGGTAGCTCGACCCAATATGGCAGTGAGCATTGGGCTTCAGGAGATGCGCGGGATGCAGACCCTGGTCTATCAGTGAAGGTTCAGGTTCAGAAGCTCATACTACAAGCGACTTCACACGAAAACTTGTGCCAAAATTATGTCGGGTATGTATTGATAATTCTACCATACCCCATCTCCAGCAACTGTTTTATGTTGAGTAGCCCATTGGTTTTGCAACTTACTCATTGTTCGACGTGTGTTTTCGCTGTGTCCCAGGTGGTGCCCGTTCTGGTGAGCTCTCGTGCTAGCAGTAGCAGTTTAGCATGTAAATATTGTAAATATCTTGTACATACATGTCTGGTAGCGTGTTGTTTGTATGTATCGTGTGCAGCAGTGTACTGTAAGTAGCAGAACCATATTTGTCAATGAAAGATGCCTTTTCCCCCTCCAGTTTTCAGCATCTGTGTGTGGATACATAGGCACCTGCTCCATTGCAGCCTTTTGAATTTGCTTCATCAGTCAAACTTCTTCAATAACTTGCATTAAATAACTGTCTCATATCTTCGACTATTTGTGTTCTTTTCCGCAAACATGGCTGAGCATATTTTTCTATTAAGAGAAGGCGGATTACATCCATCATCTAGAGTAAGATCAGATACTGAAAGCAATATATAGAAACCTACAGACGCTTACAGCAAGATGTACGCCAGAACCGGACAACTCTGATCACACTTAGTAGTTATAACTTAGAACTGACATGGTACCATCCCGGGCCAATTGGTTGCGAAGAGGCCAGTGCCCAGTTTAAATACTCAGGTAAGGGTGCTGATCAACATCGCAAAGGCGGAAACATGGTCTACCAGCCTACCCATGTGACGCGTGCATGTGGTAGATTTTACCAATTCAAGGAATTCTTGGACTGTTGGAGCTTTGAATTGTAAGCACTTTCCAGTTCCTCCTGCAAAATTTCAAGGCCAAATAGCATTCAGGTTCATGGCTTCACAAATATCATGGGACAATGAGATAGCTAAGTTTTTAACTTCTTAGCAAGAAAATGTTCAAGCGCAAGATAAAATGGTTTCAAGCATAGAATCACATCAAGGAGTGGAGGAGCATAACTTTTGAGAAGGGCAGATATCAGCTTATGTTTGCCTAAGTTCCTACTGCCCAAGATCTTTTGCAGGGTTTCAATTATTCACATACATGCATATGGGATGGAGGCACTGCCATTCATACCTTGCACGTTTTCAGCAGTGGTTGCAGAAACGAAGTTTTGAAAAACCTGATGGATTTCTCGAGGGACGTTCTTTCCCAACCTGTAACTCAGAAGGATTATGCAATGAGGGTGTATTAGGCAAGGTTCCATGGTACTAAAATACTGTTTTTTTGTCAGTTACAAATAATACATTTTAATACAAATCATGGAAGGTCCATGCTTATAATCACTTACTATTTTCAGAATCTGTCTGAAAACCAGCAGCATTGAGCTCTCCCAAAAGCTGCAAGCATAGATGTTTTAGCTAATCAGCATTGTACCATGGTGCTTGGAAGAAAAATATGAAATGTCAGCGCACACTCTTAATTCATGCTAGGCTCTGTGGACCATATACATGTGATAGAGTCGGAACAGCTGTAGGATCAAATGGAACACAAACACGACCTAGAGAAAGAAACAACACAAGTGTCAGCAATAGGGTGTGCATTGTGTGAGAGACAATATACCCCAGCAGTTTGAATACTTCGGTTGGCTCATCAAAATAAAATAAATGAAAGTTCAGGTTGTTGAAGTGACTGCATTTGTAGTTTGGAGGTTTCAAATGGACATGCCAAACGTATGCATAACTAACTTATCTTGAGATAACAGCATGCCATCTCATTATCAATTACTAAAACTGGAACTGAATGCATTATGACTTTAGGGCCATTGCTGGAGATAAACAAGGGGGAGGCGCCGGTATAGGGCTGCCGGACCACCCGGAATCACGGGGAGCCGGTGACCTTAGGGGGCCGCCTGCTGAACGAGAAAGGCAGAGAAACATCTGAGAGTAGAAGAGAAGGTGCTAAGAAATTTCAGGGGTTAAACGAAAACGTTCCACGTAGGGGGTATAAATGCGAAGAACAAGTTCTTTTGAGGGGTGTTTGCATAAAACAGATTGCCAATATGTTCCAGGTCCCTTCGTTTCCACACAAACGGCCATGATTCTCCAGGCACACGGTAGCACCAATGTCCTCCGTAGCACCAGATGTATGCTCTCCTGAACGGCAGAGGCATCCTTCGAACTTCGGATCCGCCATGGCTGCCGCTTCTCCCCTCGTCTCCCTCCTCCCCCTACTCCTCCTCCTCCTCCTCCCGGCTACAAATGCCATCTACTGCGACGAAGACGACTGCTACGACCTCCTCGGGTACCATCCGCTTCCTCCTCCCCTCCATTCATTACCTTTGTTTCTTGGTTCCTTTTCCCGCTCAAGAATCGTTGCGCGCCGCAGGCTTAAGCAGGACGCGAACGCGTCGGAGATCAAGAAAGCCTACTACAAGCACTCCCTCAAACAGTGAGTTCCTCCCGCTTTCCTCGTTTCTTGCCTCCTGATTCCGCCCTTCCCCAATTCGACCCGATGCCGACCGTTTCTTAGAATGCTCTGCACTGTGCAGCCATCCGGACAAGAACCCTGATCCAGAGTCGCGAAAGCTCTTCGTCAAGATCGCCAATGCTTACGAGGTCTGGCCTGGACATTCCTGCCCATTTCAGTCTTACTTGTAGTTTACATATCTTCCTGACATGACTGAGCGATTCGTGGCGCCCAAGATCTAGTGTCTAATTCCATGCATCAATGTCAATTTTCGCAAGATTATCACCTGCACCGATATGTTTATGAATTGCGTCCATGAAATCTTGCTCAAATCAGTACAGTAACCACGGTATCTGAAATGCCACTCCAAAATGGTCCACTTGTTAAGGTATGAAACCTGCAGTAGGAGCTAATTGAACTATATGTCATGGATGCTTCTTAATTGAGTAAAGATCACAAAACCGCAGGTAATCTGACAGTTCCATTTCCCAAGTTCATTCACTGTTGTCTGAGATGAGTAGATGACATAACCACATCATCTTCTGTTCTCTCGTAAAAATGAGACACCAAATGCATGGCTCCTTGATATATGTCCTTAAATTGCAATTTGTGACAGTTTGTCCTACATACTTTACTCTGTGAAATTTAATCTTAATTTATTTGACACCTGAGAGTGTTAGTTTTGTTCTTTGAGGTTCGATTGAAAAACTCATTTTCCTGAGTGATCAGTGCTGATATGAAATCGGTAATAAATGAGTTATGGTGGCCCATGGCAAGACACCAGAATTGAGATTGTGCTGGTCATATTGCTTAGCTGCTCAATAAGCCAAGGAGTTATCATCTCTGGAATCTGGATAAATACTTGACATAACATTTGCAAATAGCTTGGCATGTTGTCCATGTTGTTCAGATGACTGAACTTACAAAACCAACTTTCTTTACAGCTGGCCCAAATAATTTGTGGAAGTTTTTATCTCCTTCCTAAAATGGAATTGTAATAAACATCAAATTATTGATCTTGCATGATGAAATTAATTAGTTCCTCTGTGAAATGCATTGCCGTTGACTGCTACTTGCATCTTGCCATGCCCTTTGTTTGGTTTGTAAATTTTGTATCTTTGAATTGCTATTTCCCCCCTAATTTGCCCCCTCCAAATGTTTTTTGGCTCCTAATTTATTCTATTTTTTATCCATCAGATTCTAAAAGATGCATCCACTAGGGAGCAGTATGACTATGCCATTGCGCATCCGGAGGAGGTAAACATGCATTGCCTTGCTGTCATGAAAAGGAGTATAGCTGTGCTATTATCAACTCTTCATCATCCCATCAAATGATTTCTATTTTCAATAATTAGAAACATTTGACTTATAAAGTTTAGCCATCTTTTCACATCCTGTGGTCACGCCCTATGACGCTTCTTCGAGCTACATCTACCAGATGTCCAGATCAACTCTTTATACGAGTGAAGCACACTTAATTAGGCCTTTAGCTTTTTCAGAACTCAGTAAGCGCGTATATTAAAGAGCGAACATTATTGTTCCATCCTCAGTACTTGCCAGACATTTTTTCATCATTGCTTGCTAAATTGCTTGCTATGTATTCATATGAACCTAGAGGTTCCATTGGAACTATGTCAATCCTTTTTGCGGCTAAAGTGCTAAGGATATCTTGCTTTGTCTGTTGCATGTTCTGAAGGAGCAATAGTTGATACAGCTCTTTCCATGTTGGGAACACTGTTCTCAACTAGACCTCTACTTCCTCCAATCAAAAATATAAGTTCATTTGGACATCGACATGATCTTCAACATGCCATTTTGACTAGTAATAGCTATAAAAATATATGAACTTCAATAGAAATTGTTACATATTATGAGATTAGTTTTTATGATAAATCTAGTAACATTGTGGAATAGCAGACGTTATGCCACATATGTACTCTTTCAGCTTATTACACATGCAACATATTTACATGCTATATCTAGTTTTTTTGTTTAACTCAATTAGTTTTCTATCACAAAGATTCATCATGGGCTTAAGTTTGATTTTAAGAATATATAGATATCAGTTTTTCTGGAAAATAGTTATTTATATTGAACAGACCTAACTTTTTCATTTTAAAAAAATGGATACACATGACCTGAGAACCAGAGCATTTGAATTAAGATACCCAATATTGCCCCCAAATAATTATTCCAATCCAAGCAATTTCCACAAGATTTCATATCTGACAATTATAAAGATAAAATCTAATTAAGATTGGTTCTATGATTTTGTCTTTAACATCTGTGCACTGTTACTGACAGCCAATTGTGTGTATTGTTTATTGGCCATTTCAGGTTTTTTACAACACAGCTCAGTACTATAGGGCATACTATGGACATAAAACGGTTAGATTTTTGTATCCATAAAAAGTTTGTGCAGCAATGTTCTCCATAAATTTGATAGTATTGCAACTA
This sequence comes from Setaria viridis, assembly GCF_005286985.2. Taxonomy (NCBI): domain Eukaryota; kingdom Viridiplantae; phylum Streptophyta; class Magnoliopsida; order Poales; family Poaceae; genus Setaria; species Setaria viridis. The sequence continues at coordinate 23,808,706 of NC_048265.2, read as the reverse complement.
ACTGCACCGCCTGTCTGTGTAGGATCCTCGTGCTGTGTTGATTGGTCTTCTCCTAATTGTTTCAACATTTCAATACATAAATCAGCTGACAAGGTATAACCAGGTATGGACATGGAATACAAAGACAAATATAAGGTTGCAGTTATTTTAGATGTGATTCGTATTGGTTGTTTATGAACCAAATATTCAACACATTCAGAATTTCAATGATAACAGACAACAGGCTCTGAGAACTTTGTACATACTATCACTATCAATTATGCTTCCAAATAGTAGATACAGTTTTTAGAAATGTATCCATTACTGTTCTACAAGTTTGACAATTTTCCTTATCAGGGTTTCCACCTTATTTCTATTGAACCTTTTACCATCTCAATTTTCCTGGCATTTAAAGTTTAAAACCGTACACATTGTTTTGATCTTGGAAAACATAGTAACTTTTATACTTTGGTTTCGTTCGTGTTAATCTTCTACTGTAATTTTTCTCTAACCAATATTGATTTTGAAGAACTGATATGTTTAATTGGGAAGCTTTGCAACTAGAGAACTGTCTTATAGATTATTTATCTTCATATGCCGTAGTGTCATGACTGTCAATACAAAACATATGGTCTTGTATCCTTTGCCCATCTACAATATAAGACACAACCAAGTGATTGAGCATTACATCACAATGCAACAATGGTGCAAACATTGAAACTCTAATGCCCTTATTGCAGGCCATAGAAAGTGTCAAGCAAACTCCTGCTTACAGAAATAGGTTAAAAGCATTGGAGTTTGAGCGAACAAGAGGAATTGCTAACAAAAAGAAGGGTCACAAGCAGGCAGATAAGTAAGAACTGATAAGCTTGATTTCCTTTTTGTCCTATTTTTTTGAGTTAAGGCTGCTTTTGAGCTTTGTTAATAGGTTGCAAAAGTTTAAAGACATGTTTTTGCATATTTTCAATTTGATGTTGTATTCCTTTTTTTTAAAAAAAAAGGCCTGGTAGATTCCTTTGCTTTTCAATTTCTTTGTTATTGTAGACATGGTGTTTTCAGAAAGGTACATGCTGATATCATGATGCAGTTCTGGATTTGGAAATTAAATTTTCTCTCTACTGATCCCTCCGTTTTTAATTTGGAGGGCATAGTTTTCTTTGGCTCAAAGAGCAATGAGGTAGCTAATGTGATCAAATTGGCCCCATTAATTCTTAAGAATGCATGCAGCTCTGTTCTCTGGTTTGCCTCTTTCTCCACATACAGTCACGCAGGTCACCGATATTAATGAGTCCATAGCATACACATAACTGCCAGTCTCTTCGGAAGAATCAAATTTCTTTGCATGCACAAGGAGTTAGTAGGGGTATAGATGTCCATGAGTGATTTGTAAACTGAACATGCCCATCAAAACTGAACAGCCAACAGAAAAAAATACGGCCTTGTGAATCTGAACAGAGGGAATATATTTATGTGCTGTCTTTCATATTATGAAAGGTGTTCCCTAGTGCCTAATTTTCTGTCATGTATCAGTTTGTGTTTAGTTTCTGGTACTGGGTATTAATAGCTTTCTTTCTTATAATTGCTTTTTCTTTTCTCTGATGTAGGAAGGCTGAAGAAGAGGTCAGTAATGAAGTTGAATTGCAAATCCATGGTGTCGAGAAACCGTCTGTCTGGAGGCTCTATGGTGTCCAGTTTATACTTTTGCCTTATTCCATTGGCAAGGTCAGTTCATGACTTCATGTCTTCTAAATTTGTGTGTTTTGAGCTGAGCAAATTGCATAGTACCCTCCTTCAACTTCAACCCTTTGGACTTACCTGCTCTTGTTTGGAAATTTTGACATGAAGCATACTGAGTGAATCACATTTAACTTTTCTTGTGGCAGGTGCTTACTTGGGAGATTTGTTGGTTTTGGAGATACCGGATAAAGAAATTGCCATATGCATGGGAGGATGCTTGCTACTTGACTCAGACTTCACTCAAGATACCTGCCGGTACTTGGAAAAATATTGGTAATTGCAATTTTATCTAACTACTAATGTGGAATTCAGTTATGGGCAAGGTTATGGTAGCAACCGTTGTACTAGGGGCAGTATCCTGGATATCGGCGGCTGAATTTCGCCGTGGCCAAGGGGAGTATATGCTAATGGCACAACGAGAGGGAGAGGGCGAGGGATAGGGCTTTGTTATTGCTCAAGCTAAAATAATGATGCTTAACCTGTATTAATAGGTAGCTTGCTTACAATACCATGGTATAACTTGAATTACAAATGCTAACAAATAAAGATATAATAAACCCTACTGCTGAGAAGGCCCTAACTTACTGAGGTTAGGCTATTGGGGTGTGCTTGCCACTTCCTCCTCCAGTGCATTTTGCGGTAGTTAATCTAGAGCAGTACAATCTTTATTATACCAACTAGTTAAATGCTGGGTAAACGATGTTTCGCTTATCTTACATTGTAAGTTTAAGGGCTACAAATCAAGCATTGCCCACTGCTGGATTTTTGGTCACTGCTAAGGTACATGTTTGGCATGTTCATTTTGCTGTTTGGCAAAAGGCTAGGAGAACTTCATTGGTGTAGGGAATAATGTAGTCGTAACAGCAAAATACTCACCATATAATTATGTCCAACTACTTAACTGGCTAGAACTTTATTTTATGGCCTGGGGCACTTGTCAGTGTGACTAGGCTGCATACTCCTCATAGCGTTATTTTTGTTTGCATTCATGGAATGATGATAGCCTGTGTCTGATATACTGTGTGTTTTAGATGATCCTAGGAAAGAGGACCTCGTGATGAGACGCCTTTGGGAGAAGAGCAACATGGAGAGGTACATCGCGGAGACAAGGAAGGAATCGAAGCGTAGGAGGTAGCTAGCCGTATAACATTTTTCGCCCCGAGATTACGGGGAGGTCTTGGCAACACAACATTTAGAACAACGTGTTGGAAGGAAAGGAAGCACACAGACAACTCAGGCTTGATTTCGCCGACAGCGGGATGCGCCAATGGTCCAGAACGAAGAAGCATAGAAGTTTTGTTACCCTGTGAAACAAACTGTAATTACATATTTACATCGTTGAACGTGTATGTTAAATCTTTATACAACATATATACATCGGATATTTGTTTCCTTTTTCCAAAACAATTTGTATACATGTGTACTGGTCGGATGGACGGAGCGTTTATACATGTATACATTCGTTGGCTGCTGCCCATAAGGCCATAACGGGCAAAGGTGAGCAGCACATCCTCTTCCTTGCCCGCCGTCCATCCGTTTTTGTGATGAAAAACAATCAAGCCGTCGATGATGACAGATCGATGGCATCCGCAACTCGTATTAGGCTTGCTGTGTGCATATGCATCATGTGCCATGTCATCTTTGCTCGTCGAATGGCTGTGCCGCAGATTGCAGAAGAACTGAAGAAGAAACACATGGCTCGGCAAACGTCGCTCTCCCTCCGATGATCCCGAGGGACCGAGCCCATAAACACGTAAGGGGGAGCTGGAGCTGGAGCTGCTCACGAATCGCTGATCGCTTCTGCAACGAGTCAATGACCGCGACGACCGACCGTGACCGGGGATCGATGGAGGTACGCGCCCGGGCGCCCGGCAAGATCATCCTCGCGGGCGAGCACGCCGTCGTCCACGGCTCCGCTGCCGTCGCCGCTGCCATCGACCTCTACACCACATCCTCCCTCAGCCTCCTCCCCGAAGGTGGCCCCCGCCCGCCCTGGATCAGATTCTTCGTTCTTCGTCACTGCCGCCGCCCTCACCTCCGCTTCTTCGTTCTACACAGGGGAGGATGGCGGTGCAGGCGTGGTGGAGCTGGACCTCAGGGACTCGTGCCTCACCTTCTCGTGGCCGTGCTCGCGCATCCGCAGGGCGCTGGGGGAGGTGGGCGGCAAGGCCGGGGCGCCGACGCCGTGCTCCCCTGACGAGCTCGCTGCCATTGCCAAGCTCTTTGAGGGCCAAGACATCCCCGAGGCCAAGATCCGGCTCTCCGCCGGCCTCTCCGCCTTCCTTTACCTCTACACCTCCATCCTGGGGTTAGTTTTTTCTGTCCATATTAATCTTGCAGCGTCGACACCTGCCCCAACATTATATTTGACAGATGTGATTGGTTGTGTTCTTTGAAACGGATTCGAATTTTCATTTCTGACAATTAAATCCTACGCACCTTGGTGATAGTTCTAGAAATGCTATCACGTACGAATTCCTATATCAGATAGTACAAATCCATACCAACATAGAAATATAGAGCAACAACAGAGTACAATATCATAACATAAGTATCGTGTACATCTATTTAGCACATGCCGGTACAAGTCCATCAGGACTTAAACAAGAAAGGTAAAACATCTATGCAGCGGAAGCATAAGCTATGACAAACTCCATCTCTAGAGGCGACTCGAGCGAAGGACCATCCCTAGTCTTCCCATCCGTTATTGTCGAAGACGTAATCGGGCTACAGGTTGAGCACTATCCACCACTAGTCTTGGATCAAACCCCGCCCATAATGTAAGCGAGCGGTATGTACGAGAATAGATGATGTGACTGGTCGTAAACTGACTCGGTCCTTAAGCGGCTGAGAGCGAGCACTCTACTCTATAAGTATGTGCCGAAGCACCGGCAACGTACAAGTATGCCACCTGTTCCTCAGTTACAAACAAGATACCCACCACAGGTACAAGGTATAGAGAGAGTTCAGAATGCTTTCTCCTAGCAAGGCACTCCTCAATACCATCCAGGGATTGCTCCCACCAAAACACATCAATGAATCACACTCACCCAAAACACATGCGAGAATGTTTAAGAAATCCCATCACCAAAAACCATGGTATATGCCCATCCATAACTCAAAAGCATGTATATGGATATAAGTGCGGTGGAGTAGCTAGGGGTCTGTAGCTAGCCCACAAAAATAGGTAACAAGGAAAATAGGATAAACAATTATCAAGGCATGGCTAAAACATTGCCTATGCAATCCATCATCATCAAGCATCATAAATAAAGCGCTAGGAACTAAGCATGCATAGGATCTATATGATAGGAAGTGATATGACATCTTGTCCGTAGTAGTTTGGATCTTCCTCCGCATAGTCGGGGTCTTGAGGGTCTTCTGGGTCGTAGCTCGGGTCTCAACAAAACAAGATACGACGTAAAGTAAATTAAATGACATTACATCTATGCAAAAACTCCAAGAAAACCAAATTTAGAAGATCCAAATAACACCAAACTAACTACAAATAGCACGCGCTCGATTTTACAAATTTAATGCAACTGGTTTCATATTTTTCGGAGTTAAAATGAATTAGTTATGAACTTTTAAAGATTAAAGGATTTATTTAGTTATTTAAATAATTTCGGAAAACATTTATTAAAGGTGACATGTGTCAGCACCAGGTTGTGCCACGTGGCAGTACAAGAGTGCGCCACGTGTTTGCTGACATCAGTGTTGACCATGTCAACTATCAACTAGGTCCCACCGGTCAACCGGTGGACTCCACAGGTCAATGGGCCCCTACAGGTTAGTGGCCCCACGGGTTAGTTGGCCCGTTTGACAGTTAGTGGGCCTAGCCTCGGACACGTAAGTGCTGACATGCCACGTGGTGCACTCTACCTACGTGGCTCTGCCACGAGGTGCCTACGTGGCAGCCTTGTGGCACGCAGCGGGACCAGCACGTGGCGACCAAGCAACGCAGGTGCAGTGCGGCACGATAGGCACGACGCGACGACGTGCGCATGGAGACGGCGCACGGCGGCAAGGCGAGCGCGAGGCAGGATCATGGGCGCGTGGCGTGCGCGTACGTGTGCGCGCGGTCACGGGGTAGTCCCTGGCCGCAGCGACGCACAGGGCCCTGACATCCCGGGCCCGCGGCTATCGCTGGCAAGGACTAATGGCGGTGGCTCGAAGGCTGGTCAAGGGTGCCAAAAGAATGAAGGAGGGAGGCGGTTGGGCTTATAGAGGGGCACAGGTGAAGGAGGACGGCATCGGGCAGAGTATGGCGGCAGTGCTTCCGCGGACAGTGGCTCCCGCTTTTCCTCGGGTGGCCTCCTCTTTCTTCCCTTCCTTCTCTTCCTTCTCTCCTCTTCTCCTTCTCCTCCTTCCCCATTTCCTTCTCCTCCTTCCCCTCGTTCTCTCGAGTGGCTGGCGGTGCATGGGCGGAGCCCCGAATGGATGGCGAGGAGGGGCTCCGGGTGTCCCTATTTATAGAGGTGAGGAGCGCGGTTAGGGTTAGGGTTGCAACGCCGATGCTAGGGTTCAAGGGGGCGTGGTGTGGTGGCATGGACGGCCAGGATGTGGTGGTGTGTGGCGTAGGCACGGTGGCGCACATCCGAGGCTACCAGCGCAAAAGCGGCGGGCGCGGGGTAGGTCATGGGTGCGGCGTAGGCGCGGGAGTGGGTGCCAGCACAAACGGCGAGGCGCAGCCATCCCATTTGGCGTGCATGCCCGGCGCGCGTGATGGTATAGTCGGAAGGAAGAAGGAGGAGGAACAGGGGTGGCTGATAGGCGGGCCCGAGGCATCGGTGAGAGAGAAAGGGTGAGGGGCGCGATGCAGTTTAGGCGAGCTGGCTAGGCCGGGGCTGAAGGTAGGTGATGGGCTGTGTTGGCGGGCTAGGCCAGTGGGCTGCAGCTGGCTTGGTAGTTAGTAGGTTAGGTAGGTTTTGGTTTTATTTAAATTTTGGTTTAGGTTTATTTTGAATTTTGAATTAGATTCAAAATTCAAACGCACACAACTTAAGATGCAAAATAAAATCCAAAGAGATCCAAATCATTCCACACAAGTTTTCAAAGGATTTGTGATTTAATTATTAGGGATTTAGATGAGAAGAGAATTTTTCTTTCATTTGTAAACATGCACTCAATTCAAACAAAAGTTTTAAATTTTTTGAAATTTCACACAAATAAATATTATAATTTTTTGGAATATTATAGTCTCCCCCCTATAGGAATCTCATCCTCAAGATTAAGCTTCGACCTCCTCCTCTAACAAGTGTGGAAACTCCTTTAGATCAGACTCTTTCTCCCAAGTTGCATGTCTCAGTATGGTTGCTCCAGAGTACTTTACAGTAAGGAATGGATGTCCTCCTTGTCGCTTTCTCTGCGCGAGCTAAGATCTTGACTGGGTGTTCTGCATACTCCAAAGTGTCTTGTAAGTCTAACACTTCGGTGTGAACCTCCTCCTCGGGAACTCTCAGACACTTCCTTAACTGTGATACGTGAAACACCGGGTGTACTCCAGCCATGCTTTCCGGTAGGGCAACCTTCTAAGCGAGATCTCCAATTCGCTTAACCACCTGGTAGGGGCCTACAACTCTTGGCGCAAGCTTTTCTTTAATCAAAAACCTCTTGGTTCCATGGAGCGGTGAGACTTTGAGGTAAACGTGATCTCCAACTTCAAAGGATAAGTCTCTCATCCTCTTGTATGCGTAGCTCTTCTGGTGACTCTATGCAATCTTTAGGTTCTCTGACCTTGCTCACGTTCTTCTCAGCCTCCTTAATAGTTGCTAGTCCAAAGAGAGTTCTTTCACCAACCTTGGACCGCGTCAGTGGTGTTCTGCACTTTCTTCCATAAAGAGCCTCAAAAGGTGACATCTGAAGACTAGCTTGGTATCCGTTGTTGTAGGAAAACTCAACAAAAGACAAGATGCTCTCCCAGTTGGTGCCGTAGGTAAGTACACAAGCTCTCATCATATCCTCCAAGATTTGGTTCACTCTTTTAGTCTGTCCATCAGTCTGTGGGTGAAACGTTGTGCTGTACTCCAAGGTAGTACCCATAGCTTTGTAAAAGCTCTTCCAAAACTTGGCAACAAACTGCGGTCCTCTGTCGGACACAATACTCTTAGGTGCTTCGTGTAGCCTCAGGATGTTGTCCACGTATAGATCTGTGAGCTTCTCGGTTTGGTAGTTGCACTTCACCGATATAAAGTGAGCGACCTTGATGAGTCGATCCACAATCACCCAAATCAAGTCATTTCCTTTCTAAGTCCTGGGCAAACCCACAATGAAGTTCCTGTGTAGATGGTGGTGTAGCTGCTCAATGACGCTGTTCTTGGCGACTAGTGCTGCATCCAAGGTATCAGTTAGCTTTTCCTTCTCCTTCAGCAAGGCGTTCTTCTCCTCTACCACCTTGTCCTTAGCCCTCAATGCCTCCTCCATCCGGACAACTCTCGCCTCCAGCATGGCAATCCTTAGCAAGTCCCTCTCGTCGTAGGTGTCCGGCGCAGTGTCCACCTCGTGCTACAGGCGATGGTTCGTCCGGTCCAGGTCAGTCAAAGTAGTTCGTTGAGTCTCTAACACTGCCATCTCGAACACGTGCACCACAATCTCCTCGAACTTAGGCACCTTGGGGTCTGCAGCTACAATCAGCTTCACCTCGGTGGGCACGACATCCACACTGCCCCTCGTACGGCCCTCGTAGCGCACATCCAGAGTGCAGACTCCCGCTCTCTCACAATAGGCGAAAGCTTGACGGAGCAATGCCGTGCTCGTTGAGCAGAGTGCAAAAGCCTCCGTAGCGCACTCCGTCTCCAGCAAACGAGCGCCACTCTTCGGTTGTCATCTGTAAAATGTTGTTAAGGGTTGTTAGTAAGTCATATAAGATAGAGAAATCAAGGTGATAATAATAAGTGTTCAAGGGGTTGTGTAACAGTCAAGGAGTATATACTCAGTTCAAGGATAGTTTAGGCTTCCTAAACTATCGTCCATTGCTAGGGATCATCCTACGGTCAAGTATGACTCTGATACTAGCTGAAACGGACTCAAATTCCTATTTCTGAGAATTCAAGCCTACGCACCTTGGTGATAGTCCCAGGAAGGCTATCACATGCGAATCCCTATATCAGATAGTACAAATCCATACCAACACAGAAATATAGAGCAACAATAGAGTACAATATCATAACATAAGTATCATGTATATCTATTCGACACATGCTAGTACAAGTCCATCAGGATCGAAATAAGAAAGGTAAAACATCTACACAACGGAAGCATAAGCTATGGTGAATTCCATCTCCAGAGGCGACTCGAGCGAAGGACCATCCCTAGTCTTCCCATCCGTCATTGTCAAAGTCATAGTCGGGCTGCAATCCTGAAAAGCCACCATCTACCCAAGAAGTGGGTAGGCCACGTCAACTCCCAATAGCAGCAAGCCAAGAAAATGGGGGAATTATACTATATGCATAAGTAAACCTATATATGGCTGTAGAAGTTTCAACAGTAGCAGCAATCAAGGAAGTAGCAAAGCATTACCATCTTTGAGGTCAACACATCAAACAAGGAAGTCGGCACAAAAAACAAAATCCTTCACCCAAGGGTCTAGCACCAAAACGCACTAGGCAATGTGAGAGCTTCCTCCCTTCACATCTCAACGGCAAACGCCAGCCTATCTCAAAAAGGGGAGGTAGAAGAGTAAGCAAAGTTTAGTCAGAAGTAGCGGTAGTCAACAACACTGTCCATAACCAGTGGGCACAGACTATAGCTATAGCTTTATACACTCTGCAAAGGTTTTACAACAGTACCCGCATGGATGGAGCCTGAACGGTAGCGATCCATCCAAACCCCACCTAACAACCGGAAACCTAGTAGGTGGATAGCTCTCTCCTGTTTCCTCGAGTCTGGAACCGTCCTCGACTGCAAGGCACGCAGTCACCGGTGAGGACCTCGAAGCTGTGAAACCTACCCATATCGGGGTGCAGTTTGGTCAGAGTAGGCCAATGTCTCAAACTCCTTACATTATCCTCTAAAAGGCCTACAGGTTGAGCACTATCCACTACTAGTCTCGGACCGAACCTCACCCATAACGTAAGCGAGCGGTATGTACGAAAATAGATGCTGTGACTGCTGGTAAACTGTCTCGGTCCTTAAGCGGCTGAGAGCGAGCACTCTACTCCACAAGTACGTGCCGAAGCACCGGCAACGTACAAGTATGCTACTTGTTCCTTAGTTACAAACAAGATACCCACCACAGGTACAAGGTATAGAGAGAGTTCAGAATACTTTCTCCTAGCAAGGCACTCCTCAGTACCATCCAAGGATTGCTCCCAGAAAAACACATCAAGGAATCACACTCACCCAAAACACACGCGAGAATGTTTAAGAAATCCCATCACCAAAACCATGGTATATGCCCATCCATTACTCAAAAGCATGTATATGGATATAAGTGCGGTGGACTAGCTAGGGGTTTGTAGCTAACCCACAAAAATAGGTAACAAGAAAAATAGGATAAATAATTATCAAGGCATGGCTAAAACATTGCCTATGCAATCCATCATCATCAAGCATCATAAATAAAGCGCTAGCAACTAAGCATGCATAGAATCTATATGATTGGGAGTGATATGACATCTTGTCCGTAGTCGTTTGGATCTTCCTCCGTGTAGTCGGGGTCTTGAAGGTCTTCCGGGTCGTAGCTCGGGTCTGAACAAAACAAGATACGACGCAAAGTAAATTAAACGATATTACATCTATGCAAAAACTCTAAGAAAACCAAATTTAGAAGATCCAAATAACACCAAACTAGCTACAAATAGCACGGGCTCAATTTTACGAATTTAATGGAATTGGTTTCATATTTTTCGGAGTTAAAATGAATTAGTTATGAATTTCTAAAGATTAAAGGATTTATTTAATTATTTAAATAATTTTGGAAAACATTTATTAAAGTTGACACGTGTCAGCATCAGTTGTGCCATGTGGCAGCATTAGAGTGCGCCACATGTCTACTGATGTCAGCATTGACCTGGTCTACGGTCAATTGGGTCCCACCGGTCAGCCGATGGGCTCCATGGGTTAGTGGGACCGTTTGATTGTTAGTGGCCCCCACTAGTGGCCCCGACCTCGAACATGTCAGCGCCACGTGGCCGTGGCGCACTCTACCTACATGGTAGCCACGTGGCACGCGACGTGGCCAGCGCGCGGTGGCCAAGTGATGCGGGTGCGCGCGGGCGCTAAGGCACGTGCATGCGGAGATGGCGCATGGCGGCAAGGCGTGTGTAAGGCAGGGTCTTGGGCGCGCGGCGTGCGTGCGCGCGCGGTCATGGCGTAGTCCCCGGCCACGGCAGCACGCGAGGCCCCGGCATCTCGGTCCCATGGTGGTTGGTGGCAAGGGCGAGTGGCGGCGGCTCGAAGGCCGGTCAAGGGTGCGAAAAGAAAGGAGGAGGGAGGCGTTTGAGCTTACAGAGGGGCTAAGGTGAAGGAGGACGGCAGCTCCGGCTTTTCCTCGGGTGGCCTCCTCTTTCTTCCCTTCCTTCTCTTTCTTCGCTCTTCTTTTCCTTCTCCTCCTTCCCCTCTTTCTCTCGGGTGGCTGATGGTGCTCGGGTAGAGCCCCGGATGGATGGCGAGGAGGAGCTCCGGGTGGCCCTATTTATAGTGGCGAGGAGCGCAGTTAGGGTTAGGGTTGCGACGCCAGCGCTAGGGTTCAAGGGGGCGCGGCGCGGGTGGCGTGGCGCGTATTCGATGCCACCAGCGCAAAAGTGGCGGGCGCGAGGTAGGTTACATGCGCGGGAGTGGATGCCAGTGCAGACGGTGAGGCGCGGCCATCCCATCCGTCATGCCGCTCGATGCGTGTGATGGTACGGTCGGGAGGAAGGAGGAACAGGGGCGGCTGATAGGCGGGCTCGGGGCGTCGGCGAGAGAGAAAGGGTGAGGCGCGGTGCGGTTTAGGCGGGCCGGCTAGGCTGTTTAGGTGGCCTGCTGGGCTGGCCGGCCGGTCTGGTGGCTGCGCGAGGGAGAGGGAAGGTTGACGGGCTAGGTCGGCTGGCTGGGCCGGGGCCCAAGGCGGGTGAGGGGCTGCGTTGGCGGGTCAGGCTGGTGGGTTGCGGCTGGCCTGGTAGTTAGTAGGTTAGGTAAGTTTTGCTTTTATTTAAATTTGGGTTTAGATTTAGTTTGAATTTTGAATCTAATTCAAAATTCAAACGCACACAACTTAAGATCCAAAATAAAATTCAAAAAGATCCAAATCATTCCACACAAGTTTTCAAAGGATTTGTGATTTAATTATTAGGGATTTAGATGAGAAGAGAAATTGTGTTTTATTTGTAAACATGCACTCAATTCAAACAAAAATTTTAAATTTTTGAAAATTTCACACAAATAAATATTACAAAATTTTGGAATATTACATTCTTCTGCAGCTGCAAGCCTGGGAAGGCGGTGGTCACCTCGGACCTGCCCATAGGTGCGGGGCTCGGCTCGTCCGCAGCTTTCTGCGTGTCCATGTCGGGTGCTATATTGATGGCGGCTGGTGCAGTCGGCATTGGAGGAGACAGAGAGGCTGATGAGTGGGAGTTGTTCGGGAAGGATGATCTTGAGCTGGTCAACCAGTGGGCGTTCCAAGGGGAAAAGATCATCCATGGCAAGCCTTCTGGCATTGACAATTCTGTTAGTACTTTCGGTATGCTATCAAATTGACTGAGTTTTTTAAACCTTCAGAACTTGTACCATCTGAATTTCAATTTCCCCCTGTCAATTCTCCTAATTTGTTTTACTTCACAAAACTTATGTGTGAATGTTAGGAAGCATGATTAAATTCAAGAAGGGGGAAATGACAAACCTCAAGTCCAGGAACCCAGTCAAAATGCTCATTACTGATACAAGAGTTGGTAGGAACACAAAGGCGCTAGTTGCTAGTGTATCTGAAAGAGCATCTAGGCATCCAGATGCTATGGCTTCTGTCTTCCATGCAGTGAACTCCATTAGTGAAGAGCTTTCAAGCATTGTTCAGTTAGCAGCCGAGGATGAAATAGCCATCACCTTGAAGGAGGAAAAGCTAGCAGAGCTTATGGAGATGAACCAAGGTTTGCTTCAGTGCATGGGAGTTAGCCATTCTTCTATAGAAACAGTGTTGCAAACAACTCTGAAATATAGCCTGGTCTCAAAGCTAACAGGAGCTGGTGGTGGAGGCTGTGTGTTAACTCTAATACCAACCCGTATCCTTTTCATATCCCCTGATTGCATCTTTTCCTTCATTGTTTGATATGATATAAACACCATACTACTTATATATGATTTCTGTTTATCTTTAACATCTCAATTCAAAGCTTCCAGAAATCTGGGTCTTGATATTCACTAATAAAGAATCTGACAGGAGAGAAACTTCAGAACTACAATGGCCTGTCTTTTGAAAAGCAAAATGCTCAGTACTTAATAACATATAACCATGTAAAATGATTCTGGTTTGCATCCCATCTAATCTAGATGAATTTTAATGGACTAAATCTATCAACATGGAAGGACAAGGACTGTAGCAGCTTAAATTTCTAATTATCTTTTTGTTTTCAGATCTGAGTTTCTAATTTGTACCTGCTTAGCTATGCATAGGCTATGGCATTGACTTTTACTGGTTTAGTCATGGCACTTCTTTGCGCTTTCATTTTTCTGCATACGCAGTCAATAATGTTTGAACTTCATGGATCTTTGAATTTTGTGTTTGTTGTCCCTTCAATGATGCACAAAGCTTCCTTGACATGATTATCAGTATCAGCCAGCATAGTTTTGGAGAAAGTTGCCACAGAGCTTGAATCTCATGGTTTTTGCTGCTTTAAAGTCGAGGTTGGTGGACGAGGTCTTCAAGTATGCCGAGGATAAGACTCATCCTGTTCCGAGGAGATGTTGTACCATACTTTTAGAAAATGCCTTACCCTACCGAACTAAAGAGTTAAGATTCACTACTTCAATTGTTCGATGATTAGGATATTCTTCTACCTTCCCCACGAGATTCTTGTATTCACTACATGAATTCCAAGATGCGGATATTGTTCTGCTATTCCTAGCAGATTACTGTATCGAATAAGCACCCAGCTGCACGATTGCTGGTGTCATTGTTGTATCAAAATAAAATTTAAACTTAATGATTATTGCAATGTTGTATCAATAAAATATCAGTTTCGCCCCCCCTCCCCCCCCCCCCCCCCCCCCCCCCCCCCCCCCCCCCCCCCCCCCGCCCCCCAAAAAAAAAAAATCAGATCATTCCATAAATTACTTTGAATTGTTCGTTTTGTGCAAACTTTATCCAATCAAGATCCTTGTTCCCTCTATGTGCACAGGCTATGAGAACTGAAGGCATTTTTTGTTGGGCTGGAATCACGCATCAATCTTGTTTTATGAAGAACACAGAGCGGGTATATGGTATCCTCTATTGGTTGCCTGCAAATCAATAAGTATATTGAGACAGCGTGCAGCACAGGAGGTCGTTGATAAGATCTGCCAGCATAGTGGAGGTCTTGTTGACCAGGTATGCTTCATTAGCTGTCGATCTTCTAAGGAATGATGCGTAGAATTCTATTTCTATTTTGTTGCACCAGGCACAACTTGTATCAAAGGAACTGATACGGGTAGCAATTTTGTGGCATGAAATATGGCATCAGGCTCTTGAGGAAGCTAGTAGGATGTATTTTGGCGAGCACAATATCGAAGGAATGCTTGCTGTACTTGAGCCATTGCATGCAATGCTTGAGAGGGGAGCTGAGACAATTAAAGAGAATGCCTTCATTCAGGTATTGTTTCATGAAAATTATATGCTCTAATTCAGGCTTATGGACATGAATTACTGGAAGCTCATGAATGTTGTTTGAAATATCGGGAAACAGGTGAGGATGCTGAGCTAACAAAGTAGATAAAGACTGTCATTTTTGGTAACTTGTGTATTGACTTCTGTTAACGATGTGTCTGAGGATGACTATTATGCTCTTTAGGCATGGGATTTGTATTACCATGTTTTCAGAAGAATTGACAAACAGCTTCCAAGTCTCACAACTCTCGATTTGCACGTAACAACATTATTATTTCTATTATCAGATATCAGTTTTTTTTTGCCATATCTTCCCTGATCAATTATACGTTGTTTCTTTCAGTCTGTTTCACCTGAGCTACTCAAATGTTGACGTTGGAACTTGCTGTGCCCGGAACTTATGCTGCAGGTCTTGCTGTTACCGATTAGAATATTTATTTTAGCTCTGTTTTTTGGGGAACCTGTACTGTTTTCTTACATCATTGAGGCCCCAGGAACCTAGATTTTTATCCCACTTCATAGAATTCTAATATTTAGATTGACATGTTACTTCCAGATTCACCACTTGTGACGATTGAGTATTTTGTTCCCCAATTGATTGTGATAACATCAAAACAAAGACCAAGAAAACTGACAATCCATGGAAGTGATGGCAACGATTATGCATTCTTGCTTAAAGGCCATGAAGATTTAAGGCAAGATGAACGTGTAATGCAGGTCTGTATTTTGATGAAATATATTTTCTTTACACTTGTTTAAATGGCTCTTCTGTTATTAGTAATATAGTCTTGAGAAACACATCTTTGTGTTGTGTGCCATAAAATTGTGACAGTCAAGAAAAAGAAAAACTTACCTTACGGCATACACCTCTGGTATTGATCTGTCTCTTTGATTTGAATCCAAAATAGACCGAGGTAAACCACAAATCCAAAATCTGACACTAAGTCTGTTCAGGTGCATTAAAAAAATAATTAATGGGCCTTGATTTTGTAAAGGGAATGTGATAGTTTTAAACTAGGTGAAAAACCCCACTGGCAGCTTCTCGTGGCTGAACACTGTTAGAAAATATATGATGTGAGCATAAATAGTAGTAGCACTGTCCTTCCTCAACTCTGATTCTTAAAACTTGAAAGTAATTATCACTTAAGAAGAATTTGCTAATTTCAGTGTTCTTGCTTGATAGTGAAATTAGCATAGATATCACTTACAAATCGACCTTTTTTGTGTAATTTTGTTCTTTTACAGTATCTAATTTTCTTTCTTCTCCATTTAGCTTTTTGGTCTCGTGAATACTCTCCTAGAGAACTCAAGTAAAACATCAGAGAAAGATTTATGGATCCAAAGATATGCTGTTATACCTTTGTTGCCTAACAGTGGTTGGATGGGTTCCAAATTGCGATACACTTCATGCTCTGATCCGTGAATAGGTTTGTGTGATGTAGTCACTTGTTTTCATCTGAAACAAGCTATATGTATTTTGCTTCCTTCTATTTACATATTAGTGTTTTTTTTCTTGTCCAGATTTTCTTAAATCAGGAGCACAGGCTCATGTTGGCTTTTGCACCCGATTATGATCACTTACCCCTCATTGCAAAGGTGGAAGTATTTCAGCATGCTTTGCAAAATACTGAAGGAAATGACCTTGCGAAGGTATTGCACTGTCTTGGCTCCATGAGTATGCCCTTTGTATTTACGACATTGTAGTTTTATTCTGTGTAAATAAATTGTGGCAGGTTCTGTGGTTGAAAAGCCGAACTTTTGAAGTATGGCTTGAGCGGCGTACAAACTACACTAGAAGCCTGGCTATTATGAGCATGGTATGAGTTACTGTCTTATTCTGTTTTTTTCAAATGGAATCTTCATTAGTCCAAGCAATCTCATGTTAGATCGCTATAGGTACATCTACAGAGCTATTCTTCAATTAACCGTATCTATGATACAGTTATTTTTTGTTATAAGGGTGTTCTTTTATTTCAGTGGAAAAATATTACACATTGACTTTGGAGATTGCTTTGAGGCTTCAATGAATCGAGAAAAATTCCCTGAAAAAGTGAGTATTCTTTGTTGTGTATCATGCCTTTCCAATTACTTCTCTATTCTTTTGATAAGGTACGCAGGTGTTTCAAGATTCAAACTTTGTAATCTTTGACCAACAATTAGTTTAGCAGTTTTTAGATAGTATGATACAAAACTTTTACCATTTGATTTGAAAGTGCTTTCTTGTTATTAAGATTTTATAGTCATAGACAATATACAGAAATTAGTGGTCAAATTATATTCTTGGAGACTGCACTGAGTCAAAACGTGCCCTACGTATGGAAATGTAAGGGGTACTGGACAACTTGATGCTATAGTTCTCATTTTCGTGCTTCGTCATGCTTTTCTTTATTACAGATTGTTGTTCATGACTTATAACTGTGACTTAGCCATTGCCTCTTTGTTTGTGACAGACTGACAGTCTCTTATCAGTTTGCAATGTATGGTATAGGTACCATTCCGCTTGACTAGAATGCTTGTGAAAGCTAGTGTTGTGGACAACATCTTCGGCACAAAGTTCCACCGCAGGAACAAGGGCCCACCTCCTCCAGGAAAGGCTAGTTAGTTAGATTCAGATTAGAGATAGAGTAGTTAGTTGGGATTTTGTAAGCCGGCTCATTATATAATAGCAATGGCGCACTAGATTAGTTTCAAGCAGAAGATAAACCTCAAAGCTCAGAGCCTCCTAGGGAGGGCGAGCAGGTTGTTTATCAATCTGCTCATTGTGTTCTTAGTCAATCAACTAGCCATATCATCTCTGGTATTAGCCTTCCGTCGTTCCTGCTACCTGTTATTCCGTGCCATCACCCTTCCGCCAAAGTTTCTACCACCAAACCCACCTCTCCACCGCAACCATGGGTGACCCCTTCGTCACCCAATCTGTTTCCGAGAACGCCATCACCAAGATGAACGACATCAGCCAGAAGTTGGACCAGAAGCTTGGCAGCATCCGCCAGGAACAGGGCCGCCTCTTCTCGTCCATTAGCAACATCCAAACACAGGTGCTAGAGAAGAACAGCCGCTTCGACGCCTCTGGTTCCTCGTCTGCCGGTGATGGCAAGCACGGGCCGCCGCCGCCGCTGGTCAACAAGCTCCGTTCCCCAAATACGATGGCACCGAGGATCCCCTGGGCTGGCTTCACAAGTGCGAGCAGTTCTTTTGCTCGTAGGGCACACTACTTGGAGGGCAGTACCAGAACGTCTGGACGGTGACATTCTACTTGGAGGGCGCCACTGGCCAACAGTACTACCGACTGTAGAAGAATTGCGGCGTCCCCACTTGGCCCGCTTTCGTCAAAGGCATCAACAAGCGGTTTGGCCCCCCGGTGCGTAGCAATCCCCTCAGAGAGCTGACCCATCTACGTCGCACGGGCTCCACCAACGACTACCAGGAGCAATTCCTCAAGCTCCTGGCACGATGCGAGGGCGTCATCGAGCAGCAATAGATCGATATCTTCACCACCGACCTCCTCCAACCGATGAGCATCGATGTAGAGATGCATAAGCCCTATGTAACATCCCTAGCTTTGGGTAGACTCTTAAAAGCCTAATTAGAGGGTTTAAGGGTATAATTTTTGCACCTAAGTTTGAATCTTGCCTTTAATTGTTTGCAAATTTACTTGAACACATGACATATCACAAATACAGGCAAATTGAAGTCAAATATGGTCAAACAAGAAACCAGACATGAAAACAAGTGAAATTAAGTGAAAAAGGTATAAAGGAACCAAAACTCAAGATATCAAATTTGAATGAACAATTCAAATTGAGTAAGGGCCCAAAAACACCTCAAAAAGCAACAATTGGGGGTAGATGTTAAATTCAAAAATTGATAAAAACAACTTCACTTTTGTCAATATAAAAGTTGTAGAACTTTTCAAAACAAACAACTTTGCTTATTTGAGCTTTTGCTAGTTTGAAGTGGAACACTTTCAAAAATTGGGTTAAAGTTCAGCCAAATTCAAACTTTGCCTACTTGTATCTCCAAATCTAGACCAGTTTTGAACTTGAATCCTTTCTAAAAGTTGTAGTTTGAACCTAGGCCTACAACTTCTGTATTTGAAAATTTTCAAGTGTTGTTTGAAAATTTTGCACAAAACTTGTTTAAACTGCGCAACCTCGCACGCCATCGCGTTCCAGCCTTGCTGCCCAGTGCGCGGTCGCGCGCGTGTGTTCGCACAGGCGCGGATGCCAATGCGCGCCGCTGACGGGACAACACGGCCAGCCCTTCACCCAACCGCACACCGGCGTTATCCCGCCCCTTTGTCGTGCATCCTCGCTGCCCTATCTACGCCAAGCTCCCCGGCCCCAGCTCACCGCCGTGCTCACCATGTCGCGCCCCCACACCCACCAGCGCCGCCGGCCAACCGCCGCACGGACAGTGACCATACAAGCCTGACGCTCACCCACTCCGTGCGCAAGGCAAAGCGGGAGCATCCCGCAACGATCCTCCCCACCAATCGCCGGCTGCGCGCCCACACCCCCTCCGCCATGGCCAATAGCCGCCACTATCCCTTGCGCACCAATGCTTACCGGTGCCAATGCTCCACAATGCGCAGCTGCGCCTCTCCGAGCGTCCCTAGCACCCTTCGCACCCTCAGCTGGCTATATAAGCCTTTAATCAAGCTCGCCGGCGCACCTGCACGCAGCACACCGCCGTCGGAGCTCCTGCAGCGCCGCCGCAGCCCCCTCACCGTGGAGCCCCACCCTCCGATGCTCTCCGCCGCCTCCCAGCCCTACCAGTGCACCACCAGTGACCCACTAGCCACTCGAGCTCCCCGTGCCCACTTCCGGCCAGTTCCGCCGCTGTACTCACCGGAACAGAGTCGCCCCGCCGCCGTGACCAGCCCGCCATGGACCGCCGCCTCCGACCACCCTCCACCTTCGACTCCTACAGCCCGTAGGTCCTAGGTGAGCCCCTCTCCACGCCCGAGCCCTCGCCTTGCACCGCCACCGCCAGAGCTCGCCGGAATCGGCCAGAGCTGCCGCCGGCCAAGCAAGGACCAATTGCAAGGTCCTAAATCTTTCTAGGGTTTGTCGCGTGAAAATGCAGGACCTGTATGTGAGTTTTCAAAAAACTCCAGAGGCCTAAGCGCGAATTGTTTTATCCTTTTCGGTTTTAAATGAGACTAAATCAGCTAAAACTTTGAAAATGCATAATAAAATGTAGAAAAATGCTAAAAATGCAAAACCAACTTTGTTAGGCTTTTGATGTTGAGTAGTTTCACAGAAAAATAGTTTTGGTCATGTTACTGATGAGGATATGTCTCTAGGATTTATTTTATGTTTAAGCCAATAAATGCCCCATAAATCACACAAAATTGATAAAAATATGAATCCACCTCTGTTAGCTTACTTGTTATGAGCTTGTTCTAGATATTAATTTTATGGCACTAGTTTAGATACAAAACTCACTGGTTTCGGTCAAACATTGAAATGTTAGGCTAGATCTTGCTTTTTGCATAATAAATGAAAGAAAATAGAGAAAAATGTGAAACCACTTTTGTTGGGTCACTGATGCAAATACCTGACTAGGAAAAATAATGGTCTCTGTTTGAAATTTGTTGAAACTTGCTTAAACTTTTGTGCAAGGTTAAATGCAAGAAAAATATGGAAAATAGATTTCCTTCACCATAAATCATGGAAAAATTATAGAAACTCTGTTGGACTTATAGAACCCACTGTGAAAAGTTCAGAGCCCGACTCTCACTAAAACTTGAGATAAAAATGGTTATGTGAAATCAGCCATAGGGTGTTGTTTTATATTTAATGATTTTTGTAGAGATCAAATGAGTTCCAAAATTTTACTTTAGCTTAACCATAGTATTAAGCGGCCTCTGTAAAATTTTCATCACCATAGCTTGTCAAATGCCACCAGAATAAATTATTGAATTTATGGCTAAAAAAATGAAATAAGAATAAATATTAAATAAGAAGGGTAAATGGGAAATGCAAATCTAGGTTGTTAAAACATTCAGAAATAGGATAGTTTTCCAAAATAAACTTGATCAACCCTAGAATGACCCTATTTTTCTTTTTAGAAGTTTCAAATGAATCAAACTCTAGATGTGTACACAATCACCATCAATCTAACTCGAGAAATTAAATCGCAAACATACCTTACTTCACCTAAGATGAAATCACCTTTCTTTTTAGAGATAAGTAAATGAAATGATAATATATGTGTACAAAATCACCATCAAGTCAACCCAGGGTTTAAAACACGAAAACATTTACCTTGTGAAGGAAATTACATTGATGTTTTATTTAGTGATTGTGGTTGCTACAACTTTAATACTTATGCAATGCCGTATGAAATACATCTTGCTCGCGAAATCATGAAACTTGAATATTACATATGCATCTCGTGTAGAAGCGAACCTCGCAGACGGAACCTATGAGTTGTTGCCAACTGTGGAAGAAGGATCTGCCGAGCTGCACAACACCGAGGCCGAGCAAGAACCAAGTGAAGCGTCCAACGAGCCCCTTACTAACGTAGCACAGGAAGGCAAACCCCAAAACATAACCCTATTTTAAAGTTCATGCAATATCTATGTTACTTATGCTTGTGCATTTAAGTTCATAGGAGTTGATTGAAAACTTAGTTGCATGATCTTAGATGCCTATGGTTGAATACTAGCATGATAGGCCGAGTAGTTGCTGTGCTAAATAGGACTTGGTAAAAGTTGACTGATTTCCTATCACTCGCAAGTTATAGGAGTTGCTTGCTTACTCATACTGCAACCATAAGGATGACGGACGGGGTCGGGCTTGGTTCTGATTTGGTGGAAATCGCCCCATCTGTCTAGTGATGAATATGCTAAGGTCGAAATGTGTTTAGAGCTGTGGTTAAGTATTTGAAAGTACTAATCTCATACCTAGTATGGGATAGCAAATCCTAGTACCTGATTGAATCGGGGCGTGGCTTTATCCCTACTGTCTCTGGAACGGAGTTTCCGCTGGTGCATCATGTGGGTACAAGTGCAGTCACGGTACGACGTCGTTTTAGGACCGTGGGGCCTTGTATCCAAGGGAAGTAGGCCCTGTCCACGTGCTCGGGGATTGATGGGGACGGCTGACATGTGTGAACCCATCATGGTATGCAATGTCGTGGGATTAGGTTCACCTTGCAAGGTTAAGAAACTCGATTCGAATCATCTGCCTCTAACAGTTTGAGGCTACTTGACCCACTTCTGCACTGAGTAACAAGTGAAACAAAGAAAGATTACTTAATGATGATGCTTGGAATAAAATGTTTGCTCAAACATGCTTGCTTAGAACAGGTTGCTTACCTAGAATGGTTAATCTACTAGAACCTGCTGCTAAAACTTGAAAGTAAGGACCTATTTTATATGATTTTGGCAAAACAAACCCATCAGCCAGAAAGCTTGCATGTCTAGAGGTTGGTGGAATAGTGACTACCCAACGGTTAAGTCTTGCTGAGTATTAGTATACTTAGCCTTACTTGTGGCTTTGTTTTTAGGTAATGTGGTAGATGTCGATGAGTTTGCTGCCAGTTTGACTTGGCCGACCCTGCTCCCTCCGGGTTGGACGGTTGAGTGGGACCCATCCTCAGTCGGCGAGGATCGTGGTAACTGGCGTCATGGTTGGCTTCACCATGATGTATCTGCTTTGACGTTTAGTTGCCGTATTTTTTCCGCTGCTTGAACTCTAAACAATTTACTTTATGCACTTTTGAACAATGGTTGTGTAATATTTAAAGTGAGACCTATGTATTAATCCACTGGAATGTTTTACTCTCTGGACTCACCTTCGTGTGAGCATGCTTTTCGTTTCGATCTGAGACAAGTGGTTTATCGGGTATAACCCGACAGACTACCAGATTGACTTGATTAAAGTGTCAGTTAGCGTGTGAGGCAAAGTTGAGTATACTTTAGCCAGGTTAATTTGGGTGGTTCTGCCACAGCCGAGACCCTCGAGGACACCATGGCGCTTGCCCATGCCTACGAGCGTCGCACCTAGGTGGTTGATGATGGCTCTCGTTCCCTGGTGCATTCGTTGCGTTCATCGTCACGCACGGGCACGTTCCACGCCACCCCAGCCCAGTCTCCATCGACACCGCTAGCATCCAGCGCTTTGTCTACGACGCCGGGCACGCCAGTCAAGCCTGCTGCTCCTAGGCGCACACTTCACGTGCCTCACACCAGAGGAGATGGTGCAGCATCGCCTCAACGGCCTATGCATTAATTGCCCAGAGAAGTTCTCGTGCAAACACGCCAAGCAATGTTCCATGAATGGCATCTATTGGATGGAACTAGAGGACGACGACAACACTTCTGAAGGCACGATCGAGGACCAGCTGACGATATCTATCAACGCCATCACTGGCATCCAAACAAGCTCCACCTTATAACTTGCCACCATTGCCCATACCATTGGCCTCACCGCCTTGGTGGATTCGGGATCCACCCATTCGTTCATCGCTGCAGACACCACTGCCCGGCTTGGGCTCACTCCCAAGGCACGGTCGGGCCTCACCGTCAGCGTCGCCAACAACGACCGCATGCCATCCACTGGTGTTTGCAGGAACGTCGTCGTCCACATTGGTCAGGAGGAGTTCTGCATCAACCTGTTTGTCATCCCGCTCGACAGCTACGAGCTCGTCCTAGGTTGCGAGTGGCTACGCACCCTGGGACCCATCCTCTGGAACTTCAATCAATTGTCCATGGCATTCTAGCACCAGGACCACCGCGTCAAGTTGTTCGGGGTCAACGCCCAGCCTTCTCCACGGCTAGCCCTCACTGAGACCTCCGACCTGCTGCCGCTGCTCTTACAATTATTTGATGATCTATTCGCGATGCCGTCAGGCCTTCCCCCGTCGAGGGCTTTCGACCACCTCATCCACCTTCTGCTGGCAATTCCACCAATGGTGGTGCGTCCCTACCACTACCCGCAACTGTTGAAAGATGATATCGAGGCCCAATGCCAGGTGATGCTGGAGTAGGGGATCATCAGGGCAGGCATGTCGGCCTTCTTGTCACCGGTGCTGTTGGTGCACAAGCGGGACGGCACCTGGCGCTTCTGCGTTGACTACCGCACCCTCAACCTCAAGACCGTCCGTGACAAGTTCCCAATTCCGGTGGTGGAGAAGCACCTGGACGAACTGAAGGGTGAGATCTTCTTCTTAAAGCTCGACCTCTGTAGCGGCTATCACCAAGTTTGGATGCACTTGGAGGATGTCACGAAGACGGCGTTTCGCACCCACCACGGCCACTTTGAGTTCCTAGTGATGCCTTTTGGCCTTACCAACGCGCCATCCACATTCCAGGCTCTGATAAACGACATGCTATGGCCGTTCCTCCGCCGCTACATCCTCATCTTCTTTGACGACATACTGATCTACAATAAGCCTTGGACAGAACACCTTCAATACGTCCACACGGTTTTCTTCATCCTGCGCGAGCATGGCCTCATCCTCAAACAGTCCAAGTGCCTCTTCAGTGAGCATCATGTTCACTACCTGGGCCACATCATCGCCAACGACGCCATGGACATGGATGCAAACAAGATTTCCATCGTCCAAGCTTGGCCCCTTCCACGCTCCACAAAAGCGCTCTGCGACTTCCTCAGGCTCACCGGTTACTACCGCCGGTTCATCACAAATTACGACGTCATTGCAGCACCTCTGACGGTGCTACTGAAGAAGGATGCATTCTAGTGGAGTCCGGTAGCGACGACGGCGGTCCAATTATGCTTGCTTTGATTATGTTGTCAGCAATCACCAAAAAGAGGGAGATTGTAGCGAACATAGCCTTGATAAGCCATTTGTTCATGATTTTGGTGATTCAATGACAACATGGTCATTGGGACTAACAAAGTGTTGAGAACATATTTTGAAGGTATTCTAGGTCCCAAGGAAGCAACCGCAATCAAAGCCATGCAATGACATAAAGAAATCAAAGAAAACAACACCATCGGATGTTCCGATGGTCCCCAAAATAGCGTCGGAGTATTTGGTATGCTGTAGAGAAGACCAGGCAAAGTCAACCATCGGATGTTCCAATGGTCACTGTTCTAGTAGCGTCGGACAAATTCTGAGGGGCAGGCTTGGAAAAACCCAGTGGCACCGGATGATTCGATGGTAGGCCCAAGGGAAGCATCAGACAAAGCATATTTACTTCAGAAACTTCCAGAGAGGTTTTGGCTAGAAATCCTTTAGAACCTGACAATCTGACGGTACCATCGGATGAAGCGTCGGAGCAATAACGTCAGGGGATCCAACGGCTATATGACATGAACAGTGGCACCGGATGATCCGATGGGGGCATGGGAGAAAACGTCGAATGAATTCCTGAGGAATTTGGGCACGGGGAGTCCAACGGCTAGTTGCACCGGATGTTCCGATACAGGCCGAAAATAGACCATCGGAACATCCAATGGTATACTTTTTCACTAGCCTTTGGAGCAACGGCTCTTTGAGCCCTTAGGGCTATTTATACCCCCCCACTACTTGCCCATTTGGAGTTGCTGGAGTGTTTAGGGATACATTGAAGACCAAGACTCATCAAGAACACATTCAAGCCACCAAAAGTGCTTAAGTGATCCATCAAAGGCTTATCACAAGCTTATGAGAGTGATTAGTGCTAGGATAGGTCTAGAGAGGAGTGAGTGCAAGGTGTGCCAATCTTGTGATCAGGTTCTAGAGTGAACCACCATTGTACAAGAGGTGTGCCGGTGCCTTGGAACCTTGGTGACTCATCGGCAAGTCTTCGACCCTCCGGCTTGGTGTGGAGTGGCGTCGACGACCTTGTGCGGGGTGTGGAGACCCCTTCCCTTTTTGGAGAAGCTCCTTAGTGGAGATGGCATCAAGGTGACCGAGGGACTTGGCATGAGCCTTAGTGGCCGAGCCTTTGTGGCAAGTCAAGGGGTACCTTGGGAGAGACTTGGTGACCGGGAAGCAATACTCTTGTGTGAGTGCTTCAACAACGTGGACTAGTGGTGACTTAGTGCCTACCGATACCACGGGATAAATCATCGTGTCAAGAGTTTGCTTCCCCTCATCCTAACCTCTTACATTTCCACATTTTATACTTGCAACTTGTGTGCCTTTACTTTCTTAGTGTGATATCTTGCTAGGATTGGCTCTAGGTTGCAAAACTTGTTGTGGGATGAGGGTTCCATACAAGATCAACCATAGAATGCACTTCTTGGATAGAATGATCTAGTTTACTTACATGCAAAGTAGTGGAAGCCATAGGTTAAGGTTTTAAGTTGCCTAATTCACCCCCTCCTCCTCTTAGGCTACGAGCACCGGTTCCTTTCAAAAACCAGAACTAACCAGGATTGTCTGGCTTGGAAATTTGAATACATCCATCAGTGTCAACAATCCAGAAAGGAAATTGTGATTCTGAACTTAGATTTTGAAAAGATTTTTGATACAATAGAGGACAGTTCAATACTTGCAATCCTACATCACCTTGGTTTCAGCACACAGTGTGCTTGATTCTGGCACATCATCAATTCTCCCAAATGGAGTTCCTAGCAAAGAATCCAATACAAAAGAGTAAGGCGAGGATCAGGTGATCCTCTGTCACCCTTGCTTTTTGTGGTAGCAGCTGATCTTCTGCAACACATCATCAACAAGGCCCACATCCAAGGTCTGCTAAGCCTTCCTGTCCCATCAACAGCAAGCAATGATTTCCCTATCATCCAAAATGCAGATGACACCATCTTAATCATGAAAGCCTCATAAGGGGAGTTATTATGTCTCAAAGGCATCCTGGAAGAATTTTCACAGTCAACAGGATTGCGGGTCAACTTTCACAAATCATGTCTTGTTCCACTAAACACTGCCCATGAGAAAGCAAATGATCTTGCTCAAGTATTTGGTTGTCAGCTTGGGACTTTACCTTTAACCTACCTAGGGCTCCCGCTAGGCACTACCCGACCTAAGATTGAGGATTTTGCACCACTGATGAATCAAATGGAAAGGCGATTAACTGCAACTTCTACTTTTCTAGGCCTTTCTAGCAAAGTTGAGCTCACCAATGCTGTATTTTCTGCCCTCCCCACATACACCATGTGCACACTGAAAGTCCCCCTTGGAGCAGTGAACAATATGGACAGAGCTCAGCAAGATTGTCTTTGGAGAGGATCAGATGTCAATGATAGGAAAAAACCACTGTCGCCTTGAAGAAAATATGCAAACCCAAAACCAAAGGAGGGCTGGGAGTAATAAATCTAAGAAACTAAAACAACGACCTCCTGCTGAAGCACCTAGACAAATTTTATAATAGGAAGGATGTTTCCTGGGTAAACCTTATCTGGGAATTTATTACAGTAATGGAGATGTCCCGCATGCAATAGCAAAAAAATGATCTTTTTGGTGGAAGGCTCTGCTAAAATTATGTGATCTTTTTAGGGGAATAGCTACCTGTACAATGGGAAATGAACAGAGTATTCTATTCTTGGAGGATACATGGAACAACCGATCGCTAAAAGAGCCGTTTCCAAGGTTGTACAGCTTCACGAGAAATAAAAATATTTTAGTGGCCAAGTTTCTCCAAAATAATGATATTGAAGAACAATTTCACACCTCTCTTACAGCTGAGGCATTTCAAGAATTCCAAGAGCTTCAGGAAATTATTCAAGGAATACAGGTTCAAGAAAATGAGAAGGATTCTTGGCAATATGTCTGGGGATCCAACAAATACTCATCCAAGCAATTTTACAACTGTTAGTTAAGTCTAGTAGCTATATTAGCTTTTATCCCTATTTTACCCCTTTCTTAGCCACCAAGCTACCTAGCCTATATATGTACTAAAACTAGGCATTGCCCTTTGGTGTGGAATGAGAAAGAGATCATTTGGGCTAACAATTGGTATGAAGAGCCTTTCTTTCTCCCCACCCCTCTTCTTCCCGTGCTCCACAAGAAACACCCGTGCGCACCTCCTCACAACCTAGGCGGTGAGCGAGCCTACCCCGGCGGCGCACCTCTTGGCGGCCGGACCACCTCCTCCACTCTCCCACAGCCTGGATCCGGTGGCGGCTCGCACAGATCGGGGTGGAGATGTGGCAGATCAAGCTCGACGGTGGCTCGACTCGCGGCAGGCTCGAGCGAGGCGGCTCGGGCGGAGCAGGCGGCGAGCAGCAGGGGCAGTGGTGTGGCTCGATTTGGGGCGGCGGCGGCGCGAATCGGCACGTGCAGGCCTGGGTGGCGGCGATTTGGTTCGGCCCGGGGGCGGTGAGCGACGCGTGGGTGGCCAGGAGCGACCAGGCTTGCGAGGCGCTTCAGGGCCCGCGCGTGCGGCCATGCACGGGAGGTGCGTGCAGGCGGCACGGGTCCAAGACCGACGTGGCAGTAGCGATTGCGCACAGCGCGGCTCCAGGACCGGCACGGCAGCAGCGGCTGCACACGGTGCGGCTGTAGGTGGCCCGGGTGAGTGGCCGAAGCAGGAGGCCAGGAGCAGGCGGTGAGGTTCCCATCCTCGACCTTTCTTTCTCGTGTTCCAGGAGTTTTCTAGGCGAGCATGGCAGGCTCCAAAGGCTCCAGGAGACCACTGGCCGCGGGTGGTGCGGGCGGTGACAGCGCACAGGGCGCAGGTGGCACGGGCGGCGCCGACGCGCAGAGCACGGGCGGCATGAGCCCCACGAACGCCGCGGCTCTAGTGGCTGGCATGGTGCTGGTACTCCCGGCCAGCTCCTGGGGCTTCTCCCGTACCTCCTCCCACCGCTCAGCCACGAGCAGTGCGCGGCACCGTAGGGCGACGGCCAAGGAGGAGGAGCGGCGTGAGGAGGAGCAGCACATTGCGGCCGAGGAGGAGGCCATAGCAGAGCGGCGCTAGGCCCAGCGTGCGGCTGCGGCGTGCGAGGAGGAAGAGGAGCGCCGGTCATAGGCCACGAGGCGAGAGGTCGCAATGGCGACAGCATGGCTGCACCACATCGAGGCGCGAGAGCAGCTGCAACTCGGGCAGCACGCACGGCGGTAGTGGAGGCCGTGGCAGCGCGTGCAGCTGAGGCAGCCCGCTAGCTATGGAGGAGGCACAGGCGGCAACGGCGGCCGCCACCCAGCGGCGTCTGTAGGCGGACCGGCTCCACAAGGAGGCGGAGGTGACACCTGAGTTAGCGCGTCATGATGAGATGGAGCTGAGGCGCGTGGTGCAGGGTGTCGGTGCTGAGGTGCGTGATGACCATCCTGAGTCGGATGATGAGCACCGGCGGCGGAACGCGGGGGTGCACCGATGGGTCCAGGACCTGCGTCGAGGCGCGTACAGCGGGCATCCTCGGAGCAGGAGGAGCTCCATCCACAACTCCGGCCTTGACTCCGACTACAACTCCGACCTCAACTCCGGGCACCGACCCCCGAGGGTCGTGAAGATCATCGTCCGGGAGTCCTTCGGCAGCACGCAGTTGCCGATGTTGACAAAGACCAACTACATGGAGTGGTCTTCGGTGATGAAGGTGAAGCTCCAAGTGCGGGACATGTGGGATGCGGTCCAGTACGGTAACGTCGACAGCCACGAGGAACGGCGAGCGCTCGAGGCGTTGCTTGCCGCGGTCCCGATGGAGATGGCGGCGAACCTCTCGGGGAAGAGGACTACCAAGGCTGCTTGGGACGCTATCCCCGCGGCTTGAGTTGGTAGCGACCACGCCTGCAAGTCCACTCTGCAGAAGCTTCGGCAGGAGTGGGATCGTTTGGTTTTCAAGCTGGGCGAGGACGTCGACAACTTCGCCCTCCACCTCTCCAACCTAATGCAACGGCTGGAGCGGTACGGCGACGAGAAGATCAACGAGGAGAAAGCCATGGCGAAGTTCCTACGCGTCATCCCGAAGAAGTATTCGCAGCTCACTATCTCCATCGAGACGCTGCTCGACCTCTCGACGTTGTTGATCGAGGTGTTGATGGGGCTACTCAAGGCGTTCGATGACCGCGATGAGCCTCCTTCTGGTGGGGAGATCATCTTCGGTGGTCAGCTCCACCTCACCGAGGAGAGGTGGCTCGCCCGCGAGAAGGAGCGGAAGGAGGGAGAGTCTTCTTCCTCAACAGGCGGCCGCAAGTGTGATAGCCCTAGTAATTAAGAGACTAAATCAAAGGATCATTGAAGTGATTAAGAAGAAAATCAAAGCTAACTTCAAATTGCTAGGAGTTAAGATCAAAAACACCTCAAATTTTGCTAAGTTTTAAAACCCCTTTCTGTTGATAATCACCTGTGAGGCAGAAGTAAAAACAAACTTATATAAGAACTTAAATTTTTGGCCAATATAAAAGTGGTAGATTTTTTCAAATTGAGCAACCTTCCTAAATTGCACTTTTCTTGGATATGAGTAGAAGGTGTTCCAAAATCGAGTAGAAGTTTGGACAAATGTCAAGACAAATTCAAAAACAGCTTTGACCGACGTTCCACCAAAGATCCCACAATCCTATATCCAAATCCATCGAGCTTTTCACCTATCGGTCTTTATAAAAGTTATAGCATATACCTTGAACTCAGACTTTCACATTGGAAAACCCAAACGTGTAGTTCAAATTTGGTGAGAAAACATGCGTTAAACACGACACCGTTGCACGACACGCATCACGAGCATCATTGTGCATAATTGAGCATCATAAGCATCACTTGTCCATCATTGAGCATCATGAACATCATTTGTGCGTAATTGAACCTCATGAGCATCATTTGTGCACGTTGGAGCATTTTAACCATGCATTGCTTAAGTTTGGATAATTGATTGTTTATCGTTGAAAACCAAAATTGTGAAGAAACCTCAATTTCTTCCATACAATTGTGCCTCCTAATATTTTATTTAAATACTAGATACACTTTAGTGAATTTAAATATTTTTACCAAATTTTTCAGAGATGTTTGCTTGTGCTAAAAATTCATCTAAAATTCAATTTTGGCTGTATTCTTTTGTGAATTGCGTGAAAACTGTAGCAGCTCTTGAGTTGATTTTTGTGGCATTGTACTCTTTGTGATTTTATCTTTCCAACGAATATTTTTGGGCGATTTTTGGTCAAGTGTAGATGGATCAAATGAGGGGAGAAATTTAATAGTTTTATTTCTGCGCGGGCCCACATGTCAGTTGCATCTTACTCCTCCCTCCACTGCACGCACGCCAGATGCTTGCACGGACGTTGAAGATCACCGGTTGGGCAGCTCCCCCAGCGCCAACAAGGCCCCCATCACCGGTTGGCCGCCCGAGCGCTGCCCACGTGATTCCCCCTCCATCCTATGCCCCTCCTCGCCACCAGTTGGCGGAACCTCCCCGACCAGCAAGCTGCCGCCACACGGCCAGCAAGCACAGGAGCTCACCTCGCCGCCAATGGACGAGCAGCAATGCTGTGTCGTCCTTCTCCTTATGCCCGTCCTTATCCTCTCGCGCCTAGGCCACAAGACGACCCCTCTCCCAAGCCTCCTGCCTCCCAAAACCATCAGTTCCTCCATTACCAATACCAACCGAGTTCCAAACTCGCCTCTGTTCGCCGGCCAAATCCTCCACGCCCTGCCATCTCCCTCCAATATCCCGCACCTGGAGCTGCTCCACTCCATCAACTACGCCCTCCACCACTCCCCATCACCCGCCGGCCACTGCATCGCTGGGAACAGCACTTTTCCCCAACCTTCGGGAGCTTCACCCGCCGCCACCTTTACCCCACCGTGGAGCGCCATCCTCCGGCTGCCCCCGTCCTCAACCGACCGCT
Organism: Setaria viridis; assembly: GCF_005286985.2. Lineage (NCBI taxonomy): Eukaryota > Viridiplantae > Streptophyta > Magnoliopsida > Poales > Poaceae > Setaria > Setaria viridis. Next base: position 23,777,514 of record NC_048265.2, on the reverse strand, counting down.
CAAATGGAACCTAGGTGAGGCCCTGGTGCTTGTGCTTGCGTTTGTTGTCCGCATGGTCTAACTTTCCACGCGCGTTCCGGGTGATGTCGTCGCCGGCGTGCATCGCCGCTTCCTAGCGCCCTATGCGCAACCTGCCTTCCCCCACCTACACCGCTCTAGGGAGAGGCTCTTGGCCAAGGGGCGCCGCCTCGCCCTTTCCCCCTGCTGCTGCGCCACTTTTCCCCTGCCAAGCCGCGCTAGTTCCCCCTGTCGCTGCTGGCCCTGGTGCGCCCGTGCGTGTGATCTGTGCGTGTGGTTCTGTCCCAAGGTAGAAGAAGGGGTCAAGGACCCGATTGCAAGGAAGGAAAGATGTGTAGCGGGTTTTCCATAAAGATTCGGAGTTATGTATCAGTTGGGATTTAGTCCAGCGAGTTATACGCAAGTTGTAGGGGCTTAGTTGTGAACGCAGGGGCAGATCTGCGAGAGAAGAAGTTTTTCCAGGGGCCTAGATGCAAAGCTAGTTGAGTCTTTTTCCTTTATAAAAGCTAAAAACTTTGAAAATGCATAGAAACATGTAGAAAAATGCTAAATATGTGAATCTTGTTTTGTTGGATTCTTTGTGATGTCTAGTTTATTTCAAAAATGATTTTTATGCATGTTAGTCTTCTTTAGTAGGTTCTATGATTTATTTTGTGTAAAAGTTATTAAATGCTTTATAAATCACATACTGCTCTAAAAATTGTGAAAATCACTTTTGTTAGCTTCCTTTTAACATGCATATTTCAGATCTACAACTTGTGTTAGTGGCATCCATGATGTTCATACTGTTTTAGATTTAAATGCTTACTTGTTATGTTAATATTGCTAATTGCATGGTAAATAGTGGAAAATTGATAAAATGATGAAACCACTTCTATTAGCCTTTGTGTTCCATCCAGAAGCTATGAAAAATGATGTTGCTGCTTTTAAGGTTGATTTACAAGCCTTTTTAGATTTAATATGCTTAATGGCAGTTTCTCTTGTTTATGTTATATCTCCACCTTAAAAATTGATCTTGATGTGAAACCAACTCTCATCATTTTGTATTGTTATCTTCTGTTGATGTCATTTATTCATGATTATTTCTCAACAAATGATCTTAGTCTTGCCTTTCATGCTCGTTTGGCTTATCGTGCAAGTTAGATTCTCTCCTCGTTATTGTCTGTTTGATATGTTTCAGTAGATCTAAAAGTGTTATGTAGCTCTACTATGCCTTGCTTTCCCACTTAAAAATTTCTAACCAGCATGTTAGGATCTTTGTTCATGACCAAATGTGACATTGGCCTTATGCCCAATTAATCACACTAAAACAATGGTGTAAAAAGGAAAACTATGAAATTGCATTTGTTAGTCTACATGCATGATTGAAATCCTTAGTTAAATAGCCATACCTTCCAGTGACATGAGGCTAGTACCGTTGTTTTCCTAAAACTTGTTGCCTTACGTTAGAAATATGTTTGGTCATAGAAACGTGGTTAATATTTCCTACAAGACTCAGGCATGCCTAACTTAGTATGTGCTTAGCTAATTGTGGAACTAAATCCCGATCTTATGTTTATACATGTACTGTCAATTAAAAATAATGCCAACCATGTTATCTTAAAAAAAAATTTGGTAATCAGTGTGTGTTCTTTTTCAACATATAGATCTTTGCTATTGTTTGGTTCTTGATTTCGTGCATTAGATGTCCTCCCAAGTTCTATGCATTTCATGAGCATTTGCACTCGTAGCATCATCTCTAATGCATGGACACATTTCATTCTTTTAGAGAGCAATTTACCGGAGAACGTGACCCTTAAGCTGAGGCCGGCATAAAAATCAAGTTTGAACCCGAAAAGAACCAAGGCAAGCCACATAGCATATAGTCGTCTACTTTTTGAAATGAAATTTGTTGCTATGCATCACTATAGATTGCATGCGGTTACCTTAATGCATTGTCAGAACCTAAGTTTTTGTTAGTATGACCTCCCTTGCTTTGTTATCATATACCTTGTCGCTCGAATGGTACGGGATAGAATACCTTGATCTTGCAATTTTATTAGTCCTGCTTAGTCATAAAATGATCTCTTAGTAAGAGAAATGATCTTAGGTTAATCAACACCTTTTTCTAATAAGGTCCTTTAATGTCGTTGAGCACATGAACATTGGGTAACGTTGAATACGAGTTTGAGCAGTGTGTAGGAGTTGTAAACCAAAGTTCACAAGTTAACACATAGGGCATGATACATATTAAGCGTCTTACATTGCAATACAAGACTACTAAAAGCTAACGGTGCAACCTCCCATCCACTCCTAACCAACAAGTGCTTTTAGAAACATCCCTAAACACTTTAGGACAACCCCCACATGAGACAAGACAAGTTAAGGGCATCTTAAATGAACAAGTAAGTGAATATAACTAGGACACGATTATGTTGGAACAAAACTTGTAATCATTATTATTTCACAAAACTTCATTAAGAGGGTTGAAACACTCAAGTAATAGATAGGGTTTATTGAAGGTAGAAAATTAAGGACATCGTTATAAACTTTGAAAAGTTCTAAGTGTCGTTCGACAAAAGAGGAAACTCAAACTTGAATAAAATGCATTGAATTGGCTGAAACTTTGGAAGTCTGTAGGAAATCATAGAAAAAGGATAAAAATGCTTTCTGCTAGCTTCTTGATGATCATGACCACCTAGTAAAAATAATTGTTCACCTAAAATATGTGTTTTCATTGCTTAAACAAAATGCAAGATAAATCTTGTTAGACTCCTGATGTACCTATCTGACTAGGAAAAATAATTGCTTTGGTAAAATGTGTGTTTAACATTGCTTAAATAACTACATGTTGTTAATGTACTTACAATGTGATAAATAGTTTTCATGCTTATAAAATCCTGACAAATTCACAGTAGCCTAAGTGAGCGTTGAAAACCCCTCTGTAAAACCTATAGAGCTAAACTGAGAATATAACTCCCGTTATAAATCATTCTTTATAGCTGCAGAATAACCACGTTTAACTTTTTAATAAATTTTGTAGACATCAAATGCATCACAAATTTTTACACTAGATCACTTGTGTAGTAATAAAGGTTTTGTAAAAATTTCAAAAACCTATCTTAACAAATTCTTCCAGAAACTTTTATTCAAGATAAAGGCTAGTTTAAATTAATAACAATTGTAATTAGAAAGGGGTAAAATAGTAAAAGCTCAATTATGTCGGTTAATAATTCAGAAACAAGATAACTTTCCAAATGAATGCCAAGCAACACTAAAATGACCCCACCTTTCTTTTATGAATTCTAAGTTATTAAAATATTATATGTATACACAATCACCATCAAAGTAAAGAATGAGTTTTAATCACGTCACACCGTACTTTACAAGAAAAGAAATGGTTATAACCTTGTCTAGGTGAATATGGCTAAAAGGAAAGAATCATTTATAAACTTGTCTAAGTAAATGTGGTCGAAATACAATTTATACTTCTGCAATAACTTATGAAATGCAACCTACACATAAAAGCTTGTAATTGAAATCTTGCATATGCATCTCGTGTAGGAGCTAACCTTGCCAACGGAACGTACGAGCTCAGCCCGGAATGCGAAGAAGGACACACTCCTGCTAAGCTGAACGTGATCGAGGCAAATCAAGGCCCGAACCAACATTCGGAAGAGCCCAAGGCTGAGTTAGGGCAAGAAGGCAAGTCCCGGAGCATAACCCTGGTTTCTAAAATTATGCACTACTTATGCTAGTCATGTTTGTGCATTAAGTTCATAGGAGTTGATTGAAACCTTAGTTGCATGATCCTAGGTACCTATGTGCTGAATACTAGTATGATAAGACGAGTAATTGCAATGCTAAATAAGGACTCGGTAAAAGTCAAGTAATTTTCTATCACTCGCGAGCTATAGGAGTTGCCTGTTTACTTATGTTGGAACCATAAGGATGACGGGCGGGGCTGGGAAATTAGTTCTAAATTGGTGGATTGTCCCGTCTATATAGTGAAAAATGTGCTAAGGTCGAACCGTGACAGTGTCCGTGGTCAAGTGTTTGAAAGTACTAAGATCATACCTAGTATGGGATAGGGAAGCCTAGTACCTGATTGGTCCGAGACCATGGCTTTATCCCCACTCTCTCTGGAACTGGGTTCCCCTGCTGCAGCATGTGGGTACAAGTGCAGTCACGTTTCGGTGTCATCTCAGGACCGTGGGGCATTGTATCCAAGGGAAATGGGCCCTGTCCACGTGCTTAGGGATTGATGGGGACGGCTGACATGTGTGGATCCGGTGTGGTACATATCTGTCGTGGGTTTAGGTTCACCTTGCAAGGTTAAAAACTTGATTCGAATCGTCTGCCTCTCACAGTTTGAGACTGCTTGGTCACTGTGCTGCACTGAGTAAGAAGAGAAAAAAAGTATGATGGTTAATATTGATGTTTGAATAAATTTGCTTGTTCACCATCCTTGCTTAGAATAGGTGCTTACCTAGAATGGTTAATCAACTAGAACTAGATGCTAAAACTTGAAAGTAAGGATCTACTTTAGCTGTTTTTGGCAAAACAAACCCCTCAGTCAAAAAGCCTTGCATGTCTAGGAGTCGGTGGATTAGATACCACCTGACGGGTAAGCCTTGTTGAGTATTAGTATACTTAGCCTTGCTTGTGGCTTTGTTTTTTAGGTGGTGTTGTTGACCTTGGTTGCTAGTGTGACTCGGTCATGCTAGCTCCCTCCGAAATGGATGGTTGAGTAGGACCCGTCCACGATCAGCGAGGAGCGCGGTGTTTGATATCATGGCAGGCTTCACCATGGTATTGTTGTATCGACGTTAGACCTATCGTTTATTTTCCGTTGCTTTTGAACTCAGAAATCTACTTTATGCATTTGAACTCTTTGAGTTGTAATAACTGAATGTGGGACCTGTAATGATTATCTGGATTGTTGTAATCTCTGGACTCGCATTCATGTGAGTATGCTTTGTTTCGATCCGAGACACGTGGTTTTATCGGGTGAAACCCAACAGACTGCCATTTTAACTTGATTAAAGTGTCAGCTCGCACATGAGACGATGTTAAGTACACTTTAGCCGAGTTAATACAGGTGGTTCCGCCATAGCAAGCATGGCAAGCAGCGCAAGGCGCCCAAGATGCGAGGAGGCGTCGAGGGTGGGGCGCGAGGAGGCGTCGAGGGTGGGGCGCGAGGAGGCACCAGGGTGGTGCCGTTGGCGAGCGCGAGGCCGCTCGAGACGGCACCTGCTACAACTGTGGCAGGACTGGCCACTGGGCCAGGGAGTGCCGCTAGCCGAGGCATGGCCAGGCCCACGTTGTGCAGGCTATGGAGGAGGAGGAGGAGGAGCCGGCTCTGTTCCTGGCTCACGGGACAATCAAGCTTCTTCCCGCGGCAACAGCCATGACGGCTCTTCTCCACCTCAACGAGCCGCGCGCACACGTCTCCCTCGGCGACGGTACCAGCGACGACAAGATCGACGGCGGGTTCCTCAACAGTGGTGCCACGCACCACATGACCAGGCGTAAGGAGTACTTCTCCGACCTGAACGTCACGTACGCGACTCCGTCAAGTTCGGCGACTCTTCAGCCGTGGAGATCAAGGACGTCGGCTCTATCGTCCTCATCACCAAGACTGGCGAGCACCGGCTCCTCACCAGTGTGTACTACATTCCCATGCTGAGGAAATCGATCATCAGCCTCGGGCAGCTGGATGAGAACGGGTCACGCGTGGAGATCAACGGCGGAGTGCTTCGCATCTGGGATCGACGCTGCCGCCTCCTTGCCAAGGTGGATAGGGGGAAGAACAACCTCTACGTCCTCTACGCGGAGGTGGCATAGCTCAGCACCAAGGAGATGGTGCGGGGCAAGATGGTGGCGGTGGCTTGGCTTCGACGTACTACTACTACGTTCACTTCGAGGGAGCTGGGGGAGTGGGCAGCTCTTCTACGCCAAGCGTGCCTACCCTGGTCCCTGGGTTTCACCGAACATTCTCGACGACCAGCCGGTGCCAGGACAGGACGAGACCGGTGCCGTGCTTCACCTGACGCGCAATCATGATGAGTCTCGCTCCTTCGCAGAGGCTGAGGGACACGCGGCCTAGCGCATGCAGATGGATGCTGGATAGCAAGTTCACTCAAGTTTACTGAGGAAGGGAGTGTCAAGGCAACCACATCAACACTCAGAATAATATATTAGTAGTGTCTGTGTGCACTTAGTGCATGTGAGCACTAGTATCCATGGGTGATTCGTGCCTACGTGCACCTTATCACCAATTATGTTTCTCTTTCTATGTAAAAGCTGCTAGACTTAGGGGGAGATTGTTAGTTAAGTCTAGTAGCTATATTAACTTTTATCCCTATTTTACCCCTTTCTTAGCCACCAAGCTACCTAGCCTATATATGTACTAAAACTAGGCATTGCTCTTTAGTGTGGAATGAGAAAGAGATCATTTGGGCTAACAACAACCTCCCCTATAAAAACATCAGGCCCCCATCACCCTTCTTATGGATCTGGAAGTCAAGATGCAGTAACAAGCTCAAAACTTTCTCATGGCTTTTACTTATGGATAGACTGAACACCAGAAATTTACTCTGGAGGAGAAACTGCAGCAAAGAAGGCAACAATTATAACTGTGAACTTTGCAATATCAACATGGAGGAGACTGCCTTCCATCTTTTCTTCTCTTGCACCTTCAGCAGATCTTGCTAGCAAGCCATTGGTATTGAATGGAGAAGAAACCTCAACTTCTTTCATGATGAAGAGAGCCCAATAGGAATTTCATCACTGGTTCTTCATGGAGGTCTTCATAATAGCCACTTGACACATCTGGAAGCAAAGAAACAGCCTCATCTTTGAAGGGAAAAGGCCAACAGTTAGAGACTGGTTATCTAGATTTGTAGATGAGACAAGACTTCAAGCTCACAGAATCAAGGAAAGCAAAAAACAGGACTTCCTCTCATGGGTCACCAATGTACAGCTTTAGTTTTAGCCATAGCTCTTAGCCTCCTTTGAGGTCTTTCTGCCTCCTTTGAGGTCTTTCTGAAGTCTTTTTTTCCTTTTTGGGCATTGAGGTGCCCTTTGGACTTTTGTCCTTGTACAGTTTTATTTTACCCTTTTAATATATCTTATGCCATGCTCATGCTAGTCGAAGGATGGTAGATTTCATCTACATCAGAGAGTAAGGTTCATTTCTTATGGTGTCTTTTCTTACTTTCATCAGGGATAAGATCAAGTATCTTCTGATATCTCTCCTCTGGTGCAAAGAGTTGTTGGCTAAGTAGCAACTTATCTTCAAAGAAGCTTTCAAGAACATCTGTGTGCGACCGTCTGCAGGTGCATAAGTTACATAATAATCATTTAGCTCTTCCAATTTATGTTGGTAGAACAAACAAATTGACGAGACAATTAAGACATACACAAGGAAACGATGGAGGACAGGTCCAGCCAAGGATACTTTCTTCAGTGATTTTTTTTGAAGAAATTCTTCAGTGAATTTTCACTACCCTGAGATATATTCATAGAGTTAAATAGATTTTGGAGGTGGCGACAAATGGCATGTAGAGTCATATGTGAAGTATCACCTTGTAGACTCGAAAGTAGTCAGCAATTGCAGCCCTTTGTTCATTGCTGAGCCTAACAGGAACACAGGTGTAGTTTAGGGTCAAAAAATGTAAGAAACAGACAGAAGTTAATTCAAACATACTTTCTTGCTCTGCTATCACAGACCCAGCAAGGGACACCACTACGACCACTGTACACCCACAGTATGTGATTGAAACCAAAATCATCTGCAAACAGTAATTTTAACTATAATTAGTAAAACAATGCACACTTCAATATAAGTCAGTAACCAACTGCAAATCTGTAGTACGTGTGGATAAATCTGCAAACGTCATTAGTTTATGTTATGATTTATTGCATAGTTAAATGGCATGCCTCTTAGCGAAGTATCCAAAATTTTGATAGCAATGGTCATTAAGGGCCAGCAGTCCAAGCAGACATCAGCTCCAGAGAAGCAGTAGCAAATATCATCATAATCAGATATATCCTGGGAAGATTAAGAATGTTAACATCTTGCAAAGTTTCATAAGAATATAGTGTGCACAGAGATAAAGGGAAAAGGGAAAAGGGAAAGAAAAGTAAATACAAGTTTTCTTACAATGTCAAAAATTAGTTCCCTTTCAACTGGTACAAAGACATTATTTCCAGATTGGGTGTAAGCATGACTGTTTGCAGGCTACATAAAAAACTGCCAATTCATCAGGCAATAGGAAACAGCAGGTAATGCAGGAAATCTGAAACGAGCAAAAAAATGATGTGTTTAATGATGTCGCATCATACATCTATGCTGTAGACAGGTCCAATATCAATCTTGAAAGGGCATTTCTCCTTGATAGAACTCTCCAATTCAGCAGCACTATCAAAGGATTGGAAGCGCAGGTAGATGTCACTCTCAAGTGTAAATGAAAACTCTCGATGTCCAACATATGACTGATCACATCCAGGGTGCTTTCCATCTGTAGAAAAACAAAATTTGGTTAGTCAAGACACAATAACAGCGTATGCCTAACCCTAACTGAAGAACCAGATGTGAGCACAAACCATTCCCATAACAAAGCCATTTGAAGAAATCACCATATGGGAAGAGCTTTCCCGCAATAGTATCACTGGTTGTTAGCACTAGCAGTAGGAGAAGGAAATCAAAGACTAACTAGTCTCCTTACATAGTGGAGTAGGTTTTTACATGCAAAGCCTCAGTTAGGTAAAGAGAATGCCTAGTTGCACCATATGAATAACAAAATGTGTACATAGTGGAGTAGGTTTTTACATGCAAATCCTCAGTTAGGTAAAGAGAATGCCTAGTTACACCATATGAATAACAAAATGTGTACATAGTGGAGTAGGTTTTTACATGCAAAGCCTCAGTTAGGTAAAGAGAATGCCTAGTTACACCATATGAATAACAAAATGTGCTAGGTCTGAAAAAAAGGGCATGGAAACAGTCGCAAGAAATTGGAAGGAGTTAAAGAACAGCTCTTGCTGCCAGCAAATATGAGCCATTGCTTCCACATCTGTCAGGTGTCTCAATCACATAGAACAGAAAAAAATCCACGAATTCATTAAAAGAAACACACAGAACCTCTACAATGAGATGCAAAATCACAACCTTGTGCAGAACTAATAAACAACTAAAGAAAACAGATACTATGGACCTATAGGAGATACGGGTCATGTTTTGGTTTATCTTCTCCATTCCACACATTAGAAGGGGACCGAATCGCTTTACCGTAATAGACTCGGAGGTAGTCAGCGTTGAACCCCTCCGGCACGGCAGCGGGGGCTTCTAGCTGTAGCTTCTGCTGGCCGTCAATCTCCATAGGGTCAACCGGCTCATCGTCCCTTCCCATCCTCAGATCAAGAACAGCCCGTGCCTAACAAAACAGAGAAATTCAGGTCAGATACAAAGAAGAATGGACTGAATTTGCAGGGGGAAATGTCAGGAAAATCGAAGGACCTCACCTGACAGTGACAGGGTTGGAGGCGGGGGTGGAGTTTGCGCTCCAGGCGCTAGCGGCTTCGGATCCATGAGGCGGCGCACGATACTGAGGGGAGAGAACGAGTAGGGAAGGAGGTGCGGTGCTGTGGCGCGGCTGAGTTGTGTCAGGGGAAGGAGAAGAGGCAGAGGAATGACGGAAAGGAGGGTGCCGCTCCCCCCAAAATGTCACCGGTGGCGCTCTGGTTCTGGGCCTCGCTTCGGGTATGGGCCTTGTTAGCTTCTCTTGGCCCAGCGTCTGGAACCAGCACAAACCGCATTTAATCTCTCTGATCTGAAACTCAGGTGTGTGCTTCTACAGGTGGTCAGACTCTCACAGATGATAAACTTTTTTTTCCTGTGTGACTGTGTCGATGATCTGAATGTGTTATGCAAATGGTCACTAGATGGAAGATAATTGTTGGAAAAATGGATGGCTAGTGGTTACAAAACAGTGCCTGTGTTGTATGTGTGATTTAGTGATAACATTTTGGCGAGCCATCAGTTGCTCTGAATATGAGTTGTTTGATTTTTGAATTCCGACATAATCTCAGGTTGGCTGTCGTTGGTCTCATGTTTGTTAAAGGAGATGTACTCGAGAGAGAGCGAGAGACAAATGAGTGGATGGATAGTTGTAATGATCTTATGAAGTATGTACATATATATACATGGTGAAGGGGCATCACGAAAGGACATGTCTATTAGGATATGTAACTGCCTCGGATCCTTTGAAATTAGATTACATGGTAAATGTTTTCTAACACTTCCCCTTAATCAATTCCAACTTCATTTGATCATCCTTCAGTTATGTTGATAATTTCTCCAAAAATCATGTGGGAAAAATATGAGGAATATATAGATAGATATATATCAGGTGAACTCCTCAAAACTCATTGGCAAAAATAAGGAGATGACCATGATACATTATTGTTCCATTCAGACCACCATGAGAGAAGCTTAAAGTATAGTCCAGAGAATAATGATATATCTGTAGACATCATCTCTAAAAACCCCGGTGGGGGGAAATAATGATGAGACATATAGTTTAGGGTATATTTCTTCAAGATAATCTTATCAGAAAATCAAAGAAATATATAGATATATCAGGTAAACTCCTCAAAAACTCAATGAGAAAAATAAGGAGAAGAGCCGTGATATATTGTTTCTTCATTTGAACTCTTGTGAGTTAAACTCATAGCTTAGTTCAAAATAATAAAAATTATGTCATAAAGTATCATCCTTAAAAAAAACCGACGGGGGAAAATAGATGATACGATATAAGATCTTGTGTTGATGTAGCCTCATTAAAAACTTTTAATGAGAAACCTAGAAAGGGGAAAAACTCGTACAAAGAAAAGAGCACAACATGATGTAGAAACAAGTTATGGATCAAAGAGGAAACTCCCCCTGATACTGCAAATCACTAAGTCATTTCATATCAATCTCTTAAACACATTTGAAGATATGGAGTAAGGTAGAGACTATGTAAATAATCTGTAGGATTATCACAATACTTAGTTTGCAAAATGTTTATTTCCTAATGATAGGGATAAAACATTTCTTAGGGCTAAATGTATAGTAACATTGTGCGTCACATAACTTGCATCCATCTAAACAACACAAAGCGATATTACCTTCATAGATAATGTGGTTAGTGATTAGTAGAACCACAACCACCACATAACTTTAGTATGTGGTTTATCATTCTGCAAAGCCACATGTAGTGTTGCTATGGAATGACTGGTGTAAGTGACCACTAATATCTGTTGATAGACATGGTAGGTCCAATTTACAAGTACATGAAACATGTAAATGATCCGGAGCTCTGGGGATCTTATATAGACAGCCAAGATCAGTATCCAATCATAACTGGATCATGAGTATAATATGATCGCATGTGCCATTTGCTAGCAAATCATTGCAAAAACAATATCCGGCCGGATGCTCTTGCAAGATACATTAGCACTTCTCATGATCTCAGAGAATCAAACAACCATAAGAGATATTGATATGATTCTTTTATATTGAATTCCTTCAATATATATTGGATATAGATAACTTCATATCCAAGATTCTTGAGAGAAGAGATTTTGAATTGAAAATCTGCTGATTTGGTTCAATTCATATCCTCCATCTCAAACTCCGTCAATAAGTAATGTATGTTTAAATACACTAAACATACAATTCTTTGTGTATCCCTTCGAATGGAGGGATTCACTAGGTCAATTGTACCACATTCGACTAGAATGCTTTAAGCTATGAAGTGACTTTCTAAGCATTACATAATATATGTTGCAAGTTTGTGTTTGGGATTAGTTGATGTGGCTAGTCGATTGATGATGATGGCGGCTAATGGCAAAGAGAACCCTGGCTCGCCCTCACGCTAGAGGCTCTGAGTCTGCAGTTTCTCTTTGCTTGCCAATACAGATGTGTCGTGCTCCTTATATAGAGCCGACTGTAACAAACCTCCTAAACCAATCTCCTAACAGATCTCCTAAACAAATATCTAAACAACTCTGTCTCTAAGCACTTAACTAACCACCCGTAGGAGCCCTGAACGCCTTCTTCTTGCGCTGGAATTGCCGGCCAAAGAAGGTGTCCACAACACTTCTACCTGCATTGGAAAACAGCTCGTCCTCGAGCTAAAATTCTGGGTAGCGATCCTTGAACTGCTCCAGAGATTCTCAAGTAGCTTCTTCCGCCGTGCGCCCCACCCACTGAACTAGGAGTTCCTAAGAGTTGGGGCTTGGATGAACACGAACCACCTTCTCAGGTGTTGGAACTGCCCGACCATGTGCGATGTGTGGCAGCGCAACAATCTTCGACGGTGGATCGCCAAAATACTTCTTGAGGAAGACCACATGGAACACATCCTTGATACGAGCCTTGGGAGGAAGGCATAGACGATACGCTAGAGGCCCAATGCGTTCCACCACCTGGAACGGTCCGAAGTAGCACAACGATAGCTTGGAGGAGGCGGAATCCCTGATGGCGACGGCAGACCACTGATTCAGATGGAACCACGCCCACTCGCCCACCTCGAATTCAACATCACGATGCAGCCGCCTTCATGAGAGCTTGAGCTTGCAGAAGACGTTCTTGGATATCAGTGAGGAACGCATCACGCTCCTGCAACTGCCTGTCAAGGGCCATGACACGAGCGACACCTAGTTGATAAGAGAGTAGCGTCGGCGGCTCGTGGCCATAGACGACCTGGAATGGCATCGCTTGCAGTGTAGTCTAGAATGAAGAATTATAGCAATACTCAGCCCATGGAAGCCAATGAATCCAGTTCTTGGGTCGATCACCAGCCAAGCACATCAAATACAAGCCTAGAACACGGTTCACCACCTCTGATTGGTTGTCCTTCTGCGGTCGAAATGCCAAGCTTAAGTGTAGTGTCGGAGTAACACAAAGGTGACTACGATAACACAAAGGGGACACGAGGGTTTTAGACAGGTTCGGACCTCTGGAGAGTAATACCCTACGTCCTGTATGCTTGGTGGTTTGTATTGCTCAATTTATGATCTGGTGCCATCGGGGGGTGCCCTTGGCTGCCTTATATAGGCTGATGACTAAGAGTTACAAGTCGGTTTGAATCTAATCTACTTGGTAATTACATGGAAAGCAATCTGAGTCGGACTACAAAACGATATCTAGGCAGATTTGGACTGTCTTGTTGCCTTGACGTGTACTCCCAAGTATCTTTGTATCCTTGGCTCGCATGCCCTGGTCGAGTGGGCCCATTTGTCAGGTCCAGCCAGTATCCTGGTTGGTAGGGATCCATGGGGTACCCATGTCCCTCAAGCCCCCGAGCAATGTTTAGGCGAATAGGAACTTGTGGTCATCACAGCGAAGCTTGAAATGAAGTCAGTTGAAGCTGCGATGGCATCATTGTGTTGCGATGTTTGCACAACCCACGCGCAGAGCGAAGATGAGTGCCGAGTTGATAGATGCTGGCATCCAGTAGGTCGAAGCAAAGGTTACGGAGGGCGTCACAAGACGCACTCCATAGGAGTAGCCCTTCAGCATTGAAGCGATTAGGATAATCGATCCAATGGTGAAAGAAGAAGAAATTGTTCCTTGAAGCAGATCCCTGTGCCCAAGCACAAGGATTGGTGTAGCCACGAAGGCTTGCCGACCAAAAGTACATGTCCGAATCTTTGGGGATAAGATCTCATGAAATGATGGGTAAGCCAAAAAATGCTTGCTCACGGGAGTACTGAACCGTCTGTGTGACTTTAGGATTCCTAGCAGTACTTGTGGATTAGAACGGTCATCACGTGAACACTGTAGAGCCATACCAGCATATGAAAGTCTTGTCGTGCACCCTCACGAGTCCACTGTAGCACTTTGGATGTTAGCTAACTGCCCAGCTATAGGTAGACCAGCTTATAGCGTGAAGAGTCATGGCCCAAATAATAGCACTCGCAGTCTTGAAACTTGTAGTTTTTTATAGGAGTAGCACCCACTCAGAAGCCTGATGCAAGAAGAATTCTCGTGAGGAAAATCAAGGTGCTCCTTTCCTTCGCAGTCTCTGCAGTGAAGTCGGGAGGTAACCATACTAGAGTAATCCTCGTGAAGAGGTTGTATCGTGAACCCCGCACTCTTTGTTCAGAACACCGCTATGGAAGTGTGTCGCGACCTCGGTTGCGGTTTGACTCGAACCTTTGGCGATCTCGAAAAGCTCACGAATTGGTCGCAAGATTCCATGGATTTGGAGAAGGGCACAAGAAGGGGATTTTCGGGAAATCTCAAAATCCGAGGTGCTCATGCATGGGTTTGCTAGGGGATCATCCTAAATGTTCTTGCACATGTCCTAGCACCGATTTGCCCCAAGAAAAACACCCCAAAACGTTGCCAATCGCGAGATCCAAAAATTCACCCAAAAATGCCTCGTAAATAGGGGGAAAAAATAAATTTCAGATCTTGAGAAGGAGAAACAATTGAGCACAAAATTGATTCTTGGATTATTCCACCATATCCGGTTACAAGCCAATCCTAAGCACAAACAAAGCTAGGATGGCAAAAAGATCAAATCAAAGATCCCTCCACTCTCCCTCTCTTCCTCTACTAAAGGCTCTCACAAAACAAATGAGAAAACCCCCACCAAAACAACCAAAGGGATAGCTGCCCCAACCACTCATGTCTCATATATATAGGCACTTGGCTATTTCCCAAGTTGCCCTTACATGAAGCATACAACTCCAAACCCCCTAGGGGCAAAATCGTCCAACTTTTTCTTCATTCATCAGACGGACCCGGTGCCTTCACGACTTAGCTTCGCCTCGACGCAAGTTTCGCGATGGTGCCACACATCCTCTGACTCAACACCATCCAGTCGCACCGGACTCGTCCCCCAGTTTTAAGGCCAAACCAATCAAACCCTCTTGCACACCCCGCAAGCTTGACCCATCCCCGGTTTTGAGGTCAAACTGGTCAAACCCTCTTGCACGCCCCGCAAGACGTGACTCACCCATGTCGATGCGTGTCCGACCTCCACCAAGCCTTTGACACCTCCAAGTCTTTCACTCCCGGTTCCCGGGTCACCTACTTGACTTGCCTCCGTCCTGCCTGACTCGACCGACGCTGTCTCCATCACCGTCCGTGTACTCTTGCTCTTCCGTGCACCATGTGGATCGCCCATGACTCCGCCCGGACTCCTCAGGTCCCTCGGTCCAAGCCTACTCATGTCCACCCTTCACAGCCCTAGTACATCGGCATGAACCTTTCGCTTGACCTTCACCTCATTTCGTCGACCGCCATGTCGCATCCATCACCTGCACATCATAAGCCAAGAGACACAACACACAAGATATGTTTTATACAAACACCGCAACACAACTTACACATCTGGTTAGCCGTTAGCATGATCAAGTGCATATGAAATATGGACTCAACCGGTAAAGTCTCAAATCATCTAGTCAATCACTCATCACAAATAGACCAAGGCACTTCTCAACTTGGTCTCTCAAGCATGGGCCGGGTGATGACGTCAATGGAAGCCACAATAGCCAAGGGTGTTCGATGATGCCGTGTTTGCACTGCCTCAAATGCTTTGTCAAGATTCATGATCGGGACCTGCTCTGCCAGTTGACGGTGTTGTTCTGCTCTCAATGCATTTCTTGCTCGCCGCCAGGACCTTTGGCCTTCAGTTTCTTCCCCAGCGACGTTGGTGGAAAGTTCATCTTGTGAGACATCATCTGGGTGACGCTCTTGTCGAGGGTTCCTCTCTGGTTGTCAGCTGCTGCGATAAGGGAGAAAAGCTCCATATCTAGGGAATAGCTGCCAGAGCTTGAGGTGATGACTTCTGTGGAGCCATCGTCTTCACGGACAGGCGACACGGGTGTTCCTTCTTGGTATGGGAGTATATCAAGGTGAGCGATGAGGCGTGATTCATTGTCTTAGGCGAGGAAAGATGGCTTCATGCTTGGCCAATAGACGAATCTGCCTTGCGGTATTGAAGTGATTACCAGGCCCTGTTGCGGTCCTGTTAAAAGAGTTTCCTTGACGGAATCTGAGTAGAAATCGAAGTTGTGGTCCTTAAGCACTTCCAATTCGGATTGTAATTTGGACAAAGCTGCTTGATGGACTGATGCCGCGTTTTGAAGTCCGAACAAGAATAGGCTCAGAGTTTGATTTGGTTCACATGATGGAAGGATTGCTTGCTCGTGGGAATCAGTCCGAGTAGATGTAGAGTCCAGGTTGTACTTGAACTCGCTCTTAGTTAGATCAAAAAATTTGTTGAATTTCTCGACGAGTTCCTCCGTAGTTTGACGACAAAGGTTGATTACTTCAGGCTTCTTCTCCAGGGCCTTCGTGATGTAGTGGTGAAAGTTTCCAGCGTTGTCTACGATGCAAACCCAGGAGCCAAAGATGAACGTCGCACCGGCTTCGAACGCGATCGCAGGCTTGATCATGACTTGAGCCATCGAATCCACAAAGGGAATTTTGGCAACTTCCTCTACCTGGCGCGCTAGCTGTCGGTGTTTAAACCCGGCAACTTACCACGGGAGTACCCGAGGTAGAGTTTTGGTTGGTGGGTGTTGCCGAAATCAGAGACTCGATGGTGTACGTAGGCACACGATTTAGACAGGTTCGGGCCGCTATATCGTGTAATACCTTACATCCGGTGTGTTATTTGATTGTATTGGATTGAACTTGTTTTGAGGGGGTCTCTACCCGCCCTTATATACTGGAGGAGCAGGGTTACATGACGGTTGCTTTACAAGAGTACTAGTCGGATTTGACTGCAGAGTTCTATTCTAACTAGGAAGAGTAGTTTCCTTGTCCTCGACTAGTCCCTTGGACTCCATGAAGACTACATCATCCTGCACCGTAGCCTTCATGTCTGATACATCTTGATGTACATCCCATATGTGGATCTGTACAAACCTTCTGGTGGGCCCATGAATGTATGCCCGACAGACGGGTGCGCGCTCCCCTCCACACAGTCGTTTGGCTTACCTGGCATTGAAGATGATTGGAGGGAGGAGATAGATGAAGAAGAGGTCCTCGCTGAAGACGAGGATGGGCGAGCTCTTCCCCTTGGTCGTCAGCAGGATCACCACACCGGTGCACAACCCCTATCACAGCTAAAGGAATCATCGACGAGCATTATCAGCACTGGCGTCGGGCTCCGGCCGGCGGCATTTGCTGGGATAGCAACAAAACATGCAGTAGAGCAGTGCAGAGCAGGGCCATGAACAGGTTGATGGACATCGCCGACGTGTGGTCGGAGGTCGAGCCCACCACACCCAGGCGCACCAACTACGCCACCACGCCGAGCCCCATGCCGCTCGGTGATACAGCGGCAACGACTGACGGGAGAAGGATTAATCCCCCCACCATGCTGCAAAGAAGATGCGAAGTTTAGCCCCCGCCGAGCTCGGCCTTTAGCTCCACGAAAATGGCTAATTTTTGCTGGGAAAAACTCCCACAGCGACACTGGCCGCGCGCAAGCTGCTCAAGACAGTGGGAACTCGTCGGTAGGGGAAAAATTGAAGCTTTTATTTCCCCTCGTGTGCTGCCGTTCTGGCGGCAAGGGATCCCGAGGAAACCGTGGAAAATCCAACGAAGGGAAGAAGATTCAGAGGCGGGCGAGCACCCGTCCACGCCTCTGGTGCCGGTGACGATGGGCGCGCACCATAGGCCCAGCGTCAGCAGCGACTCCCAGCACCAGTCCAAGTCGGAGCCCCGGCCGGTCGGGAAGAGGCTGCCGGAGGCGAGCGAGCGGCACGGCGTGGCGCGGCAGACTCGGCGCCTGCGTGCGAGGCACGCCGCGGTAGCCAGGAGCGCGAGGAGGAGGAGGAGAGGAGAAAGAAGGGGGAGGAGAGGAGGAAGAAGGGTGGTGGGGTCATAGGGGCAAAATTATCTTTTCGCAGGGCATTTAACATTTCCCGAACTTCGTCAGAGTGTCAATTTGGAAACAAAAGTTGAAGCAGTGTCAAATAAGGAAGGAAAAAAATTTGAGGACTGAAGTATGAATGAGTTATCTGTCTGGTGTCATTTATCTAGACAGAATCATTTCCACAAGAGATTCAATTCACTAGAGCACGAGCTAAAGAAATGGCTTGTGGGCTCTACCAAAGCCATTCGGAGTCGGAGCCGACCCACTTGCGCCATCGGAATAATCAGATCCTTCGCCGCAGCCGCCTAATGCGCGCTCTTGCGCATCCTCGCCTGGGGCCATCCGCAGCCGTCCGATCAACATCGGACGGTCCCCGACGCTCCACCCTTCTCCCACCTGCTCTCCCCTTCCCCGCTGCCCGCCTCCGTTTCCGCCGCCCGCCGGAGTCCTCGTCGCCGACCACTCGCCGGAGCCGGGCCATGCCTCCTCCCACTGAGGCGGCCGCAGCCGGTGGCGCCGCCGGCGGCTCCTTCCCCGAGCTCACTTGCCCCGCTGACTTCGCCGCCGTCGCCGCCCCCGGCGGCCGAATCTCCGTCGTAGGCTTCGGCTCCCTCCTCTCCGGTGAGCGAAGCTCCGCCCGCAGCCGCTGGTAGTAAACCACAAGAGCCCTGAACCTGGTGTGCCTGACGCTTTCTAGGCTCCTGATTGGTGGCAGAGCGGAGCGCGAGGAGCACGTTCCCGGAACTGGAGGGCTTCCGCGTGGCGGCACTGCGGGGGTTCCGGCGGGTCTTCGCCCACTCCGCACCCATCTTCTTCGAGCGCGGCATCGCCGTCGAGGCCACCAAGGTGCCCCCGGGCTTTCTCTGCTCGAATTGTCAGCATAGCGGTTGCAGTTTGTAACTCTGACTCATAGAAGAAATTTCGATTAGACCATATGGATGTCTTGGATACTTGGATGAGCTCACTAATCCTGCATTTCTGCATGAAGTGTGGCCCTTGCAAAATTTGTACGGCTATGTCCCACAGTCTCTTCTTGTCCTGCACCACAAATGCTACTTCCTGTTTAGGATTTTGGGCAATCCCTAATTCCCTATGTAGCAGAGTAATGCGTCGAACTATACACACTTCGACTTTTGTGAATTCAACCTGTAGTTTTAGTTTCTGCCCTACAGTTAGTTGCTCTGAACCCTCTCTCTCAACTTTGCCTATATGGAGTAATAAAAAATTGCAATACTGGTGTCTGGTGCAATAACATTTGACAATAAAAGGCTAGGATTTCGAACAAGATTTAAGCATTACGTCTGTTTTGACTCATGTATGTTCTTATTAATTTGTAACATGAGCATGAACATCTATGATCCTGGTCCTGGAGGAAAACAAACTAGACGTTTTGTTGAGATCCAATGGTTTGACATTGGATTATGTTTGTTATTGTAGAGTCCAGTATGTACTCCGAGAAAGTTACATTTCTGATCTGTTTTCGTTTCCATAATGTTCTCCTTTTTCACTATAGTATTGTGTGATTTGTAGGAATTCTCAAGCTTAAGCGTGGAGCCATGTGGGGGGGAACTGATAGTAGTCACTGTTTTCGAAATCAATGAGGAGGAGGTACTGTAGTTTTCTCTAAAATTTCATATTTGTTCAAGGGAAAACTAATGGACCGTTCCTGAGCTCCTTTTTAGTGAGAGCTGAAAATTCATAACATTTGCAGGTGCCAGCATTTATCGAGAGGGAACATGAGTTTAGATTTCTTGTGGTGGGTGACCAGCTAATTCATTTCATGATTGCCAGTCGTGCCTATTTTGATAAATGTTGTAGCATCCTCTTTAGATGTTCAATTGCTGAGTCTGAAGATGCTTGGAGTATAGATTATTCAGTCCAACCCATAATTTGGACTACTTCTTGACAAGTGTTTGTTGCTGCTTCTGTTTGTGTTTCCATGTGTTGTCAGGTCGTTCCTGAAGGATTGGATGGAGTGCCTTTTACAAATCGGGCAGTAAGTACTCCCACTCTGCATCTGAAATTATAGCTGCAGTTTTCTTTTTGATCTTTGCTTCTGCCTCCTGCAATCAAAGTTATTCTTTGTCTTGGTGGAATTTGTCGGTTAGGTTGTCTGTGCACGCTACAGCGATGAAGAATATTTCCAGGAGAGATGCCAAGGTTGAATTTATGTCTTCATTTTTCCCAACTATTTTTAACTGGTTCTGTAACGTCCATGTCTGTGTGCTATGAGTACACTTCAACTGTTGATCATATTTGGTAGGAATAGTTATTTATGCTTTGAAGGAATCAAGGAAATGATAATCTGTTCTTGAGTTTATCTAGATCCCTTTTGTATACAAACACATTTTAGCAGTGACCTCAACTACAATCCCGGACACCTTGTCTTTTTGGGTGTGAATGATCTGTAAGTTAGAAACTGGATGGCAATACCACTAGATTGCAGTTAAGGTAGACATTTTTGATAATTTGAATCCCACTCAAATAAAGTTTATGGTGATTAACAAAGCTTTATGCTGAACTTTTTTCCTCATTTTTTTATGGCAAATCAAAACATATTTCTATATAGATATAAGTTACTTTTAGGGAATTACTTGAGACCATACCAAATTGTATTTAATTCCGAAGTCAATTACATATTGAAACTTTGACTGTTCCTCCTACAGGAAGCAAGGAAATATATAACCAGCGCTATGGACGTTACAACATTGATAAAATATGGAGAGATGATATTTTACCATGTCGTTTATACCTTAGACATTGGTGAGTATTTGCTATTCAAAGATATAATGTTAAACAATATATTCAGTGGTTTCTTTCATCTCTTGGATAAATTTTTAACTGGCATAAAAAAGGGCTCAAGTCAACATCTGATAAAATTGGAATAAGATTACTGGATTTACCCATGCACATATCAGTAAGTTGGGTACATATTTTGTTTCAAAAAGTTAGGGTATGTATATTATCTGCTCTCCCTTTCATAGCACATTGTTGATATTATGACATCTCAAAGCAAGAGACATTTCTCAAGGAAAAATGACATCATTGCTTGATGACATCTGAAAGCAAACACATTTCTGAAGCAAAGGGAAATCATTGCTTTGAACATTTCAGTTATCCAATAGCAACACATTTTTATTCCACCACATAATAACTATTCGATACTGTGCGAGGTGTGTAGAAGCATGATGCTATTGATATTTTTATCTATATTCTTACATGATTTTAATTGCGTTTCAGTGTTCTCGCTGCGAAAAATCTGGGAGAACCAGCATACAGCAACTTCTTAGACCACACTTATCTTGGCGACCGGAAAACCACAATAAGAGAATATTTGGCCAGTACTGGAGCTGGCATCATGGAAGAGGAACCTCCTGAATCGCTCAAAAGCCGCTACGGTGGCTGATTAGACGACGACTCTCGTAGCTACCACTGATATAACTTTCATGCTCTTCAAGCGTATCAAATCAAACAGCTGGTGAGCTGGTGTGTCCCATGACTTGCCAAATAATGCACGGTGCTTAATTGCAGGAGATCTAAGATTACGATTTGCTGGGCGGATGGCGCCAAACATGTGATTTGTGACCAAATCGTGATTGATGTGCATCTATAATCGCGACTATTTGCCTTCATAACAGGAATTCAGAGCCATACACTGAAAATGAGGACAAAATGCATCTTTTTCCCCACTTTTCTGGTGGCTGATGTTCGTTCTCGTACATCTTGACAATCCGGTGTGAAAGCCGGAGATTTTTTTTTTTGGTTCGGTCATCCACCAGCTGCAAGTCTGAACCGTGCAGTGTCGCGATCATGCGACGAGCTGCACGTTCTGAATCGTTGACGGCGACAACTGCACTCCCTACCACGAACGCGACGGGCACGATGCTCGTAGTCTTGAGATGTGCATTTTGTTGACGTCGATTGATCAGGCACGTCTACGTGTCGCGCACGCCTGCTACGACGGTGGCGAGTGGAAGAAGAGGCAGATCGCCGAGCAGTCGTCGACGGCGATGCCCCGCCGCTTGCGCCTCCACGCGCGGACGGCGCACTCAACCAGCCGCTTCGCCGCCTTCCCCCTCTCCGGCGTCCCCGCCACGATCTGCACGGCCTCCTCGTTCGAGAGCACGTCCCACACCTGCCGGAAAAAGTTCATGTTCGTCATCGTCAGCCATCAGGCACTCACCACCGTGTGCTGAAATGGAAAGGCATAGAATTCAAGACGTCTCTTGTTCGTACCCCGTCGGTGGCGAGGATGGCGAACTGGTCCCTGCTGCTGATCCTCCTCTGCGTCACCTCCGGCGCCGAGATGACGCCGTAGTCCTTGACGGAGTAGTCGCCGAAGGCGCGCGACATGGCGAGCCCCGGCGAGTCCTGGGTGGGCTTCCAGACACGGTACACGCCAGGCTCGTCGGCGAGGCAGTACACCTGGCCGTTGCACCGCCGGATACGCTCCTTCTCCTCTGCACAAATCACGTTCCAGAACACAGCGTCAGCAACGGCCGCCGTCGCAGTTCACATCTCACAAGAATGGCCAGGAAGATAGCAGCGACTTACGAGGCAGGTTGGGCTTGAAGTCGACGGTGAGCTGGACGGCGGCGACGGTGCCGTCGTCGGACGTGGTTGCCAGGACAGCCCGGGAGTCGCCGACGTTGGCGATGACCATGAGGTCCCCCTGCTTGACGACGGACAGCGCGGTGCAGCCGCTGTAGACAGCGTCGAGGCGGCGGCTGCGGCGGAGCTCGTCGTCGACAGCGGCGCAGGCGGCCACGTAGGACTGCTTCCAGAGGTCGAACCGGCAGTCGCTGAGCCTCTTCTCGCCGTCGATGAGCGACGCCAGCGTGAGGGCCTCCTGCCAGTGGCACAGCAGCGACGGCGGCAGCGAGTCGCGCACGGCCTTGGCCACGTAGTGGCCCCACGGGCCGTGCCCGTCGAAGATACCGCAGAAGATGGTGTCCTCCTGGCACCCGAATCCCTGAACAGATGATGGCATTTGAGAACAAGTTCTGTTCAGAACACAAGAATTTTGTAGAAAGTTTTACTTTCTCATAAGAAAGGTGCTAGCTGTGTGAAATTCTTCTATTTTTCTCCAATTTCAAATTTTTATAACTGTGCAAGTTGATCTGAGTGGTAAAAATTGAAGCACCGCCCAAGATGTTGCGGGTTCCTCTTTGCATATGGTGTTTGCCAGCTGATGGTGTGAATGTGATCTGATTCTTTACGGGGAATGTCCTGTCCGGGTTTGTCATTATATGTTGTGGTTCAGCTTTTAAAGGGGATTGTTAATCTTATGCTGTACAATCATTACATGATAATTGACAATTTAAGATTCCAGTGTGACATCACACACAACCGACTGAACCAAACCAACCATTTGATGAGCTACCGAGCAGTAGGTCATGGTTGTCCTCACTCTATTGGATGGCTTGGGTTGCAGAATTAAAAAAAGGCAAATTAGTTAGGCAGCACAGAAATACCATCTTGAAAAGAAAAGGAAATATAGTGGTATTAATTCAGGGCACTAGCATGCCAACAAGGATGTAGTCCACGAAGAACTCTCAAGAATACATGTGTGGTACTCTACTACGTGATGTGGCCAACTTTCCATCTTAGGCAGTACGTTTAACAACCCAAAGCTGCAGCTTTTGGGTTCAGATACCAAGAGCTGAGAAGGGCTATCTTCAGAAACAAACACCTTGCTCCTTGAGCTAATCGGGACACGTATGGCACATCTCTCTTGTCAGAGAACAGAGATAAGGAAAGCCCTAGAAAGCCAAAAGGAAACACCAGACTCGTGCTCCAATACCTATGCCTCCAGCCTCCCTGAATATTTTGACCTTATCACTGGACTAAGCTCAGGACAATACATACCACACAATTCATTTAGGTGCTCAGTGAAATTAAGAAACAAATATTACTTTGGGTTCATTTTTAGCTATTTTTTAGGAGCACAAAATGAACTGAAACACCTCTCTGAGGCTAGAAAAAAAATGAATAAATAAATTATTAATTTGGTGAGAGGTGAGCAACGGAAAGACAAGTCAAGGTTCAAGGTTCAGTACACAAGCACAGCGAAAAGCTCTTGCTTTCTTCCATAGAACACATAAATGAGCCCCTACGAGAATTTTCCAGATTTTGTGCAAAAACAATTTTCCAGAATCAACAGTTTCCATTCAATTCCTAGGAAATTTGTGCTCCTTCCACCAACTAGGCGTTTTGTGATATCACGTGCAATCACAACTTCATGTCGCCAATGATTTTGACAAAAAAAAACAGAGAGAGCGCGAAATTTAGGAAGCATCAGGAGCAGAGCACCAAAGAGCAGAGCCGCAAGAGAAAAAAGGGAGAGCGAGAGATAGAGGTTGCTGACCTCCCAGACGATGGAGCAGTCCTGGTTGGTGCCCTTCTCGCCGCGTCGCGAGCAGACGGCGGCGAACGTCTCCGAGCCCTCGCCCCACACCGTGCCGGACGACCTCAGCACCGCCGGCGCGGCGGCCTTGCCTTCGCCGCCGCCGCCGTCCCCTCTCCTCTCCCTCCCCACCGACAGCGACCGGGCCAGGCCCTGCAGCAGCGATGAGATCTGCCGCATTCTCTCCTCTGGTGCAAAGAGCTTCTGCTACCAGCTCTTTATCTTGTTCTGACGGCGATTGATTGGTCGAGGCCCGAGTTGTTCAGGTGCTACCAAGAACAGATGAAGATGATGATTGGTCCCTTAAGCGGATGGTACGGCGGTGCTCATGGAAAACAACAGAGCACCAACTGGCCGCATGGCCATGGCCGTTGTCTCCGGATTTTTATGCCGTCGTCGTTTCTCCTGGATCTTTCTCGTCCCTTTGGGATCAAGAAAGGAGTTTCGATTGGATTGAAGTGGATGGGCAAGGCCGGATCAAGCGGAAGCGAAAAGGACACGCTGCTTGAGCTCTCACGCGGCAAGAACCAAGCCCAGGACGATCGAACAGAGCAAGAAAGCAAGTTCTTGATCAGCAACGGGAGGGATAAAGAAAGCAGGGGGATTGGACGGGAACCAAGGGAAGGAAGGAAGGAGAGGGTCGTGTGAATTGTGGTGTGGAGTGGGGTGAAAGCTTGGACGGAGCTTTTAAAGGGGTGTGGAGGAGGCGAGAGGAGGAAGAAGAGGTGGGAAGGAGAGCCGTGGGCGCAGGGGAAGCCGGGCGAGCCAGCGAGCCGTGCGTCGGGCCGTCGCTTGCACAGCAACATTCCTTGGCTTGGGGCACGGACGCGGGTTCGCGTGGCTGCTCCTGCTCTGCTCTGCACTTATGACGGATAAGCCCATCCATTCCTCTCCTTTTCGGTGATGTGTTAGGGGGTAGAATGTGCCTTTTGTTTTGCTGTAGGGCCCGTGGGCGAGGCCGATTAATTCGTCTCCAACTCATGTTTGGACTTTGGAGGGGGAAGAGACTTGTGTGAGAATTACTCGGCTCCATGTGGGTTGTGAACGAAGGTATATTGTGCAGTAGTGTTTTATTGCATCTCTGAATTTCGGCAAACGTGGTAGCACAACAAAATCCGGAAGACCGCCTGGTATATAATCTCTTGAAGCATTGGAATTGTAGAACACCCTAGAACACGAAAAATTCTTTCCGTTTCTAAGGAACCATGCCAAAAGAAGACGACGGAATATGTAACTTACCTTTCTATAGGTTTTGTTCTTTGGATGACTCTTGTGGTCTTACTTTAAGATTAAATTTCTACTTTTTCCCTCTTGCTTCATCCACATTCTCTTTTGATCTATTTCACCATCTAAAAATGATGGATTTTTTTATTCCTTCCCCCACTTTTTCTGTTAGTGCTTTCTTTCTTTTCCTAGTGCCCTCTGTCCAGCATACATAGTTTTGCCATATATTAGACCATTAAAAATAGTAAAATATATGATAAATGAGGGTTAAACATGAAAACCAACCGAGCCACCTGAAAAAACATTGGGTGGAATAATTTAGTGACAACTGAAAAAAATAGATTTCAAAAATTGAGAAACATTTCAACACTTTCCTTAGCTCTTATGTAGTACACTAAAATGTTGAAACTACAAACTTTATTGTAGTTTTTTTAAGTCACTAGACATTTTCATCCATTCCTTTAGATATCATTATTTATTTTGCTTATGCTCAATCTTCTTGGATTGTGAGTGTAAAGGAACAATGTGTGTGTCCTTCTGAAGAAAAGTGCAGAAAAGAATAAAGGTGTGGCTTATCGATGAGATAAGTGATAATACGGTTTGTAGCATTAAAGAACATATATAATTCTTCTTTTAATAAAGACACGCACATAAGGCTAAGGGGGTGTTTGGATACGATGTGTTAAACTTTAACAGTGTCACATCGGATGTTCGGATGCTAATTAGGAGAACTAAATATGAGCTAATTATAAAACTAATTGCAGAACCCTGTGCTAATTCGCGAGACGAATCTATTAAGCCTAATTAATCCATCATTAGCAATTGGTTACTGTAGCACCACGTTGTCAAATCATGGACTAATTAGGCTTAATAGATTCGTCTCGTGAATTACACTCCATCTGTGCAATTAGTTTTATAATTAGCCTATGTTTAATACTCCTAATTAGCATCCAAATATCCGATGTGACAGGTGTTAAACTTTAACACATGGTTGCCAAACAGACCCTAAGTAACATCATCGTCCATGTGGAGAAATACCTAAAACTGGATACTCGAGAGTGGAAACTGACTTGGCTTGGAGCAATTTACTCTAGCCAAAAAAGAAAAGAAAAGAAATGTTCCGTGTAATTTTTCAATAATCTTTTTTCTCAGTTGCTAAATAGTTCACGTAGGTCTCAGATTTCTTTATCAGAAATTTTAGATTGCTTGAAAAAATGACATGCGAAATCGAACAGTGGAAATAAAGGAAGTACCGTGAAGTACCTTGTGAAGTACCACAGAGTGAAGTACCAAAGAGAAGTATCAATTTGGTGGGATCAAGTAAAAAAATAGTGAAAAATTACTATGATGTCCTTTTAATTATGTGTAAATCTACTTCATTCTTTTTTAAGAAGGATAAGAAAAGAAAGTACGCAGTACCACTGGTACATCGTAAAAAAGCTTTTTGTTACGTTTGCCTGTTGCAGTTTTTCTAATGCAGATGAAATCACACCGCGCTGAATCCCATGTTGCAAGACACATGAAAAACTCGAAGCCCACGATGATCGTTGGCATCCGAGCAATACTAAAACCTATCCAGGAAACCGTTGATATGATTGTTTAATGCTTATATCGACCTGTTCCAACTTATCGGAAAGAAGATGATAACATTATCTAAAAGCAGCAAGAATATTCAACGGTATCACCTGACGAGAAGCTCGCCACCACAAGATCGCACAGCGCGGCCACACGAAGCTCTGCAACCTTTAACCAGTTTTGACGTGGCTCTGTTACCCTAATTATAACCCTTTTTTCTTAATTTAAAAACAGGCAATGAAGGACAGAAGCGTCATTTCCCGGGCTCCCGCGCCCCACGTGTGGACTGAACGACTGCACGCGCCGGCAGCGCGCTGACATGGCCATACCGCCGCCCCGCTGGCGTTGCCGGGACGTGTGGCTCCGCGCTTCGTGGCGTGGCGTCCTTCGCCTGACGACCAGCGTGCCGGCCCCGGCCCGGCGGCCCCCACGAGCTCCGATCCACGTGGCCGGAGGAGGGACGCGACGGGCCCAGATATTTTGGTCACCGCGTGCAGGGAAGAGGAGACGACGAGATTCTCTGTGGCGACCGGACCAGCGGTGGTGCTTAATTAGGCGGCCACTGCACCTGAGAGCTCTGACTTCCCGGCGACGTTGCGATCGCCGGCCTCCGGCAACCGCGCCCGCTTTGATTTGATTCCCTCGGCTGATTTGACGCCGGGCGACGACTTCCCTTCCATTCCGCCGCGTGTTGCGTGCCGATTTGGAGAGGAGATGTTGGAGCCAGATTTCGCCCGCGATCCGGCGACTGTTTGCCGCACATGCCGTGGCTGATGGCTTCCCGATGTTCGTATGATCTCTCTGCTCGTGATCACTCGTGAAAAAGATGCATCATCTTGACGCTATTCTCCGTGTGCTCGCTAGACAGGCTTAGCTGGCCGTGCTAAAAGGAGATATCGATAGGGAGGTGGGGGATTATTAGGTGTTGACAGTGCGAGACAGTCCAGTGATATGTGGCTCATGATATGGGTTTGGGACACGGGTTTCCTTTCCTTTCTTGGCATGCCGCCTGCCGGTTGTGCTCCTTTTTTTTTTCTCTCGTCTAGAATCCTCTCTCTTCTGTTTCCTGCCTTTTGAAACTTTTAGGTACACGGTGCGTGTTCTAAGCCAGCTATTGGAGATAAGAGTTGGATCATCAGCTAATATCAAATGTGCACAAATATACCCTAGTCACAAAAAATTTCACAAGTGCTGAAACTATTAAAAAGATTGTGTCTTATTGTAGTGGTTTAAGTTTGGCAGTGCAGCAAATGTGCTAGTAGTGTTAGTAAAAACTATTTTTTTATGCTATAGCGTTTTGGTTAAGCTAATGAGCATCGTCACTAACCCAGTCAATTTTATTTTTGCGTGATGGTTTGGAGCACTCGCTACGGCTGGCATATTTTCCACTCATTTTGCATATAGTGCGTATCTAGTTAACGCAATCCTTATATACTGTAGCGCTCCATAATAAAATTAAATAAGGAGTACTAGACGATACCATGGAGTATACTCTTCTAACAGCTTGACGCCGTCCAACCCCTTTTCTTAGAATGGTTTAGTGGCCCGAGAAGATATGTTTTTCTAATCCTCCTCCCCACCAGCTCTTCCGATGGATAATGAGAAATCAAAAGAAAAGGAAAGATTAGCTCATTGGTACGAAAGCAGATAGAGACAACCCCATTAACAAATTCCCTGGGTAGTCTATTCCATCTTAAGCTTCATTATTGAAATGTTTGACCGTACGATAACCGCGACTTGACGCATACTCCCTCCGTCCCAAAAAGAATAACTTTCTAGGATTTTTCAGACTAGGGGTGAATGAAAAAGACGCATGTATCCTTAGTTAGTTTAGTTTGCATATAGAAAATGGAGAAAATATGTTTCCATTTAATCATGCATGCATGAGATCAACACGCCAAATTATACATGCATAAGATTTAAATCCCAAAACATCATTCTTTTTGGATAAATTTTAAATACCAAAGCGTCGTTCTTTTTGGGATGGAGGGAGTATATAGTATTCGATTTAAAATAAGGTTTGATATGACCCTGAACAGCAAATGAGAAGCATATGACCCTGAACAGCAGGCAACAGTCCTCGTATGATATGTAATCTGGTAAACCAAATAACATATAATCCCCACGGATCATGCATTATATTCTGCGAGCGAGATTATGCTAGACGATACGTATTTTATGCTCATCAAATCAACTGCATCATGGCGCTAATGATTTTGAGATATATGATAAGCTTGAAGTCAGAACACAACGTATCACGCTGGGAAAAAAAATATAATATGCTACATCATGGATATAAATTTGACAGCATATATATGCAGCTAGCTTTCATGACAGCATATATAACATCAGTGAAGAATTAAATTTGTTATTAGTAGTAATAAGTTGTGCAAGGTGATGCATGCGTGGACTCAACTAATGTTTGTTGACGCCATCATAAACAAGCATTAGCAAATAGGGTAGTCATCCCAGAGAAGGTTTGCACGTCCCATCAGGCAATATTGCAATATACGGAGTAGCTATACCTACGCAGGTACATGCAAACACTACTACTTGTACGGGCTGGAAATGGACGATGCTATAGCTTAGCTAGCTAACTGCTACCATAATTAAGAAATGGAGCATGCGTGGTTTTCGTTTCGGAAAGGAGCACAAGCGGAACGTGAAAACTGCGTGTACAATTTTAATCTCAGTGTTATTTAATTTTGTTTCTTGATCATCATCTGACATGATAAGCACAACCAACGCAAGAATAACTGATGACAGGCCATGATATTTTTCTCTCGTTTGGTATGTAACCGCGTCTGTACGACTTTTAGTGGCAAAGCATGCATGTGCAAATAATGCACATGATTTCATTCTAGAATGAGTGATGTCATGCACACGTGTCCGGAATACAATCTCATGATGACTAGCCCGTTTAATTTGGATTGGACGGGTTGTTTTGATGAGTTGGAATGAGTGATGTATGTAATATACATCAATAGTCAGCAAGGCTATACTTGACAATGTTTTTCATCATTAAGGTCAGGATCAAGGGCGGATGCAGAAAGCTATAGGGATCAGATTTTCCGTATAATACGCTTCGCTAGAGATGCAGAAAGCTAGGGATCGGATCATATTTTGGTCTTGGTTTTTCTTATAATAAATTGGGTCATGTTTCTTTTTCAATAGTGAATAGCGAGAACTACGTACCTATCTCGCTGCCTTTCTGAAGGTTCTTCAAATGTTCAAAAAGAGAAGAAAAAAAACTTAATGCATATTATGGACATCTCCAAGGTTGAAGAAATTTCTCCCATGCAACTCAAAATGCGTCGTGATAATATGTAGTGTATATAAATCCATTAACCATAATACCTCTCCTATTGGCAACGGCTATATATACACAATGTGCATCGGGAATTTGGTGGTGCCCCGGTCAATCCTGGACGTGATGGTCAAACCCGACCGGATTATATTCAGCTGCTGCGCTTCGAATTAGAAATTAAGTTATACACGTCCTTCTTTTTTTAAAGAAAAAACCGTGACTCATTTTTTCCCTGTTGTTGGTGACGGTTCAGCAGCTGATGATCGGCCCGTCCTCAGAAGCTTATGATCGGCACCTTTTCTGGCTCACTGTTTGTCGGCAAGGTTGCTATCTGATGATCAAAACAGTAAAGAAACAAATCAACAGCGGGGTCACACGGTGCAAGAAAACAAGGGTAGCTTCTCTTTGTCCTCTCACGAATAATCTAGGGTTCTCGACAGGAACCCCTGTAATCTCATCCACAAGCTTAAACTGAATCAATGATACCTTACAAAATTAAGAAACTAAAGTACTTGACTTCATAACAGCAACGTTTATCAATCAATACAATTATAATGGGTAAGTAACTAACCACCAAATTACCATGCTGAGTTCACTAGTTTACCTAGCTAATTGCTAGGTCAAAAAATAAAAGACTATGTTAAATTACCTAGCTAGAGTCCATGCCAAGTAAAGCACGTGTATTCTTGCAATATTAATGGTAGTACACGTCCTTTTCACAGGAAGTGGTTAGGGAAAGATGACCAGTTCCTGAACAAACTGGAATTGACAGCCACATATCAAACAGTGAGCAATATTAAAAAGATCTTGTGCAATTAACTAAACTACCACATATAATCTAGCTGGAAATCATGTTTGTGGCTAGCAGTGCACGGACGGCTATGTTATGTGTAGACCCCAGAGTACTCTCAGGATCTCAATTAAGAACCTGGCTTTCTTAACGGATTGATCCTTTAGGTAATCTAGTACCACATACGCGGCTGCGATCACATATTATTCTGGCTCATGGAGTAGTGAAAGTTGAGTTTGACAGCCACTTGCAGTTGACTAAATTTAGCACAATATACTGCATTATTACACTACATCAATGAAATTAAAGAAGAACAACATAGTGCTGGACTATATATAATGTGTGACCAATGGCAACTACATACAATAGCTTTTCATGGAGCACCATGGTCCTATGACGTACTAGAAAATACGCACCCAACTATAAGTAGCCAAGTATACGGGTGAAGGTATTTAAAGGAAATGGAGGGGGACGTACGGGGAGAAAATTGTAGTGTGGACGTGTTTGGTTGCTTACCCAAGTGTGCCCAATAACGCCAAACTAAAATTTGGTTATTTTAACCAAAATTGGCCTTCATTTAGAGGGTGAAAAATTTTGGACATGTCACATTTGGCTTGGTTAGTACATGTCACACTGTGGAAAGTGGAAACCTAATTGGCCCCGTGTTTTGAAGAAAAGGAAATATTGAAGGTAAACCACCTAATTCATGCAAACTTAAACCTACCAGTAGTTAATGTACACAAAAATTCTCCAGAAAATCGCACTAAAGGTTTAGATATCTCTTTACTAGATTCAGATAGAAAATAATTAAAAAACCCACAATATCTTGGACTATTTCCTGTCAACATTGACCTAGCAAATCTTTTATCTTGTTTTAGGGAAGTTTCTTATTTTGATAAGCTATACTTTTAACTTTTATGACAAGAGCTTTGTTACAATGCTTCTAAAGTACCAGTGGTACTTGCAGGTACTTTCCTTTCTTATCCTTCTTACGAAAAAAGAATTAAATAGATTTAAACATAATTAAAAGGGCATCATAGTAATTTCTCACTATTTTTGGTACTTGTCCCACCAAATTATTACTTCTTCGTACTTCTCTTTAGGTACTTCATGGTACTTCTTTGTTTTCATTGTTTGATTTCGCCGGATGTACGGCTCTCATTTTTTTCAAATACTCTAAAATTTCTCTTATGACAAAATATGCCAGTGTGGCATTTTGATTAGCTGCTTTACATTTTTATGTATGTTCCGCTAACACTGTAGTCCAGTTAGTAACATTTCAAAGTTTTTGGTTTAACTAATTTTTTTGTTACTAAAATGCTATTGTTATATATAGCTCGATAGACACGCAAGTTTGTTACAAGTTACAACCAGAGTATGAGAACTGAGTGCTGTCCAACAGTCAAATTAACTGGATTCAATTACAGCCCTACACCCTGTAAAATGAATCCAGGTACGTAGATCTTGACTGCCCCTCTAGGAAAGGAAAACGAGCAGCTAGATCCCTGAATAATCCAATGCAGGAGCCAGTGTGCACGCCGGCCTTGCAAACTGCTTCCCCTTTGAAGGACACCATGACATGGCACAGCCGACGCAGAAATTCCAAGAGGCATGTGAGTCGCTAGCTGGGATAATTGTCCGGTGGTGACTGACGGTGGCCTGAGTCATAAAGATGGCTGGCACCGTCTGCCAGGCAGGTACAGCATTCAGCCTACTCTTGCAATGGCAATGTCAGCTGATCTTCATCGGCGACAAAGCATCGCAACATCTTTTCTTTTTTTTTTTTTGAAATAAAAACATTGCAACATGCTGAAACGAATTGGATGCATATACTATGCATGGACGAGTAGTGCTCGCTGTATTATTGTTATGAGTCGTTCTTGCGATCTGTACTGAACTAGAACTACTGATCTATGTGTTCATCCACTACTCTAGCTCTGTGTTCTTGCTGTAGTTGCCTTTAAGTTGTCTCCATCGACCCCCCCCCCCCCCCCGCCCCCCCCCCCCCCCCCCCCCCCCCCCCCCCCCCATCATCCATCCCGCGAATGGCAGTGTGGCCCTGACTGCTCGTCGTCTTCACGCAGACTGGAATGATTGCAGACTCGTTTTCAGGTTAAAAAGTCTATGCACAACAGACAGGTTAATGCGTATGGATCCATCTGTTTCAACCATCACGATCAGGGTATCCAATGGCAAACGATTTGACGTTTGCTTGCTAAAGCCTAAAGTTCTTTCCAAATCTCGCAGCAAAAATGACTGCATTCCTAGCTGATTCGGAGGTTTCTACTTCATCTTTTTTTTAAAAAAAAAAGAAACTCGCAGCCAAAGCGATGCAAATTCATTCCTGTCTATTCCATCCAATGATCCGTGCATTGTCCTTAGATAACTAAACAAGATTATTACGGAGTAGACTACAACTTTCGGTGCCAGTAGTGTCGGATCAAGTGGAATCACGAACTCCATCAAGTTCACTGAATATACCAGACCTGAATTCCAAAACCATATTTTAGCACGCAATTTGCAGATGGATGGATGCAGAGTGGTGGGCCATCGACAAGGATCCACATGGTAGTTGCGTCAACTAGCGACCCAAGAAACGAGTCAATTAAGCAACTAAGCAAATGAGCAAGTGCTCGCCGGCAGATGCTCCCTCGTTCATCACGTACACTTTCTCCTCAGACTGCGACAACATTCTCCGCCTTTCTGACGTTGCATTCATCTGTCCTTGTTGTGCTTTTCAGGGTCTTTTTTTTTTGGCCTGAGTCTGGCGCTTTCTCTTTGTAAATCTTTGAATGCATAGGATCCTTTTCTGACTACCATTTCCCTCTTCATTTGTGCCACATAAAAAAATCTCCAATTCTTGTTTGCTCAATTGCTCATAAATCAAGGGGTTTTAAACTTTCGGATTGAAAAGACGAATTCCCGTTCTTCTCAAAGTAAAACAGCACAAAGGTTAATGAATTTTCCAGAATTTGTCACCCTGACCCATAGGCAAAACGATTCAGACAGACCGTGCATGTCAGTGTCAAACCTGAAAGGCATGAAAATTGTAATGGCAAATTTCAGAATCTCCCTTTTGCATTAGGTCCTAGTGTGATTTAAATAAAAACTATGAACCATGCTTTTGGCCTCTGCTATTATTCGGCTTCTTCCAATCAGGAGGCAAGTTGTATGCAGAGTGGCTTCTCTGTTCAGTCACGCTACACTTTTACAGCTTGCTAGCTAAGCTAACCAGTGGTCGCAGTGGTCAGATCAGCTGCTGCCACTAGTTTTCACGAAACTAACCACTACCACTAAGTAGAGTGTGGAGTATTACATGGACAAAGCGAGAATAAAATGTAAAGTAGAACAATAAACCATAGGCTATTATTTATAAGAAAAATCTTGTGTGATATCTGGAACTGTTCTGCATCAGATAAATGCCAGTAGTACTGTAGTAGTCTCACTTTCTTTCGCTTTAGTTGGGTAAATTAATGCCAAGAATGTCTAACTATGCATCTTTTGGTCATTGAGTAAACTTATTTGTTTCATCCTCGTAACGTCTAGTCATGCATCTTTTGGTCATTGAGACTTATTTGTTTTATCCTCATAATGTATTAGGTAGCCCACCGTTTTAAAAGATTAAAAAACACTGCAGCACACGGTATTTGTAGTTTATTGTTGGTACCATGCATGTTAAGCATCTTTTCTTCGATTTGGTAATGTCCCCATCGGAATCGAGCAATGACCTCCTGTAGCTGTAAACGGAGACCAGACTGCAAATAAAAGGGGCAGAAAAATCAGTCATGCTTTTCATGCATTTGCTGAGGACTAGGCAGCGTGGCCGGCGAGATATTTACTTGGCAGAGATATTTCGTTTTGTCATGCGCTGGGGAATATAGATGGGATGGTTGTTCCATGGAGCGAACCGTTACTGAACCATCGGCCCAGATGAGTACCATGGAGCACCGCTTCGATCCATATATGCTCCTCCGATCGACCCGATGCTCCGTTGGATCGGGAGGTTCGATCCATGCATGGCTAGTATGCTGCGGCCAGCACCCTGCGCGTGGGCACCTTTGCAACTTTGTCTAGTTCATTCACTTGCCAAAGCAGATCACGCATCTCCCTAACTACTGACCAGGACCAAGGTAGCATATTAACAATATTTATATAATCCAGAAATTTATACGGAAATGCAAAATAATCTTCGCACAAATCAACTCTATAGTCTTAGCAAAATGAGAACAAAGAGACATCTCCGGCGGGGTTAAATATCAGAAGTTTACAATAAAAAAACACATATAACCGTGATTTACAAATAACCAATAATTTTGCCATAACATTCATCCCAGGCTCATAATAGAAATCAACAAGGCATGTTGAGTTCCCTGCAACTGCTTTTTCCAAGACTGCTTTCACCATCTCTGTGTGGAAAGCATGACTTTCACCATCTATCATAAGCTGATATACTAGACCGCATCAAACAAGTAGGCTAATATGTAAAGACAAAAATTAAATGACAATGCAATTCAAAATGCTAGCTCACTCGAGGGGATAGGCTAGATAGTCCTATAACACTAGATTCTTATATATGACAAGAATTAAAGGGTCCTAAAGGGTCAAGTAGGGTTACGAGGGAGCGATAGTTACTTGTACTCTTTTGGAGTTGTGATTAAAGAATTTACGGTCGGTTTCGTCAAAATCCTATTCTCTTGTCGTGATTGCTTCAACGCCATCATCTAGGGTTTTCTACTAGATTCATCTACGTTATGTTTTATACGGTTTAAGCTCGTGTCGTACTCGCAGTATCCTTTAATTTTAAAATCCGAGGGTGGCTGCGCATAATGAGGGGTATCAGATTCTAACACCGTTTTCAGGTTAAAAAAGTTTATGCACAACGAACAGACAGGTTGATGTCATATGGATCGATCTG
The DNA here is from genome assembly GCF_005286985.2 of Setaria viridis. Taxonomy (NCBI): domain Eukaryota; kingdom Viridiplantae; phylum Streptophyta; class Magnoliopsida; order Poales; family Poaceae; genus Setaria; species Setaria viridis. Next base: position 23,741,409 of record NC_048265.2, on the reverse strand, counting down.
TTTCAACCATCAGGGTATCCGATGACAAACGATTTGATGTTTGCTTGCTAAAGCCTAATGTTCTTTTCAAACCTCGCAGCAAAAATGACCATGTATTCCTCGTTGATTCGGAGGTTTATAATTAAATCTTAAAAATAACTTGCGGCCAAAAGCAATGTAAATTCATTCCTGTCTATTCCTTAATAGGGAAGCAGATACAATGATACGTGAATTGTCCTTAGATAACTAAACAAGATTATTAGGCTACAACTTTCGGTGCCAGTAGTGTCGGATCAAGATCAAGTGGAATCATAAATTCCATCAATTTCTTCATGCTTTTCATGCATTCACTGCTGGGGAAAGGATCTTTCGTCCATCACCTTAATACCGGTTGCAATTGGATCTGATACTAATGTCATTAGTACTGGGTCTAACGGCTAGTGCCCCAGGGCGGACCCGTGACCTCCTTTAGTACCGGTTGGGGCACCAACACTAAAGGGTGCACATTAGTACCGGTTGGTGCCCCCAACTGGTACTAAATTTCCTCCTATAAATCCGCCTCCTTCTTCCTCCTGCCCGAGCCATTGACCATAGCTCGAGCTTCATCCTATCCATGGCGCCATAGGGGAGGTGTTTTCGGATTGACGACCATTTTGTGGGAATTAAACTCATTCAAGTGTTCTAAAGGTTAGAAACTTCATCCTCCCTTGATACATGGCTAGTATGCTAAGTTTTATGCTTTAGAGCTAGAGTAATTTGGCATTTTTAGAATAAGGTACAATGGAGAAATTTTCATGTATACGCATGTGTTATTTAGAGCTCATATTTGTGATTTTTAGAATAAGCTATAATTTTTTGGATGCCATGTTTCATGTTAGTCAAATAAATTGATATGAGGTTAGAGGAATAATTTTATAGTTTAGTCTTTTTCAAATATGAGCTAAATAAATTATGGCAAATGTGAGCTAGATAAATTGTGGTACATAGAAATAATAAGATGAAATAGAGATGCGTAATTAGTTATTTTTAGAATAAGCTACAATGGAGAAAATTTTCATTTATATGCTATGTTTGAGCTAAGTAAATTATGGGGAAAATATATAATTCGTTCATAGTTTAGTCATTTGCAAATATGAGCTAAATAAATTCTGATACATAGAGATGGCTTCTGTTGCTGGAGGTAGTGGCGAGGTGGGACCGATCGTCGTTCCTCTCGCGGCAAGGGAAAAACCATAGTTGGCCCTCATGATAAGCCGAAGAAAATGAGCACGTGGGAAAAAACAATGCTTCGTTATTTGCAAAGATGTCATGAAGATGCTGTTGCGGCGCGTTAGGAACCTCCTTTTGGTGGTCGTTATGCTCTACCTCCAGTCCCGAGTGTTTCAGGTCCACTTAGTATTAGCATTGCAAGAGGCACAAATAAACCACAGGATGAGGCTGGGTCAGCGAAACCTTTGTCTTCGCCGCCCAAGGATGGTTAAAGTCCTCCTAGATAGTACTCCGCGGATGGTTTGTCGTAGTGTATCATGTTGTTTGGGTCTGAAATTTAAATTTGTGTATTTCTATCTAAACTTTCAGCAACATTTGAGTTGGTCATAGTGTATCATGTTGTTTGGGTCTGAAATTTAAATTTTTGTATTTCTATCTAAACTTTCAGCAACATTTGAGTTTAATGGTATTTGTATCATGTTTTTATATTTTATTTATAATTGTATGGATGATCAGAATATCTTTGGTTCGGTAATACTTTGTAGATGAATTGGCAATGGATGTACAACGCAGACAAACGCTCTATGGAGTACATTAATGTCTTGCATGGTTTTCTCGATCAGGCAGAATCCAACAAACTGCCGTCCGGTTTTATTTGTTGTCCATGCAGAAATTATAAAAATGAGAAGGATTACTCGTTCAGAAAGACTATTCACGCCCACATATACGGTTCTGGATTCATGTCTAACTATTTTGTTTGGACCAAGCACGGGAAAGAGGAGTTATGATGGAAGATGATGATAAAGAAGAAGATGACAACATTCCTGATTGGATTCAAAAAGATACCTTTGCAGATGCTCCAATGGGCGAGGCTGAAGAAGAGATGGGCGAGGCAGAAAGTTCTACCGATAATCTTGGTTAGGTGTTGCGAGATGCAAAGGAAGACTGCGAGAATATGAAGGAGTTAAAAATGTTCGTGCGTATGTTAGATGATCATAAGAAATTGTTGTACCCAGATTGCAAATAGGGGCATAAAAAGTTGGGTACCACACTGAAAATGCAGCAATGGAAGATAAAAAATGGAGTTTTTGACAAGGGTTTTGATGAGTTAATGAAAATCATAATGAATATGCTTCCTGAGGGGAACGAATTGCCGTCCTCAACGTACAAAACAAAAAGGTTGTTTGCCCTTTGGGTTTGGAGGTACAAAAGATACATGCATGTCCTAATGATTGTATCCTCTATCGTGGTGAGGAATACGAGAAATTGGAGGCTTGTTCTGTGTGCAAAACGTTACATTATAAGACTGGGCGAGATGATCCTAGTGATGTTGAGGGGCGGGCCAGCAAGAAGAAAGTTTCTATAAAGGTAATGTGGTATTTCCTTTTAGTACCACAGTTGAAGCGTTTATTCAAAAATAAGGCACATGCAAAGTTGATCCATTGGCACAAAGAAGAACGTAAGCAAGATGAAATGATCAGACACCCCGCTGATGGGTCCCAGTGGAGAACAGTTGATAGAGAATTTTCCAAGTTTGAAAAGGATGCAAGGAACATACGGTTTGGTTTAAGTACAGATGGATTCAATCCATTCGGTGGATTGAGTTCAGTAGTGGTCATAGCACTTGGCCTATGACCTTGTGTATGTTCAACCTTCCGCCCTGGGTGTGGATGAAGCAGAAGTTCATTATGATGCCAGTAATTATCCAAGGCCCAAAACAATTTGGCAACGATATTGATGTTTATCTAAGACTGTTGGTTGATGAACTTCTACTGTTATGGAAGGAAGAAGGTGTACGTGTGTGGGATGAGGACAAAAAGGAGACTTTTAATCTACGAGCATTTTTGTTCATAACCATCAATGATTGGCCGGCGCTTGGTAATCTTTCCTGACAGTCAAACAAGGGATATCGAGTTTGCACACACTGTTTATATGATACTTGTAGCATATATTTGAAACACTGTAGGAAGGTTGTGTATACGGGCCATCGTCGATTTCTTCCTGCTAAGCACCCATTAAGAAAGAAAGGGAATTTTTTTGAAGGGGAGGAAGAAAAATGTACTAAGCCCATTCACCGTAATGGTAAATGTGCATTTTCTATGATAAAGGATGTGAGGGTAGTTTTTGGCAAGGGCTCTAGTTGCCAACCTGTTCCGAACGACGAGGACGGACATGCATCCATGTGGAAGAAGAAGTCTATATTTTGGGAGTTACCTTATTGAGAAGTCCTTGAGGTCCATAATGCAATTGATGTGATGCATGTGATGAAAATGTTTGCGTGAATGTGCTTGGCTTCCTTGGTACATATGGAAAGGCAAAGGATACAATTGAAACACGCCGGAACCTGAAACGTATGAAACAACAAGATTGCCAACATTCGGAAAAGAGAGATGATTGACATTACTTGTATTCTACCAGTTACACTGTCACCAAGGAAGAGAAGGAAAGCATGTGTGAGTGCTTGAATAGTATCAAGGTCCCATCGGGCTACTCCTCAAATATACAGGCAATCATAAATTTTAAAGAGAAGAAATTAATAAATCTAAAGGTCCATGACTGCCATGTCCTGATGACACAATTACTATGTATTGCACTAAGGGGTATTCTACCAGAGAATGTGAGAATGGCAATCGTGAAGCTATGTGCATTCCTCAACATGATTTTTCAGAAGGCAATCCATCCAATATATGTACTAAATCTGCAGAATGATGTGGTGCAATGCCTTGTCAGCTTTGAGATGGTCTTTCCACCTTCCTTCTTTAATATCATGACCCACCTTCTAGTCCACCTTGTTGAAGAGATTTTTGTTCTCGGTCCTATATTTCTACACAATATGTTCCATTTTGAGAGGTTTATGGCAGTTCTGAAGAAGTATGTTTATAATCGTGCCCGTCTAGAAGGAAGCATCACAAAGGGATATGGAACAGAGAAGATCATTGAGTTTTGTGTTGACTTTGTTGACAACCTGAGTTCGATTGGAGTCCCTATATTATGCCATGAGAGGAGACTGAAGGGAAAGGGAACTATCATTGTCGAGATTATCGAATCAAGACTAAGACTAGTGAATTTCTTTTATATGCGTAAGACTTCGGATGGTGGCGTGGGAGACACGGGGTTTAGACTGGTTCGGGCAAGGGAAAGCCCTACGTCCAGTATGAGGTGTTGCTCGTGTTTGCCCACGCGGGGTCTGTAGTAGGGGTTACAGGAGGGGGAGAGAGGGAGCTGGTCCCAAGTCTCTTGGGTGTGCACTGATGCTCTAAAGGTGAGTGTGTGTAAGTTCTGATGGCTTAAGAGAGTCCCCCGTCTCAGGGCCCCCGGTTCTCCTTTTGTAGTGCAAGGAGGCCACCGGGGTTACAAGTGAGACCGAGTGTGAGGAGAAGTAAAAGAGATAAGCTAAGTCAAGTAAAAAATACAACATAAGGAGAGGGACCAAGTCCCCGGGTCACCGGCCTCCTCCCCGGCCTTCGACTCCTGTCAGCGCGTCCACCGGAAGAGGGCGGCTGCCTTTGGATCCTGTCGACTGTCTCCCTGGTGGCCGTTGCCGCCAGGCATGATGATGGTGTTCGGCCGTGGCATCTGTGCCCGTCAGGGGAGGCGGCTGATCCTGCTACCTTGCTGATGGCCTGTGGGACGCGGACGTCGCGTCCCTGTCGCCGGATGCGCGGGGCGCGAGAACGGGCGGGGCTTCCTCCTGTGCCAGGAAGCGCAAGCCATGAGTGCCCTATAGCGAGTCAGAGGGAGCCGCAGCCACTGTAGCCTGTGCCGTGCGGTCGCGCATGGGTACTTGTGGCGGGTTGCATCGGGGGCGCGAGCGCCTTTCTGCGTGTCAGAGCCGCGGCGCATTTATGGCGAGATCGACAGGGGGACCCACAAAATCCGCGCCCTTATCTTCCAGTCTGCGCCCGAGGCGGATTATTGTCTTGTGGGCCTGGACGAGTCCGACCCCTTGCGCCCTGGGTCAGGTGAGGCGGAGTATTGCGGCGAGGGGTTGGGCACTCCCGACCCTGTGTCCGTGGGTCAGGTGAGGCGGAGTTTGGTCATCAAGGGGTCGGGAGCGTCTGACCCCGGGGCACTAGGTCGGGCAAGGCGGAGCGGGGCTCTCCCCTCCCATGTTGGGCCAACGGCAGTCTTTATTACCTTAGGTGGGCCTGGGCCTTTATGATTGTTGTTTTAATGGGTTTTAGGAGGTCGTTGATATTTCCCCCCAACAGGCACACTAGGGAGGAAAGCTCGGATGGACATCGATGAGGATAGATTTTGTAAAGCATACTTCACGGTCCTGCAATAATCATCCCTGGTCGCTCCATATATGGAGGAACATAGGGCTATTGTACGGTTCTCAAACCAAGGGAAGACCAAGGCCTGGATTACACATCATCACATTGACACTTTCACCTCTTGGTTGCGGCGGCGACTGATGGGTGATGTCAGGATTGAAGAAAAACTAGTATGGTTGGCTAGGGGTCCATCTATCTTAGTATCAACACTCAAAGGATACGAGATAAATGGATACACATTTTACATAAGAACCGAAGATCAAAAGAGCACAAACCAAAATAGTGGTGTCCGTATAGATGCAATAGACAATAATGGAAAGAAAGACAGATACTATGGTGTCATTGAGGAGATATGGGAATTGGACTATAGACCTTTGAAAATCCCTTTATTTCGGTGCCAATGGGTGAAACTTACTGGAGGAGGCGTAATGATAGACAACTATGGGATGACAATAGTGGACCTCAACAAGATTGGATACATAGATGAACCATTCGTCCTAGCCAATGATGTGACTCAAGTTTTCTACGTGAAGGATATGTCAAGCAAACCAATAAGGAAGGGTGCTAATAAGTTAGATAACCAGCCAAAGCGCCACATAGTTCTTCCAGGGAAAAAAAGTCGTTGGAGTTGAGGACAAGACTGACATTTCAGAAGATTATGATCAGTTCAATGATCTTCCTCCATTTTCAATCAAGGTTGACCCAAGCATCCTGTTAGCTAAAGAGGACACTCCATACTTACACCGCGATCACAACCAAGGGACGTTCGTCAAGTGGAAGGATATTAACGTTCCATTAGATGATGTTGAGTAATGTATTAGAACCATTATGTTGTGCTTTGTGGTTATCAACAAAGGAACAAATTAATGTAATAACGCATTGTAAAGATATGTCATGTATCCATTGGGTTTATTAACAATACTATTTGCAAAAATCTCACCCTATTAAACAAGAATTGATTTTTGCATGGTTAAAATATTAAATATTTTGATTTTTTTAGCACCATTAAATATTAAACAATAAATTTATGTATAATTAAACTAGTACATGATTAAGTTATAGTAAACATGTTAATAACACTACAGGCACTATTCTTCTATATTTTTGTATGGTCAAAATATCTATTTTTTTAAATTTTAAAGTTAATATAAGTATTATACCATTATAACCTATTAGTAAGTTAAAATTAATAACTTTACTATGTTTGATATTTTATCGCATCTAATATTTTTATAGTGTATATCTAATCAACATCAAGCTAACAAATTATTTTTGTAATTTTTATGAATGCTATTTGATTTACTAGGCAATAAATTAATACAATAGCAATTGTAAAAGAAACAAAAATAAAAAAATGTTTAGGAGGGAAATGAAACAGTAGCATGCAACCCCTTTAGTATCGAGTGTAGCTATCACCCGGTATTAATGGATCTTCAATGCTAGGTAGGATTCTTGCCTGGTACGGGGGGGGGGGGGGGGGGGGGGGGGGGGGGGGGGTAAAGTAGGAGGTGCTCCTTCGTGTTCCTGTACACTAGCCATTTCCCGATCCGCATCCTGCCTCACATCGTCTGCCGTAGCCGCGCCCCCCGTCGTCACCATCGCGCGCCGTCACCGCGCCCCCCTCCTGGTCGCCTCATCCGCCGCCACCGCCCCGCCATGTCCATCACCGCCCTGCCTCTTCTGGCAACGCCCCACCTCGTGGCCGCCTCGACCCATACGCCTTAGCTCGTCGCCGCCCCCATACGCCGCCGCTGCCCCTGGTCCCTTCACCGCCGCGCGGCCTCGACCCCTCCACACGACCAGACGCGGCCGTCCGTGGGCCCGCTTCTTGCCTGCTGACGTCATCATCTTTTTTTAAAATTTTTGTTACATTAGAAATTAGCTAGAAATTGTAGGAAAAATTTAGAAAATCCTATTAATTCTTAGAAACAATTCTCTAGAATTTATAGAAAATCATGTTAATTGTTAGAAATGTATAAAAATAAGTGAAAATTACTAGGATACTTTTAGAAATTACCAAGTAATTTTATTACTTCTCATTACAATTTCTTTCAAATTTATAGTGTATATTTCTTGTATGGATTCTTCAATACCTACTATTGTAGAATATTCGTGTGGCACGTTTCCAAATTTGGCCCGTGTGATACACATTCCTTCTGTTTCTCCAATTAAAGCTCTTTGCAAGGCAATGTTGTCATTTACTGTTACAAAATTTATCAAATAGTTCAACTAATTATAGAAATGTGCAATTCACTATAAATATTTTTGTAGATAATTATTGTATAAGTGTTTCATTCTTTTTTTTTGTCATTTTCTAGCAATTCATTGTAAATATTGGTTGTAGTGATTTATTTTAACAAAATTGTCATTCTTTTTAGTCATTTATTGTTTGAAAATTGTATAAGTCTAGTCCTTTTTAGATTAGATCCTACTATTTCTTGGAATAATTCATTTTATATTATACTAGTTATAATGGCACGATTAGAGGACGAACATGCCCGATTGGACGAGTAATGCCTAATGAAGATGATTGCTAAAGGTGACATGAACGATCAACCAAACAAAGGGGTCGATCACAGCCAGACTGACATCTACCTCAACATGTCTGGTGATGGCAATAAGGAGCAACAAAATGCCGAGGAAGGCAATGATGGGAAACAATGCAGAGTATAACAATTATTATATTTGAACATGATTTAAATTCTCTACTAATCAAGATTATTGGGAATTAATAGTTCATTTGTTTTTCAGCTATCTAAATCGAGCAGTAGGCCTAAACGGAAACAAGGCAAGTAGAAGAAGTTAGAGGGCTATATCATCATCACAAAAATTAATGAAGATGGTGAATCGATTGCTCCTTCCAATGCGATGACTAAATTGGTGAATCAAATTTAGTTTCTTGTTAGAGATAACATTCCAATAAGCTTTCAGAATTGGAAAAGCCCTAAAATCAATGACAGCGTCGCTTCCACAAGCATGGTCCCCATAAGCGTGGTCCCTGACCAAGAGATGGAAATGATATGGGATCAGTTCAGGTTCGAAGGTGTAGATGAAGCAAAAGTGAAAGATTGGAGTTTCAAGAAGGGTGTAATTACTTTTCAGATGTATAAGAAAAACCTGAACAAAGACTACATAAAGAAGGGTCTTACACCTGATTTCACGAAGCACCCGAAGTTAAGAGATCACTAGGATTCATTTGTACAGTTCAAGCAGTCGCAAAAGAGCGCTAAGACAACTCAAACCAACACCGACAATGCTCAGAAGAAGAAATACTTTCATCATGTTGGGCCAAGAGGTTACAAGAAGGGGATCATGAAATGGCAAAGGATGGAAGATGACATAATTGCTTGGGGAATAGTACCGCAGAGTCTCAAATGGCCGGAGCGAGCAAAGAATTGGTATTATGCTCAGGGAGGCACGCTCAATCCTGAAGAAGGATCATTTGTGTTTGGCCAAGAATTAAGAGAAGCGGCTACGAGGCTTGTTGACTTAATAAAGGCTTTCGTGCCTGATCGAGAGAAGGACGAGCTAACTATGGCACTTGGTAATCCATGGAAGTTTGCCTTTCCTGAGCACGTTGATTCATACAAAAGTTGCCAAAGAAGTAAGGCCGAACACGCATGGCAGCTGCGAGAGTTGCAAGAACACATAGCTTTGATAGAGGCAAGAATGGAGGAAGCAATCGAACAGCGTGTGGCTCTAGCTCTTATTAAACAAGCCAGTGAACAAGCAACTATAGCATCAGGGGCTAATGTTGACATAAGCCCCTCCCAACGTCGAAGCAGCATCGCTTCCACGGAAGCCCCAGCTGGAGGATCTTCTGACATATTTGAGGACAACCAACGCCACCCCGTGGACGACATCACTGAGAGAGCCGCTTGTGAGCTTGTTACTCCCATGAAAAACAAGCTCATTGTGGTGGCTTATGGTGTGGCTGAGCAACTGACACAAGGCCAAACACTTCATGGTGAGGAGATTCCAGCTTGCACCAAAGTTGGGTGGACCGAGTGGTCGACAGTTGGGATGACCTAGAACTGGAGATCCCTCGAGGTGATGGGGAAAAGAATCTAGGAGAACCCATCTATGGTTGGATTCTTTGGCCCAAGCGCTACATAAGGATTACGCAGCCGAATCCCCCGACCTTGGGTTCATCTCCTCAAGGCTCAAGGGCAAGATCACCTACACCATTTGCCAGGGCATCCTCTCCACTACCAAACAGGGATCTATAGCATGAGTCCACTACCAGACAGGGATCCTAGCATGAGTCCACCTCCCCCTATTATGAGCATGGCTACACGGTGAAAAACACCTTCAGTTTCACCTACTGCGACTACGAAGAAACAAAATAAGTCGAAGGAAGCAACCAGAGTCCAAGTACCCATGTGATATGACAGATGTAAAACTTCATGCAGTAGTGGATGCTAAGGTTAAAGCTCACTTCGCAAAGAAGCCTCCCGTGAAGAAAGATCCACCACTTGATATGGGTAAACTTCAGGGTTTCATCAGAAGCATGGAGTTGGAGCAAAAGAAACAACTAGAGAAACCACCGTTATTTGACTACAACCGATAAATAACAAAGGATTTTCAGAAGAAGAAGAAAAGTGAGTCAACTATTCTACCGCTTGGAACCCGATCCAACCAATCGATTGCCCCGCTCAAGGTTGAAAGTGCATTTGACCCCCTAAGTGGGTTTTGGTGTTGACAACATGCATAACTAAGGAACTAATGAATTTACCGAGAAGTTGACAGGTTTAAATATTAAGAAATGAAAAGGTGCAAGAAAGGACCCTAATTTGTTTGAAGGACAGTGTTGAAGCATAAAGGAAGATCTTTTTATACTTTCTATTTTTGAATTTGAGTATAGGAACAACATACTATAAAGGGGGACGTGGATGGATAGATTGAATATGTCAAAGTGCTTATTTGAGATGCTAACCACCTATGAGAGACACCACTCACACACTTGCACATTTAGTTTCTCACAGTTTCTGTGAGTGTCGGAAGTTCCGACTAGGGTTCGGAAGTTCCGTTACCTGCCAGAAATTTTCAAAAACTTCCAACAGGAAGTTCCCAGCGGATTTAATTGAACTATACTGGAAGTTCTGATCTTATGTTAGAAGTTCCGATAATAGGTGTCGGAAGTTTCCAGTAACTTCCGGCATGGGGTTCCCTGCCGTTTTATTTGATCTGTGTTGGAATGTTTGACCCAGTGTCAGAAGTTCCGACAAGCACTTAACAGAACTACAACGACTAGTTTTTGGGGTTTGGGTATTTATACCCCCTTAGCCCCTCCTTCATTTGTTGTTGACCTAACCCGAGACAAACTCCTCCTCAAGCATTCAATACTCCCTCCTTGAGCTAAATCTTTGAGAGTTTTGACCTACGACTTGGGTGGGAGAAGGACTTGAGGTGTGTGACTCAAACTTTGAGTGAGAGGTCAACCAAGTTCATCTCAAGAGCACTTGAAGCATCTTCGGCCTTTGATTCGTGTCTATTACTCTTGAAGCTTGCTTCTAGATGGTTCGGTGTCACCCGTTTGAGCGCGTTCTCGTTGTAGTGCAATCGGAAAGTTTGTATTGCCCATCCTTTTGGAGGATTCATAGTAAGTGACTCAATCATCCTTTGTGGTTGATTGAGAGAGGTAAAGGGTTAGTGAGGACTTGGCTCTTTGTGAGCTCCTTAACGGAGACGTAGCTCCCTTTGTGGGAGTGAATTTCGGCAAACAAATTGTGACGACCGGCCCCAAATCTTCAAAGTTAATCTTAATCCGAGCCCCTAATCACCTGTCTTAGCTTTCCAAGCCTAGGTGATCAACCTCCCGACCGGTCCCGACCCCTGAGACCCGACCCCTCCCCGCTTGTCTCCAGTTCCGACCCCGCCAACCCCAACCCACCGTCGGATTCTTCTAAGTCTTTCCCAAAACGTCCATTCTATTTGACCAGTGGACCCACGAGATCTTTTCTCTCAGATCCTCCGCGACAGGCGCACTCAAGTTGCATGCCCGCTTCAGAGTTTCCCCGCCGCGTGGCTCAACTTCTCCGACGCCCGCCGCCCCACCTCGTTTCTGGCCCGCGACCGAATGGATTCTCGCACCCCCTTCACCAATTGCAGCGGAAGCCCCTCTGCAACCTTTCTGCAACGTCTCGCCTCCCGCGCCCATCATCACATCGCCAGATCCCGGCCGCAGAACCCGATGTCGCCCGTCTTTTCCGTTACTTTGACACAGTCGAGCCGCCTGGTCTTCGCTACCCGACGATTCCTCCTCCGCCAACCCTGACCACGGCAGCGACAGCTCCTTTCCCCACCCTGTCACAAGCCGCCCGACAATCTGTTGCTCCGCACTCGCCTGTGCGCCCGCGGCTGCCTGTCTTCTCACCTGTGCGCCCTCGATTATAGCGCCGTTAACCCAGTCACTTCCATCAACTCTACCGCACGACGACGCCCGCCTCCGCCAAATTTCAGCCACCGGCATACCCGCTCCTGCGCCGCCCTGATGCCAGAGCCCAATGACCGCTGGCGTCATCCCCGAAGTCCTGCTCCACCGCCCTCGTCGCTCAATCGCCGCCCAGGCAGAGCACTCCATTGCTTCTTCCCCGGCCTTCGCGCCGCTCCCCTTCTCGCTCTTGCGCCGCTCCCCTTCTCACTCCCCCGTCGCTATAAAAGGGAATGCGCGAACCCCACCGGAGTGCCCTTCGGCATTGCTGCCTTTCCGCCTTTTCTCTTGCTCCCTGCTCAAGCTCCCAGCGCCACACACTAAGTTCCTGAGGAACTCTCCTCTCCGATCCACACCATTTTTCCCCCAAGCCAGCCAGCCGCTTGCTCCTCCGTGCTGCGTAAGAGCTTACTTGTGATCCACAAGAAGCACCGCCGCCGCTAGAGCACTGCCGGACCTAGCCGTTGTTCAAAGCCTTAGCCCCTCCGCCCAAATCTGCTTCTTCCCGACCCCAAGTGTTCCTTGTAAGAAGAAGGTAAGCTGCTGACCCCTGGTCCGCCTCGTCCGACCCCTATCCGCTTCACCCGACCCCTCTTATCCGCCCGACCCCGGTCCCGCCTCGCCCGACCCTGTCTGTTCCGCTGACCCTTCTCCGCCTCGCCCGAGGGCTCGGCTGTAACCTTTTCCTTCAAACCAAGGGTGTATGTGTAAAACTTGGGAACCCTTCAGCGTTGAGTCTGAGGATTCCTAGCACACCAACCCTCTAGTTTAAGGGTCAGATCACAAGTTCCTTTCCTCGGACCCTTACCTCTTGATCTCCACCAGCTCCCTTGAACCTTCCCACCCTCCTGCTTTTTGTCGCAAGTTTCTGGGCTCAGACTTGCAAGTGTTGCTGTTGAAATAACCGTCTATGCTAACTAATGCATTGCATTCGTGTAGAGCTGCGCCTCGCCGACGGCTTCTACGAGCTGCACCCGGCGCCAGAAGACGACGGTGTAGCTGAGCTCCTGCCCTCTGAATCCGAAGCCGCCCCAGAAGTCGAGCAGTTCTCTTCCTCCTTGCTCGAAGGCAAGCCCCGGTTGCATGAAACCCCTGTGTTCTCCAAACTTGCGCATGCCTTCCTTAAACATGCTTGTGCATTTACGTATAGGAGTTGGTTGGAACCCTAGATGCACGAGTTAGCTCCCATGATCTGAACACTAGCTGTTGGACCGAGTAGATGCCTTGCTTAATTAGGAAAAATGGTAAAAGCCGAGTGATTTCCTGTCACTCGCGAGTTGTAGGAGTTGGATGTCTACCCTTCTGTTACAACTGTAAGGACGATGGACGGGGCAGGGATGAGGTAACTCTTGGTGGACGGATGGTCGCCCGTCTGTCTATGAAACTTGCTAAGGCCCGACAGTGGTGGTGTTCGTGATCAAGTGTTTGAAGGTACTAATCTCATACCTAGTATGGGATGGGGAAGCCTAGTACCTGATTGAACTAGGGCATGGCTTATACCCCTGCTGTCCCTGGAACAAGGTTCCCATGGTGCATCATGTGGGTGCAAGTGCGGTCACAGTACGGTAGAGGCCGGGACTGTGGAGCATTGCATGCCAAGGGAAGTTTGGACCTGACACGCGCCTGGGGATCGATGGGGACGGCCGACACAGGAAGCGGCCCTTGTGGTGCACGGATGTCGTGAGATTAGGTTCGCCATGCATGGTTAAGAAACTCGAATCGATTCGTCTGCCTCTCACAGTTTGAGACTGCTTGATCGCTATGTCACCCTGAGTAAATAAGGAATCTGATGATGACATGGTCTGTTGATGTTTTTATATACCTTTTGGTTGGTTCTATGATTGCTTAGAATAGGTTGAAAAACTTAGACCGGATAATGAACTTAGAACCGGAGCTAAAACTTGAAAATAGGGTTTTACTTAGTGCTTTTGGCAAACAAACCCCTCAGCCAAAAAGCCTGGCATGTCTAGTTCTGTGGAGTAGCTTTACTCCCTGTCGGTTAAGTCTTGTTGAGCTTAGTAGCTCAGCCTTGTTGTGGCTCCTGTTTTCAGGTGAAGTTGCTGCTCCCGACCCTTCTTCCGCTGGCACTTGGCCGCCCCAGCTCCCTTCGGGTTGGACGGTCGAGTGGGATCCCTCCTCGGACGGCGAGGAGAGGGATCAGTGATGTCCCGGTTGGTCTCCCCAGGGATGTCCGACCCCGATGCTTGCTTCCGCTAGTGGTTTTACCTTCTGTTGTTTTTATGGAAATCTTGTAAAACTCTGATGTTTATTTCATAACCAAACTAAGTGGTTAAGTAGTTAACTTGGTGGACTTGTTGTATTCTCTGGAACCGCTCACCTTCGTGTGGGTCTGCTAAAATGGTCCTGTTCAAGTGGTTAAATCGGAAGAAATCCGACGGCACTTTGTGATTACTCGGCTTAGGCATGAGCGTCGCGTATTATGTGGCTAAATCATGTTTAATCAAGTAGATCCGAAGTGGATCCGCCACACAAATCCTTTATCTCGTGTGCTTATTGTGTTCTTCAAGTTCTTGTTGACCTAGAGCTTGATTTTTGCCGATCTACATTTTGGTGAAGTTTCTCTCATAAAGATCACCTGCAGTAGTTTCTATATATCATTGCTAAACTTTTGATTCAAATAGAATCTGCTAAAACACGTTTGTTTTTCAATTTTGAACAGTAGTTTTTATTCTGTCGGAAGTTCCGCCCCTGTACCAGGATTTCCGACCTGTTGGAAGTTCTGGCACAACATCGGAAGTTCCGACCTATTTAACACCGCTGCGAAGAATTTTCAGGTTTTAAAGATCGAGCCTATTCACCCCCCCTTTAGGCATCACACGATCCTTTCAAAGGTGATTTCAGAGTTTGATCAGAACCTGCTTCAATTCGTCAAAGATACAAATCTCACCCCAGCTCAAGTTTGAGGGGAGGATCATGTCCTAAAGCACCTTGGGGCCGCTAAATGGAAATATGAGTATGGGAAACCGCTTGTGTGGCCGCAGTTGGTGAACCGTCTTCCAATGAAGATGTACAAATTGCACCAATGGTACATGGGGGCTTCAGCCAACGGTTTACTCATGCTCGAAGTTCGAATTGGAGATTAACATTATTTCTGTGGCGAAGGCATTATAAATATGCTGCTAGAGGAACTATATTTCCTTTACAATCAAGACACACTTGACAAGTCACTCATCAGTTCCTAGGTTCTGTAAGTCTCTAATTTTCTCTAACTTCAAAATCCCCGCTTTAGTCATTGTGTGATGTCTTAACTCCTATTCGATTTTGTATCATGTAGGATGGAGATTCAAACTTGTCAGAGGAAGGATACTATGACGTAGGCTTCATGTACTTCGATGTTGTAAACGAGTTAACTCTAAGAGATAGACCAAATTGGACCTTGAAGAACATATATAAGTTCCTCGACAAGCGACATTACAAGAAATACATACTTCTACCGTACAACTTCAAGTGAGCGTGTTTCACATCTCTTTTTTTTCCGAACTAGCAGTTAAACATAAGACTAACTAGCTTTGACTGTATAGCTTCCACTGAATACTCCTTATTGTCGTGCCTGATCTAAGCGCGGTCTATGTCATGAACTATTTGAGGAAACCAAGAGATCAATACAAAAACCTTATAGACATTCTGAACAAAGCATGGGCTCGATTCTGTCAACATCACATGGGTGAATTCAAGGAGGAACTTGATTTGAAGATTGAATTACTGGTATGTGTTGAATTTTCACATCTCGTGACACTTCCTTAAATACAACAAATATTTCATAACTTCTTTTGACATATATATAGTGTTTGAGACAGGAGCCAGGGAATAATTTATGTGGATACTACATATGTGAGTTCATCCATACTTTTGTAGGTCCGAAGCATATGACCGACCACGACTTCAGTGTACGTATACAAAATTCTTAACAATAAATTAGTTCTAATTATGTAGACCTATTGATCTATTATATAATAACCTTTGCCAATTACATAGATGATATACATGAAGAAAAGACTCCTCGGCACGGAAAAAATCAGGGCAATTCAAGAATAACTCTTGATTTTTTCTAGACAAGGTAGTAAATCTAGCGGGGGAGTTTCATAATGATGGATCAAATCTGCATCACCGTTAGGACTCGGGTTCAGAATAGTTGATCCGAAATGTTGAACTTGGAAAGTTGATGCAATGTAATATTATTCATATAGGTGTATGCACAATATGTTTTTATATATATAATAGTATCTCAAATGTAATATTATAGATAAATACAACTTTATATATATTAGCGTATTAGAACTAGTATACATAAAGGAAATAAATTAATATAGAATAAAGAAATAGAAAAGAAAATGAGAAAAAGCAGCAAAAAAAATAAATCAGTATCGGTTTGCGAGACCCATCGGTACTAATTTGGCCGCGGCCACGCGAGACATGGCAGGCAAATTAGTACCGATTGGATTCCTCAATCGATATTAAAGGGTCCGCTTTAGTACCGGTTATTTCAACCGGTACTAAAGGTACTCTTTAGTATCGAACTAGTAATACCGGTTGCGAAACTGGCACTGAAGGTTGCGAAACTGGTACTGAAGGAGGGATACTGACGGGTCCTCAGGCTTTCGCTAGTGATTTGGTGCGGAAGACCAAATAGAAGCTACGTACGTGTGGTGTACTACACAAAATTTTGGTCCAAAAGCTTCAAATCTCATTAAAGGCCAGGTGTATACGACAATTAGCTTTGACACTGACGTAGTGAAATGGCCACCGGCATCTTTTTGCCTCGCCGGTGTGTTGGCCTTCCGTGCGCAGGCCCTTCCAGACTAGGCCAGCGTGGCCGGAGAGATCTTTACTTGGCACATGGCAGAGATATTTGCTGTGGCCTGTGGGGAAGACGTTGAGGTCCCCGCCAGCGAGATCAGACGACCACCAAACCAAGCTAATGAGTAGTCGTATCGCCGCCTGATCGAGCAGGTTTTTGTGATTTGACAGGTGACTACAGTCCCTCTTCGCCGCGTGTTGCATGCGCGTTTGGAGAGGGCATGTGGTAGCTAGAATTTTCCCGGTCCGGGCACACTGTACGTGCACATGCCACCTTCTGGAGGAGACCATCTGTCGAAAGAGGTGCATAATTAGGTCAGGGTGTTAGGAGTGTGATGTAGTAGTCCCAAAACGAAAAAAGGAAAAAAGAAGGATGAGCTCATTGAGATTTCAATGAGGAACTTATTCTTGGAGAGTTGTTAGAGAAGTGAAATGGTTGGTTTTCTATTTTAGCAAGCACTTACTTTTCTCTTCTTGGCTCTGAAAAACATATGCTACACTCTCCTTCTAAGGTCTTTAATTAGACAGTCGTTTGTTCACCTGAAATGAATTAAGCCATCAACTAACAATGGATCTAGTTAGTCGAAATTGCAGGTACTCTTATTCTTCACCATAATTGACGAAATTGCCGGCAAACACTCCTTCCCGCATAATCGTCATATGGTCAACTACTATAATTTTCCCCCCAATCATTACAAGCATTTTACGTGACCTCGAAGACCTTCCTAACATGGAGAAATGTTTTTCCTTCTCTAGAAAAGATGGCAAGAGCTTTACCAAAAGTTTTGTTTGAAGGGGAAAGGGGAAAAAGTAAAAAAAAAAACAATAACCAAACGACATTAATCCATATAGTGTGATGAAGAAATGTGATCTCTAAGACTCTGACGGGCAATGATCCTTGATTCCTTGTAGATCTACCAAAGCAATCCATTCTTTTCCCCATAGACCATGCACTACAGTTTGAGAGATTATACGTGGGTGACACTGATTTTTAGATATATGCATGATGACATGTTTGTAAGCTAAGCGTACCTCAGTCGGTCAAGTTACTTGTGGTAGACCATATATATTCATCCAAGTTTGAGTTGACTCGAATGGAGTCTACGGCTCAGCATAGGTGCTCATAATTACGGCTGATTATTCTAGTGACATTTCTATGGATTGTGAGGCACTCACTATGATGCATGTAGTGACAATCCTATGTAGCCCCTCGTGTAGCGATGCGCCCGCAGTGCGTAATATAGGATTGTTATGCATGGAAAAGAACTGGAGATAGGGATGGCATAACTGCAAAAATATTTGCGAACAGAATGTGTCTGCTTTGATTTGGCCACACTGGACCACCATCCACCAATCATTGGTAGCATCGCGTATGACATGTCATTTAGATGCATAGAATTATGTAGCTAATGGTATATTGACATAGTCGGATGACTTTTAATAGTCATGGTTTATGCTTTCCTACCTAATATGGCCAGATTCTACACACGACAAGTATAATGGCTAGCTATTAATGCAATTTACTCTTTTACAATGGTCTGCTTCGAACATTATTGTTGACAGCCACTAGCAGAGAACTGACCTTCCGTCCAGATACTTTTGTCCCGATTAACTTTGAACCTGGGACTAAAGGCACTAAAGTCACTAAAGGCACTAAAGCCGCCACCTTTTATCCCGGTTGGAATTTTCCAACTGGGACAAAAGACCCCCTTTTTGTCCCGGTTCGTAATTCCAACCGGGATTAAAGATTTAGTCCTGGTTGGAAATTCCAACCAGGACAAAAGGGGGATCTTTAGTCCCGGTTGGTGTTTTCAACCGGGACTAAAGATCCTGGGGCCTTTAGCCCCCCTCTCTCTCCACTTATCCTCTCCCCTCCCTTATCTCGCGTAGCAGTCTCTCTTCTTCCTTATTTCTCTCCTCCTCTCCCTTTCTTCCAGGCGAAGTGGACGGTGCGCGGGCGGGCGGCCTCTGGCATGAGGAGCGAGCGGCCTCGGGCGCGCAGACGGCCTCGGCCTTAGAGCGGATGGTGGCGCGGGCGGGCGGTCTCGGCCTCGGAACGGACGGCGCAGACGGCCTCGGCCTCAGAGCGAACGGCGGCGCGGGATGGGCGGACGGCTGCGCGGGTGGTGCGATCGGCGCAGCCGGGTCCTTTTTTTATTTTTTTGAAACTTTTTAGTCCCGGTTTGTTTTACCAAGCAAGACTAAAGTCATTTCGTCTCAGAAATTTAATCTCGGATAGATTTTCAGGATCTTTGACCCCTACCAACGGGACTAATACCGCGTTTTCCTCCAGTGGGCTTTTATCAGCCATCAAGAAAAAAAATTGGGTTATGGTGGAGATGTTAGCATCTGCTGTCTAGTCACTAGAAACCCATTGTATGGACAATATAAGATGAGAACTCTCTCAATTTAAGCGTACCCAATGACCCCCCCTCCATAAAAAAAAAGAAAAGCAAATACTCTTCGTAACTCTTCTTCTTCCTCTCTCGTCACCACCGTCTCGAGTGTCCACTCACTGTGCTCCCTTGCATGCAGTGGTCGAGCTACAATTAAGATCAAGGGGGTCAATTTCATCGTGATCTCAACAACCTATAACTCAAGTGCTATATTATGTAAGCGCAAATTAACTCCATGGAAATATATTATAACTAGTATGAAAAAGCAATCAAATATGTGAACTTCTCGAGAAGAATCGGCAATGATTTGCATATAGCACGCATACTTAGCAGTTAATGCCCTTTCATTTCTTCAGAACTTTCTTCCAAGCAGGGAGGCATGGCCCACCTTGGTCTCTACCTAGCTCCGCCAGTGCTTCCATGTCCCACACGCTGCACCTGCATGCCCATCCTCCACCACTGCCCTCACCACCATTGCCCTGAACACACTGCCTCTCCCTCACCCACAACCACTAATCTGGATTTTAAATTAGGAGAGGTGGGTTCTGGATTTTAAATTAGGAGAGGTGGGATAAAAATGAAGTTACTGCCTAACCGCTATACACTACCCAATGGTGTCACCACTTGCATCTCTTTTATTCCTATTAGAAACTGTGCTTTATGAAGACGTTATTGGTGATGTGCTCAAAGAGGCAATCATAATAATTCAGACTAGGGGCAATCATAATAATTTAGACTAAAGGTCCACATGATAATTAATCCATGAGGGATTGGCTAACTAATGGGCCTTCAGCCTTGAAGCCCATTAGTGTGCTCTATAAATGAGGGGTGGGGCTAGGGGCACACTATTCCACCACATCACAACCCCTAGCCGCCACTTCCTCTCGGCCTGACCCCGAGACCCCTGCCATGCGCGCTAGCACACCACCGCACGACGTTCCTTCCCCATACGTGTGGACTCTGTGGAGGCGCTGCTCTGCACTGATCGGCTATGGCGGCGTGAGGGTGCTGTTGGGGTGAGGACAAGGAGGAGGCGATCATGATTGACTACTTCCTCTACATAGATGCGCATCTACGTTGGACTGGATGCTCCAACTATTCTTTTGCTGCGCTGAGCGTCTAGTGGTAACAATCCATGACTCCTTTACTCACAAGTCTCCTGGGTGAAACGGTAGATGTAATTGTTATAGCTAGCGTAGCCTACCCGTATCCCTCCAGTGGCATCAGAGCCATCTTGTGTAGTTCTGGATCTTGCACATAAAGGTGATATGTGATGGTAGTAGATGTGACCTATTACGGCTAGGTTCATGTGATGGATCTTATGTTGCACGATTTGATTAGATCATTTGGTCATAAGGGGATGGAGCGGGTTTGAGTATATTGCATTATGTGACCAAAAAGATTAGTTCGTGCTCTTTCTCTGTTGTGTGCGTGACTTGTCCCCACCGGCTGGAATCACCATCAGGGCTAGTCATGTGCGTAGTCAGTGGATTGAGCCAACAGATCGAGATCATGTGTTGCGGTCTTCTCATGTACACCTATCGCACTGATCAATATGATTAATCTAGTGAAAATTGAGATATTATGAATGGCTCAGAAATTGGGTTGATGTGATCAATCCGTTGTTGCTATATGCTATAGATATATCCTAGTATTTGCAGGGTATGATGTGAATGGTATGGACTCAATGTCATGTGATGATCTATGTGTAACATTTGTGCAGCCTGCATTCATACAAGTTAACACAACCGGGTTGAGATTGTTCCATTATTGTATAACAACCTGTGTGTCGACTTGTGATGCTTGATCCCTCATGTAATTTATTTACCAGCAATTAGATGTAGTAGCTTTACATCTATTCATGGAGGCCTTTCAAGCATGGTGGCAATGGTGATCACCACAAAGGCAGGTAGAATGGTAATGGAGATCACGATGGAACCATGGCGATGGAGACCACTAAGATTCCAAAGGCCATACTATTCACAATATGATATGATTATATGTCAGTGATGTTTACTTTTCTATCTTACTATTCTGTTCATGTTTTACATGTGGTGGATGTCTTTGTCATGATAGAATAACTTTCCTCAGAAAAGTTAAGTTTTTTATGCCTTTTACCAATAGCTGCACCTACAAAATTTTGATCGCTGTGTGGTAGGTTTGCCAAAGCAAAGAACCATCAGCTATCATTATGAATAGGGTGGATGTTGGACATTCACAAGCATAGTATTGGTTAACTCAACAAAGCTATCAAAATGGTTTTGGGCTTTATGGCATGGAGTTGGGAGCCGAGGCATTGGATGCCACCCAATAAACAAGAGTTATATAGAGATATGATTAACAATTCATTGTTTACCTATGTCACTATGTTTCTAGCAGTGAAGCCAAAGCTCACTAGGATTTTAGTGAATATGGATCTTGGACCACTATATGTCGTTAGAGGGAAAACAATGTTTGTACAGTGGATGGTCTTTTATTAATTTGGTTAATAGAAGATTGGTACATAACTTAGTGCAAAAACTTTGCAATTTTTTATCCTATGTTGTAGATCATGTCTGCTAGTAACAATTCCGGTTTCAATTTGCGGTTTGTGCTTGAGAAGGAAAAGCTCAATGGAGCTAACTTTAGTGATTGGTACCGCAACCTGATAATTGTTCTCAGGCAACAGAAAACTGAGTATGTTCTTGAGCAACCATACCCTGATGATGCACTCAATGTGAGTTGTCTCATGCTTGCCACTATGTCCCCTAATCTGCAGAAGCAGTATGAGCATGTGGATGCTCACACTATGATTGGGAGGCTGCATGGAATGTTTGAGAACCAAGCTAGGGCTGAGAGGTACAACATCTCAAAGTTCTTGTTTGTGTGCAAGCTGGCGGAAGGTAGCCCAGTTAGTCCTCATGTGATCAAAATGATTGGTTACATCGAGACTTTGGACAAACTTGGTTCTCAACTAAAGGATGATCTGACTATTGATGTCATTCTCCAGTTTCTCCCGGCGAGCTACAAGCTGTTCATTTTGAACTATCAGATGAATGGCATGGAGAAAACGTTTGCTGAGTTGCATGGCATGCTGAAGATAGCAGAGGAAAGCATTAAGAAAAACCCCACTCACATGATGATGGTTCAAAAGGAGAACAAAAAGAGGAAGCATTTGACACCTCCCAAAAGGCAAAGGCAAGGGAAATGTCGTTCCCATGAGCCCCCCAAGCTCTAAGCCTAAGTCAAAGGGAAAATCTGGCCATTCTTCTGATGATGATGCTTCCACTGTCATCTCAAGGGACATTGGTCCAGGAACGACAAGAAGTACTTGGAAGATCTGAAGAAGACGAAGGGAAGTGAGACTTTCACTTCATGTATAAATGTTCTAGAAATTAATACTGCTACATCTTCTAGTGAATCTTAAGTATTTGATACTGGATTGATGATTCACACTTGCAAATCGTTGCAGGGACTAAGTAAGACTAGAAGGTTTGCAAGAGGTGAGTTGGATGTTCGTGTCGTTCATGGAGCAAAGGTTGCGGTCATAGCGGTCGGCACTTACCACTTGTCGTTACCCTGAGGATTAGTTTTAGAATTGAATAATTGTTATTGCATTTCTTTTTTAAGTAATAACATTATTTCTTCTTCATGTTTGGAAGAAGTTGATGGTTATGAGTTTGTAATAAAGAACAAATGTTGTTCAATTTATTAGAATGATATCTTCTATGCTCATTGTCCATTGGTAAATGGATTATATGTTCTTGATCTTGAGGATAAATCTATCTGTAACATCAATGCAAAAAGGGCTCGACCAAATGATTTGAATCCCACTTTTTTTCGGCATTGTCGCTTAGGTCATATAAATGAGAAACGTATTGAAAAACTCCATAAAGATGGATTGCTAAGCTCATTTGATTTTGAATCACTTGACACATGCGAGTCTTGTTTGCTTGAGAAGATGACTAAAGCACCTTTCACTAGTCAAAGTGAGAGGGTAGGTGACTTGTTGGGACTTGTACATACAGATGTATGTGGACCAATGAGCTCTATAGCCAGAGGTGGTTTTTAGTACTTCATCATTTTCACTGATGACTTTAGTAAATATAGGTATATCTACCTAATGAGGCACAAGTCTGAATCATTTGAAAAGTTCAAAGAATTTCATAATGAAGTACAAAATCAACTAGGCAAGACAATTAAATTTCTGCGATATGATCGTGGAGGTGAATATTTGAGCCATGAATTCGATGATCATCAAAAATAATGTGGAATTGTTCCATAGTTGACTCTGCCTAGAACGCCTCAATGGAATTGGGTTTTTAAGCAGTGGAACTGAACCTTGTTAGACATGGTTAGGTTGATGATGAGCCAGACTGATCTTCCACTATCTTTTTGGGGTTATGCTCTAGAAATTGCTACGTTTACAGTAAACAGGGTTCCAACTAAGTCTTTTTAGAAGACACCATATGAGATGTGGACCGGGAAGCATCTTAAATTGTCTTTCCTCAAAGTTTGGGGATGTGAGGCTTATGTCAAACGTTTGATGTTAGACAAATTCTTCTTTGTGGGGTATCCGAGAGAAACTAAAGTATATTATTATTATAATAGAGCGGAACGCAAAGTGTTTGTCACTCGCAATGGTGTCTTCTTGGAAAAAGAGTTTCTCTCAAAAGAAGTTAGTGGGAGCAAGGTGCAACTTGAACAAGTTCTAGAAACACCTATCAGCACCCATCGAACCTACACAAGATGTACAAGATGAAGTTGTGCAATCCGTTGTTGAAGCACCAGCCCCATGAAGGTCTACGAGGGTACGTCGCACGACTCAAAAGTTGACACTCCTAACTACGGAGCAACATGACATATTATTGTTGGACAATGATGAGCCCATGACCTACATGGAATCAATGATGGGACCCAACTCTGAGAAATGGCTTGGAGCAACTCTGAGAAATGGCTTGGAGCCATGGAATCCGAGATACAATCCATGCATGACAATCAAGTTTGGAACTTGCTTAATCCGATCGACGGTGTGAGACCTATCGATTATAAATGGGTTTTTAAGAAAAAGATAGTCATGGATGGAAATGTTCACATTTATAAAGCACGATTGATGGAGAAAGGTTTCAAACAAATTCAAGGTGTTGATTATGATGAAACGTATTCACCCGTCGCAATGCTAAAGTCCGTTCGGATTCTCCTAGCAATTGCTGCATATTTTGATTATGAGATATGACAAATGGATGTCAAAATCGCTTTCCTTAATGGAAACCTAAGCGAGGATGTGTACATGACACAGCCTGAGGGTTTTGTCAATCCTAAAAATATTGGGAAGATATGCAAACTTCAAAAGTCCATTTATGGATTGAAGCAAGCATCTTGGAGTTGGAATCTTCAGTTTGATGAAGTGGTCAAAGGGTTTGGTTTTATCAAGAATGTAGAAGAGTCTTGTATTTACAAGAAGGTTAGTGGGAGTGCACTTGTTTTTCTGGTCCTATATGTAGATGACATATTGCTGATTGGGAATGATATTCCAATGCTTGAGGTCGTGAAATCTTCATTAAGAAAGAGTTTCTCAATGAAAGATTTTAGGAGAAGCGGTATATATTTTGGGCATAAAGATCTATATGATAGATCGAAGAGACTAATTGGATTAAGCCAAGACACATACATTGATAAGATATTGAATCGGTCAATATGCAAGATTCTAAGAAAGGTTTCTTGCTAATGTCATATGGCATTACTATTAGATAGGATCAGTATCCTTCAACACCTTATTCTTCGGCTATTGGATCCATCATGTATGCCATGCTATGCATGCGCCTAGATGTCTCCTATACTCTAAGTGTTACAAGTAAGTATCAATCAGAATATGGTGAGGCTCATTAGACAATTGTAAAGAGCATCCTTAAGTACTTTAGAAGAACTAAGGATGCGTTCCAAGTGTTTGAAGGTGAAGAAGAGCTCATTGTAACAGGTTACACTGACGCTATCTTTCAAACATACAAGGATGATTCCAAATCGCAGTCCGATTTTGTGTTCTGCCTCAATGGAGGGGCAGTGAGCTGAAAAAGTTCCAAGCAAGAGACAGTAGCTGATTCAATGACAGAGGCTGAGTATATTGCAGCTTCTGAAGCTGCAAAGGAAGTTGTTTGGATCAAAAAATTTGTTTCTGAGTTGGGTGTTGTCCCTAGCACGTCCAGTCCAGTGGATCTCTATTGTGATAATAGTGGAGCCATTGCACTGGCAAAGGAGCCTAGATCACACCAAAAGTCCAAACATATACTGTGGCGCTATAACCTCATATGCGAGATCATTGATCGAGGTGGTGTGAGGATTTGCAAGGTGCACACAGATTTGAATGTTGCTGATCCGTTGACGAAGCCTCTTCCACAACCAAAGCATGAGGCGCACACCAGATCTATGGGTATTATATACTTACATCAGTAATCCTATTGTGTGTGCTGTGACGACCGACCCCGAAAACTCCCGAGTTAATCTTAATCTGAGCCCCTGATCACCTGTCTTAGTTTTTCAAGCCTAAGTGTTCAACCTCCCGACCGGTCCCGACCCCTGAGACCCGACCCCTCTCCGCGGGCCTCCAGTTCTGACCCCGCCGACCCCAACTCACCCGCCGGATCCTTCTGAGTCTTTCCCCAACACCTCCCTTCAATCTGACCGGTGGGCCCACGAGATCTTTTCTCCCAGATCCCCCGCGACAGGCGCACTCGAGTTGCATGCTCGCTTCAGAGTTCCCCCGCCGCGTGGCTCAACTCCTCCGACGCCCGCCGCTCCGCGTCGTCTCCGGCCCGCGACTGAATGGATTCTCGCGCCCCCTTCCCCAATCGCAGCGGAAGCCCCTCTGCAACCTTTCTGCAGCACCTCGCCGCCCGCGCCCATCATCACATCGCCAGATCCCGGCTGCAGAGCCCGATGTCGCCCATCTTTTCCGTCACTTCGCCACAGTCGCGCCGCCCGGTCTTCGCTACCCGACGATTCCTCCTCCGCCAACCCCGACCACGGCAGCGACAGCTCCTTTTCCCGCCCTGTCAGAAGCCGCCCCAACAGAGTGTTGCTTCGCGCTCGCCCGCGCAGCAGCAGCCCGCCTGTCTTCTCACCTGTGCGCCCTCGTTCCTAGCGCCATTTTCCCGGTAACTTCCATCAGCTCCACCGCACGACGACGCCCGCCTCCGCCAAATCTCAACCACCGACAAACCCGCGCCTGCGCCGCCCTGACGCCAGCACCCAATGACCGCCGGCGTCATCCCCGGAGTCCTGCTCCACCGCCCTCGTCGCTCAATCGCCGCCCGGGCAGAGCACTCCATTGTGTCTTCCCCGGCAATCGCGCCGCTCCCCTTCTCACTCCCGCGCCGCTATAAAAGGGAATGCGCAAGCCCCGCCGGAGTTCCCCTTGCCCTAGCTGCCTTTTCTCTTGCTCCCTGCTCGAGCTCACAGCGCCACAACGCTAAGTCCCTGAGGAACTCTCCTCTCCACTCCACACCGTATTCCCCAATCCACCCAGCCGCTTGCTCCTCCGTGCTGCGTGAGAGCTTACTTGTGATCCACAAGAAGCACCGCCGCCGCCGGAGCACCGCCGGACATCTCCGCCGCAAGTCTTAGTGTTCCAGTTCCTCCGCCCGAACCTGTTCTTTGCCGACCCCAAGCTTTCCTTGTGAGAAGAAGGTAAGCTACCGACCCCTTGTCCGCTTCGCCCGACCCCTCTTATCCGCCCGACCCCTCTTACCCGCCCGACCCCGGTTCCGTCTCGCCCGACCCTGTCCGTTCCGCCGACCCTTCTCCGCCTCGCCCGAGGACTCGGCTGTATCCTTTTTCTTCGAACCGAGGGTGTAGGTGTAAAACTTGGGGACCTTTCAGCGTTGAGTCTGAGGACCCCTAACACACCAAATCCTCTAGATTAAGGGTCAGATCATAAGTTCCCTTCCTCCGACCCTTACCTCTTGATCTTCATCAAACTCCCTTGAACCCCCCCCCCCCACCCTCCTGTAACTTGTCGCAAGTTTCTGGGCTCAGACTTGCAAGTGTTGCTGTTGAAATAACCGTCTAAATGCTAACTCTTGCATTGCATTCGTGTAGAGCTGCATCTCGCCGACGGCTACGAGTTGTACCCGGCGCCAGAAAAAGGAGTGGTAGCCGAGCTCCCGCCTCCAGAAGCCGAAGCCGCCCCAGCAGAAGACCCTTTCCCTTCCTCCTCGTTCAAAGGCAAGCCCCGGATGCATGAAATCCCTATGTTTTCCAGACTTGCGCATGCCTTCTGCATCTTGCTTGTGCATTTACGTTTAGGAGTTGTTTGGAACCATAGACGCATGACTTAGTTTTCCCATGATCTGAACACTAGCTGTTGGATCGAGTAGCTGCTTTGCTTAAACAGGAAGCGGTAAAAGTTAAGTGATTTCCTATCACTCGCGAGTTGTAGGAGTTGGTTGTCTTCCTCCTGTCACAACTGTAAGGACGATGGATGGGGCAGGGTTTTGGGTAACTCTTTGGTGGTCGGTTGATCGCCCCGTCTGTCTATGAAACTTGCTAAGGCCCAACAGTGGTGGTGTTCGTGATCAAGTGTTTGAAAGTACTAACCTCATACTTAGTATGGGATGAGGAAGCCTAGTACCGGATTGAACCTAGACATGAGCGGTCGCCCCATTATTCTTGGAACGGAGTTTCCCCTGCTGGTTGTCGCACGTGGTGGCAAGCGTGGTCACAGAACGGCAGAGGCCGGGTCTGTGGAACCTTGCACCAAAGGAAATGGGCCCGACACGGGTTAGGGGATTGATGGGGAAGGCCGACACAGGAAGCGACCTCCGGGTGCGCGGATGTCGTGAGGTTAGGTTCACCATGCATGGTTAAAAAAAACTTAAATCGATTCGTCTGCCTCTCACAGTTTGAGACTGCTTGATCGCCATGCTACCCTGAGTAAGAAGGAAATATGATGATGACATGGTTTTGATGATGTTATATATACCTTTGGTTGGTTCTATGATTGTTTAGAATAGGATGCAAAACTTAGACCGGAAAATGAACTTAGAACCTGAGCTAAAACTTGAAAAATAGGATTTTACTTAGTGCTTCTTGGCAAACAAACCCCCTCAGCCAAAGAGCCTGGCATGTCTAGTTTTGTGGAGTAGTTACTCCCTGCCGGTTAAGTCTTGTTGAGCTTAGTAGCTCAGCATTATTCTGGCTCCTATTTTTCAGGTGAAGTTGCTGCTCCTGAGCCCTCTTCCGCTGGCACTTGGCTGCCCCAGCTCCCTCCGGGTTGGACGGTCGAGTGGGATCCCTCCTCGGACGGCGAGGAGAGGGATCAGTGATGTCCCGGTTGGCTTCACCAGGGATGTCCGACCCCGACGTTTGCTTCCGCTAGTGGTTTTACCTTCGGTTGTTTCTTTTGAAACCTTGTAAAACTCTGATGATTTGTTTTTCCGGCCGAACTAAATGGTTAAGTTGTTTAACTCGGTGGACTTGTTGTATTCTCTGGAACCACTCACCTTCGTGTGAGTTTGCTAACTCGATCCTGTTCACGTGGTTAATCGGATGAAATCCGATGGCACTTCGTGTTAACTCGGCTTAGGCATGGGTATCGCATGTTGGGCGACTTAACCCTGTTTAATCAAGTTAATCCGAAGTGGATCCGCCACAGTGTGGGAGACTTGTGTCATGACTATGTTTATGTACTATTGAATAAAAGTGTTATTTTTTTCTTGAGTAACTATTATTTACATTGATTATGAAGTGTGTGACTTGTTCGTGAAACTCTTTGTTAATTATGATGTCATTCTAAATGATTCCTAGTTTGTATCATTATGTGGGACAATAATGACACAGACCAGCACATGTATCAATTGATGATCACGTTTCACAGATCGTAGATATAGAGATATTAGATTAATAATGTGAACACATGTTAGTGAACATGGTGTTGGATTGGCCCACCCCGAGACACTGCTGGGATTGTTATTTTGTATGTGCCATCAGGTTGTCTCGAGTGGTACACCTGCTAGATCCTTAAACCTAAGATTGCCATTATTTCTCACTATGTATAGTGGTGCACTTTGGGACTTCCAAATGCTACTCCGTAACTGGGAAGTCATAAAAGTAGTCTTCGGGTGTATCATGAAGCATGGAATGTGATGTGAGCGGATCAAGATGGAATCTGCCCCTCCTAAATAATAGGATAGATATCTCTAGGCCCCTCGAGATAGTTGGATTGGGAAGTGCATGGCCATGCCAATATGATTAAGGAGTTACACTATGACTAAAGGTTAGTCATGAATTGATTCCACTATTTTATTGAGTGAATGGTCGAGTTATCACAAAGGTGGCATGTATCTCGCCTTGAGCATGACTGGTATCATGTGGCAGAGGGATTAATATGTGAATGTATCTAGGCTCGGTCGATATGATCTTTATGTACATTCGGGAGTCAGTATGTCCTGCTAGGTATCGCTGCTGACTTGTCGTTCGGAAACGGTTTCCATTCACGGCCATTTGCACATGAACCTAACGGGTCACACACTTAAGGGGTTGGAATATTGGAAAGGCTTGCCTATATGATTGTCTCTAGTGCAAGTGGGAGATTGTTGGTGATGTGCCCAAGAGGCATTCATAACAATTCGGACTAAAGGCCTACAACATAATTGATCCATAAGGGATTAGGGTAACTAATGGACCTTCAGCCTGGAATCCCATTAGTGTGCTCTATAAATATGAGGGGTGGGGCTAGGGGCGCACTATTCCATCACGCCACAACCCTAGCCACCACTTCTTCTTAGCCTGACCTTGAGACCCTTGCTGCGCGCACGGTACTAGCACACTAGCGCACAACGTTCCTTCTCCGTACACGTGGGCTCCGTGGAGACGTTGTTGCTATAGCGGCGCAAGGAGGCTGGGGCAAGGACGAGGAGGAGGCGATCATGATTGACTACTTGCTCTACATCGACACGCATCTACGTTGGACCGGCTGCTCCAACTATTCTTCCGTTGCGCTGCGCGTCTAGTGGTAACAATCTATGACTCCTTTACTCGCAAGTCTCCTGGGTGAAACGGTGGATGTAATTGTTATAGCTAGCATAGCCTACCCATTTCCCTGCATACACTGAATGCACAAGACCAATCCCCGGCTACTCCATTGATCCCGGACACATCTTTAAACCTTATGTAGAATTATATTTTGCTGGTGTGCTCGGAATTATTGATTATAATGCTTGCTATGCTAGGACACTATCAGCTTATAGTTATGCATACACGTCACTAGTCCATGTTGCTTGTGATGGTTTGGCAGCTAATGAGTGGCCATCAGGCATCTAGATCTAGCTAGCTCGTCCTTATCGAAACACTTGTGCGAAAGGACGAGCACACGCCTAGCTCATTTCATAATCGATCGCGATCAATGTGCTTTCATATCCATGAACATCTTACCATGATGCACGGCTGGAGAATGCGCCTTCAGTACCGGGTCCTAACCCCCCTTGAGTACCAGTTGTGCAAACGGTATTGCTATATCGGTACTAAAAGGGGTCCTTTAGTACCGTGTCATATATCCGGTACTAAAGGAACCACATTAGTACCGGTTGTACCAATCCATTTTTCCAAAAAATAAAGAAAAAAATCGCTGACCGCCGAGAGGCCCTGCACACGCGCATCGTCACAAGATTTTTTTTTTTGCAAAAGTTGATTCGGTTTAATTAGTAGCCCATAGACAATATCATGATAAATCAGGGAAGATCAATGATCAGTCAAGTGAAGTTGTGGTCCAATGTCAAGCTTTTTGTCGGTGTTTAGTACCACCGACAAGTGATTATACGCCACGTTTCTCTCACTCCCGATGGCTTGCACACAAGAACACAAAGTTTATACTGGTTTAGAATGATCCCTACATCCAGTTTTGGTAGGAGTCTTTGTTTTGAAATGCAAAGGGCTTACAACGGGGTGCCTGCAAGCAAGCGTTCGAGTGATGTGGTGAATGAGTGTGTGTATGTGTGTGTGAGTGCGTGAGAGTCGAGAGAGCCCAGCTTCCTTTATATAGGCTAGGGGTCGGATGACAGCTTGAAGAAAGGAGGAGGTCTCCCGACCCTGGAGGTTAGGAGCTATGAAGTGGTCGGGAGGCTGGCCTAGTTGGTAACAGTGGGCCTCTTCCATCAGGACCCTCTTGTCTCATTCCTCCTCATCGGCTCTTGGCCCATACGACCCGCACAGTGGCTTCTATGCGGCATGGAGTGCCTACACGCGGTGTGACGCGGCCTGTGATGGGTTGGGCTTCCGTCGCATCCACCAACCTCGTGGCAGGGAACGGGACGGGGACCGTAGCTAATGATCATACTTGGTGAATGCTAGGTCAACAGCCTGGGGCAAGGCGTGCTGCCCATCCCGGCTTTCCCCGACCTATCGAGTGCCCTCACGGCCACTCAACGCCATGAGGTCAGGGTTTGGGCCCCACCTCGCTAACACGGCATGTACTAGGCCTATCATAATTGCTGCGTCTTGACCCTGACGGGTCGTTACGGGAGGGCAGTGGTGGCTCGTCATTGCGCCATGCTTCGGTCACGCGTACGGGCCATGATGGCCCCTCCTTCTTGGGTCGTCTTGGTGCGGTCCGAAGGTTGGAGCCTCACCCTTGGACCCTCCGGACCATGGTCGGCTCCCCTGCTCGGCCACGCCTTCGTACGCGGGAAGGCAAGGTGCAGTCACGCCAGCGGCGTGGCCTTCATTAAATGCACTGTACGGCTTGTGCGGGGCTCGCGCCCACTGCCACGCGGCCGGTGGACCATCTCCGGCTCCATGGGAGGCCCCTCTATCAGGCTCCAAGTTTAGCGGAGGTCGGGTGGGCCACGGCCTGCCCGTGGTCGATCCCGGGAGGTTGGGATATGCGGGCCGTTATGTTCCATGGGCTTTCTCGTGGCAGGTCAGGCTGTTGGGCCATGCGTTCTGTCCCTGGTGAAGGTGTGGTGGCCATCTGAGGGTACCCATGGTCTAGGTACCTGTCACTTTTACATTCGGTGCCAGATTCCCACGGCCTACAAAATTTATACTCATCACCCAGCTACAACTCACCAAGTCCATGAATGAAGGCAACCAAAAAAGTGGAATGAGAGAAAAAAAATATTAAATCAGGTTTGGGATGGAATCGACAGAAATTTGACCATAAAAGAAATTTAAACTAAAGGAGATAGCTAAACTAAAGGAGATAGCTAGGAATCCTTGATATGATAAATTATATAGACTACTAGTTATACAAGTTCCTAACTGTGTAGCTTTCTTATTACATTCTATATGTTTTCAATAAATTTTTTGAAGAGCAAGTTGTGGGAGAGTTCCTTACGGCACTTCATTTTCTATATTCTAAATAAAACTGTATAGGGAGTAACGAACGGAGGAGAGACAGAGGGGGGGGGGGGGGGGGGGGGGGGGGGGGGGGGGGGGGGAGCCATTGTGCTAAAATTGATCTACGATCGTCCCTAACACCCAACAGTTGGAGAATCACTTGCACTTTGAATCTCACTATCCAAAGTCTATAACTACCCCTAGCATTATCCAATATTACAGCATTCCTCATATTTTCAAAAAATTATTTTTCAGATGACCTAGTAGCACAAACGGCAGTAGATCATATATTGCTACAATTCAGGAAGTATTGGAATGTGAGAGTTTATATTTTACACAGTGGCAGAGCATCTTGAGACAGGCAGCTGCAGTTGATTAGGTTTAATTAGTAGCACAAAGACGATATCACGATAAATCATTCAGATAAGAAGTTTGGTCCAATGTCAACTTTGCATTAGGTGACAGGGCCGTACACCCAATTAAAAGTTTCCTGTTATCAAGTCTGTAAATGAAGACAGAAAACAGATGAGAGAAAATATTGAATATCGAATCAGGTTTGGGATTTACTAATATTCTAGGAAATTCTATGAACCTGAAACTGAAGGTCAACGCCATCCCTTGTGCTGGTTTGTGGTTTCCACTGAGGGGCCGCTCCTGCTGCCTGAATGGAACCAGAAGATCCAAACCATCCGAAAGCCACACTCACCTACAGATACCAAGTTCCGATCCTATCTGGTCACGGAAGTAAAATGAGTTCAGATCTTGACTGCTCCTTTGCCGTCCTTGCAAATTGCTTCGACTTTGTATGGCACCATGACAAGGCTTGAAGGGCTGAGGGTCGTAGAAATTCCAAGATCATGTGGAGAGATGAGCCTCGCCTGTGGTAAGTTGGTGGTGAATGACGCTGGTGTGAGTCATAAAGATGGCGGCCGGCACCGTGGTTGGCCGGACCAGACACCAGTGGCAGTGGAGGCTCTGCCAGTTGCATGCCAAAGTGACCATGATAACCTGCTGAAACGGATTGATGCTTCATGCATTCAGGTTCGTTGCTGTAATCAGAGAGTCTCCATTGAGCCGGACTGAATGACTGATGCGTCGCCCATGATCCATCGCAACATCAGTTCATCCATTGCATTTTGCCCCCGATCAGTGCTCTCCATCTGTACGCAGAATCGAACAAAGCTGATAAGCAACAGACAGGTTAGTTGATGGATCAATAGGATGTGATCCATCAGGGTATTCTATGGCAAGTCATTTGGTGCTGGAGGGTGAGTTTCCTTTCAGGAAAACCACATCAAAACCACAGCAAAGTATCGATGCTCCAAGTCAACTGTGATCATTTAGAGGGATCGGATGTGTAGCCAGTATGAGCTCCAAGTTAACTGACAGAATAGTATACTGCAAAACCCGATGGATTTCAAAAACAAAATTTATTTCAACATGCAAGTTGCAGATGAACAGATCGATGCGTGGTGGGGCCGATCGAGAAGGATCAACAACGAGTCAAGCAAGAGGACCAACCCACCAGGATGGCAGGATCTGCAGATATATATTCGCTGCACTTTCTGCTGGATCATCAGACAGCGCCAACACTCTTCACCTTTCTGACGTTGCACCACCTGTCCCTGCCCCTCCCTCTGCAAGCAAGCCCAATCAGCCATATTCCATATGTAAGTATATGCATCCAACGTTTTTTAGTAATGGAAGGATAAGGTTCTTTGTTTAGTATTCTTTTGCACCCTTCGTCTTGTTACTTTAGTAATTCTGTTCTGCTGGAAAAGATTAAAATATTTACGTACCTAGCTCGCACGTGTCGTTGTGTATATACGTAGAGATCTATATTTTGGAATGGAGGGAGTACCATCCATCGTCTAGATTAGGGTGCGTTTGGCAGAGCTCCTAGAGCTGATTCTCTGCTGAATCCAATAGGAGCTCTGCCAAACAATTTTTCAGAGAGAAGTAATTCTCTACTGATTCTGTGAAATGATTCTCTAAAATGAACTAAGAGACTGGGAGCTGAAAAAATTAGCTTCTCCTGATCTATGAAGTAATTCTCCATCCTAATTTTAAGAATTTATATGCTAGAGAATTAAGGAAAATTACTTTCAACCACATAATCACTTCTCTTAAAGAATCAGTTCCCATAAAAAATTAAAATTAGATAAAGCTCTAGTAAACAGACGTAGGTAGGTGATGATGCATGCATGACATGGCTCGTCAATGGATGGGCCATCTAGAGCTAGCCGTACGTACGTGTATGGGACGGCACATAGACTGTGGTATCAACGGATTTTGAAGCAACGTGTGATTACACAGCACAAGGCCAAAATAAACCTCGTCAATGGCGCCACAATTGAAGCGTACGTTCAAGAGCCAGCACCACCCAAGTGGCCGAGCACTGGTCCGTGCAAAATCACATCTCATGTACGACGACTACGGTGCTGGTCCTGCTTTCGGTGTGGTGTCATCATCTTGGACCTTTTTGATACCTACGAAGTGCACCATTTTTTCCACTTTATGCATGAATAATGATCATATCTTCAATATCGAGATGCAGGGATGCGATATCGTTCAAAGGGTACCATATACATGTGTGCATTCATAGGAGGTAAAGCAAATATGAGCATGTATTCTTATGTACTCTCCCTATTCCAAATTATAGCTCGTTTTATCTTTTCTAGATTCATAGATTTAGTTATACTTCTAGATATATGCTATGTCTAGATACATAATTAAAAATTATAAATTTATAAAAACTAAAACGATCTATAATTTAACAAGAGGGTATTTTGGAAGAAGAAAAAAAAACTGCCCGATGCGCGTAATGAGCCCACTACCGCAAGCGTGCATATTGTCACGACAGAATGGATGCCAATCAATCAACTGTATTGTTATATGCGGTATGCCTAATTAGGTCACTGTCCTATATGTATGATTCAAGGTCCTAGATTAATTAGTAGGCCAAATAGTGGTTGCACCCTCGGTATAGGTAATAAAATATAATGGGGCCATGGGGATGACTCGCACATTCGAGAGAGTTGGCTTCCTGCTTTTGGAATATGATTTATTCTATCTAGCCTATATATGTATATATATTGCTTTTTAATTTAATAAGTAGACTATGTTTGATCTAGCAGGGAGTGGAGTATATAGCTAGATACATCAAGTGGAGCCTTAGCCTTATCTGGTAAAGGATGCCTATCAGCTTTTCCAGGTGGATGCATGTCTAATAAGGATGCAAGTGATCTAATGGTGTTTAATATTCTGATCAGTTGATTAATTACGGTGGTATGCTATTCTTGTTCATTTCTCCTCCTAAATTAGTTATTATGTGGAAGGGAATCCTAGTTTATTATTTTATCAAGTTTTTGAATCAGCTCACTGACCCAAAATGATTAGGGTTTGTATCCCTATAGTGTATGATGTATGCAGAATGAACAGATGGGTATTGTAGGCTGTGTTCTGAAATTCTGATACATTTAACCTGCTGTGTTCAAATACAATGATACCTCATTTATGAATTAAATAACACAAATATCTGGGAACAATATGCTAAAGTTGCCATTACTGGATCCTGTTTTCTATTTTTGCTGTATATTCTATTTTCCCAAAATACATGCACTTCAAGCTTTGTCCTAAGTCAAACCGCCCTAAATAATTTAACTTTTTTTACAAAAACATATAGTATGCATATTTGGTGTAATAAATGTTTATTCTTTTGTCTATGAATATGATCAAACGTAAGGTAGTTTGACTTGAAGTGAAGTTATTTTGAGATAGAGCAGCATAAGGCCAACCTCAGTGCATACAAGAATTTGGTAACTGTGCCTTTTGGATTTCATGGGGATAAAACTCCTCTCTCATATAAAACTCCTCTCTCATATGATGCAACTCCCTCCTCTCTCCTAACTAGCTTGCCAAGTCAGCAAAATTGATGATGCGGCATAAAATTTAATATCATTAAAAATTTCTATGAAACTTTTCATTTAGACTGGCCTAAGGATAACCTGCCACACACAAATCAATGTTAATTAGACCAAATAGAATTCACTATTGGACGATCGACTTCTAGTACCGGTCAGGAACCCCCTTT
This sequence comes from Setaria viridis, assembly GCF_005286985.2. Lineage (NCBI taxonomy): Eukaryota > Viridiplantae > Streptophyta > Magnoliopsida > Poales > Poaceae > Setaria > Setaria viridis. The sequence continues at coordinate 23,704,896 of NC_048265.2, read as the reverse complement.
AGTACCGGGCGCCTGACCGGTATTGCTAGTTCGGTACTGAATGCCATACCATTTAGTTATAAAGAAAAAATTAACGAAGCACACGCGCATCATCACAAGTAATATGCGCGTGCGCGGTCCGTGGGATTCGAACTCACGATCTCAAGCCTCGCGCGAACCTTCCTTACCATCTCACCTACATAGCACAACGCGAACCTTGGTTGGTGTTATTGCCCGGTACTAAATGGTACTCCACGGGATACTGGTGTTATTGCCCGGTATTAAATGGTCCAGGAGCATTAGTACCGGGTCGTAACACCAACCGGTACTAAAGGGTGACATTTAGTACCGGTGGTGTTTTGATCCAGTACTAAAAGGTCTTTGAAGACCGAAAATTTGAACCCAGTACTAATTCCGGTCCGGTACTAACGCCAGTGCTCAGTTTTCTTGTAGTGATTATAAATTTTATCGTTGTACTTGGAATTACCATGCTTTTAAGTTACGGCTAACCCGGTTCACGTCATTAGTGTTGTTGCTTGCGACGGTTCAGCAGCTGATGAGTGGACACAAGGCAGCTACTCTTATCCTATCGAGAAGGAAGACTTCTGAAGCATACACGCATGCATGCATGCCTAACTCATTTCAAGATCGGACCAGCTGTGGTGTCAATTTTATAAAGAGCCGATGGATGCTGACATGTACATGTATAGTAGTGCTGGATATGCATGCCACAATGTACGCAAACCATTCATATTGGTTCTTCCTTTTTTTTCCTTTTAAGGGAAATATTATTAGTCCTCATTGGTGTGGAAACTGGGTAGATATATAAATTCGCATGTCAATAATTATTTACCCCTTTTTGTCTAAAGATGTAAAATTTATCAAATTTCAATAACGAAACTGATGTTTGAAGTCGTTGCAGGTTATGTTGTGTCGTGTCCCAAGGTCACTTCGTTCCTTTTGTTGCCGGAAGAATCCAATTATTCATGCATAATTCAAAGCGTTGCATTCGGAGCTGCCTCACCGTTTGTCGGCAAAGGCTATCTGAAGATTGTCACAGCATCTATCTCGTTCAGGCTATCAATGTTCTATGGGCCACTGCAATGTGCATCTGTGCACTGTATAGGACCGGTCACCGTACCAATGCGTATCCATCAAGAAACAAGCAATCATGATTCACGCAGTGTGATAAAAACAACGGCAGCTAGCTTCTCTGTGGATCATCACTAGACACTAGCTCTAGACAACCATTTTCTTAGAAAGAAAAAAGCTGTTTGTGATGAGTTTAGTTGATATAACAGCGACCTTGATCAATCAATAAAATGGCTAACTAACAAGTTAATCACCATTGATGAAGACCTTATTATAGTTTACCTATTGATTAAGACATTAAGTAAAGCACATCCATGGTTGATATCCGAATGTCCCTCTCAGAAGAAGTGTGGTGGTTAAGAAAAAGGGTGACGAATTCCGGAACAAACTGGAATTGACAGCCACAAGTCAAACAGGTTAGCAGTGTTCATATAACATAACACTAAATCTTGTGCATTCAACTACCAAATCTATCTGCAAATCTTGATTGTGGCCAGGAGTGCACGGGCGGTAATACATGTAACCCAAAGAGCAGCACTTTCCAGCTGAACTATATAATAACCTGTACTTTAATTATATTTGCGCCACTTTTTTATCGCATAGATAGATCTTTCAGCTAATATTTTTTTGAAAAGATATTGTTGGATAACCTTGTAGCAAAAAGACGAGCTTGATTCATGAAGTAGTGAAAGTTCAGTTTGACAGCCACTAGCAATTGATTAAATTTAGCACTACACATACCACACTAGGCCTAGAGAAATCAATCAGAGTAAGACCACTCAGCAGTTGAGTGGACTGTGTGGTCCAATGGCAACTATATTAGCTTTGCTTTAGGCACCTGCAGGGCCCTATATATACAACAAACAAAATATGCACCAAGTAAGTTACCAGTGATGTAAATACTAGTGAAGGTACAATCCAAAAATGAGAATGGGGAACACTGATCCCAAACACTGGATGTCACCATCCTAACTCTCAACTCATATTTTGCAAGTTTTTTCACGGTAGTTCCGGAACTTCAATGGGCTAATGGGCACATGCTTGTGAGATACTCCTATTTCAGTTGCGTCACGGCGGTCACGCCATCCCCTGTGCTGGTTTCCATTGAGTGCCACTCCTCTCCGGCGCTGCCTGGCTGGAACCAGCAGAATGCCAAACCATGCATATACCTACCTGTTCTTCTATCTGGTCAGACAAACAGTAGGGACTACGAAAGACATAGGGCAGAACGCCAGAACCGCCCTGGAAAACTAACTCAGAAGATCCTTCCCGCCAGTGCCGCAGGTGGCCGGTGTGCCGTACATGCAAATTGCAGGTGGCCGTATTGTTATATAGGCCGACAGGATGACACGGCAGAAAGAGTTTCAGAAGAAATTCCAAGAGCCTGCTGTGGTGGCCAATGACAATGGTGTGAGTCATAAAGATGGGCAGCACCGTCAGCTCGCCAGAGCTCAGAGCTGGCATCCAGGCAGCGTCCGCCATGGCCATGGCAGTGCCAATTGATCATATCGCCACCACCTGCTGAAAATTTCGGCCTGAAATGGATGCTTCTTCCTGCACGGGTGAAGCAGGGCACGATGGATGATCAAGCTACCCACCATGTTGTCTCCATTCAGTGGACTGATGCGTCGTCCATAACCCATCATCGTCCAACCCGCCAATGATTATGTGGCCCTGTCAGTTCTTTATCTCCACGCAGACTCTGAATGATTGCAGAGGCACCTTTCCATTCAGGTTAAAAGCTAGGCTGATGACCTGATGTGCAACAGACATGTTGAGCAACCTATCCGATCCTTCAGTGGATGTGTATCCATTGGAAAAGTTCTCTGCAAACACGAACAAGAAGCGCTGCAAATTCATCCATATAGGACTGCAGAGAACTCTTTAGTGTTCTTTCCACAATATATAGGACTGCAGCAACAGATCCATGGCGCTGACACAACTTGCAAGATTCAATTTTCGGGCTGCAACTTTCGGTGATAGTGTCGGATCAAGTAGTATGAGCTAACTCGAGTTAATTCGCAGTATATATATACCACACCGACCTAACCATAATTTAACATGCAATTTGCAGATAAACGTGGATCGGAGTTTGCAAGCCACTGAGAAGTACTTGGATAAGATTGGATAAGATAGGTAGAGGTTGTAATATACTTCAAACAAAATAGGAATTCGCAAAATGGAGAAAATCGTTGCAGTCATTATATGAAAGTATAGGGACTTAGAACATATCCTATTTGAAGGAGGATGGAAGTCAAATTAGTTAAGGGATCCTTTCTTCTATTTCTATTGATTTGATCAAAATTCTTTTTTCTTTTCCTGTCTCTATGATTTTCCATGAATGGAGCCTATGGTAATGCTTAGGAAATAGCCATAATACATAGCAAAAGAGAAAAAAAGGAGCGGGAGAGCCAAATGAATCGAAAGATTCATGTTTGGAAAATTTGAAAAAAAAAATGGATTTCTTTATTTTATTAATTTTGGATCCAGAAGAAGTAGTCCTTCTTTGGTCCATATATTATTTAATTACCCGTAATAACGAGCTTGCAAAATGGATCTGTTTATCATAAAGAGATTCGTTGTTCCTGACCCTGCTTCACACATGTTTCTAGCGATTCACATGGCATCATCAAATGATACAAGTCTTGGATAAGAATCTACAACGAACTAGAACGCCCTTGTTGACGATTCTTTACTGCGACAGCATCTAGGGTTCCTCGAATAATGCGATATCTCACACCGGGTAAATCCTTAACCCTTCCTCCTCTTTGATGATTTTGTCGGCATCCAACTGTTCTCGAATTGGTTTATTCAAGAATTCAAAATATCCCAATGCGGTAAAAGAATCGAATCCTAGAATTATGGATTCTCGAGAAGAGAGGAGCCGCGGTGCCCCCCCCCCCCCCCCCCCCCCCGGACCGCCCGGATCCCACGAGTGAATAGAAAGTTAGATCTACATGGGATCTCACCTGAATCGCCCCATCTATCCTCCTGAGGAGAAGTTTGTTTGGTTTCAAACTCCGATTCAAACAGGAGGAGTACGATGCCGATATTTCTCTTTCTAACCACACAATTACGAGTACTTCTATTGTGATTCCCAGTAGGAGGGTCAAAATGGGTAGAATCCATATCAGTCCGTAGACTTCTTTTAATAATTCCGATTTCGAAAAAGAATTGATAGTTTCTCAAGTTCAACAGCCACTTGGTAGATGTGTGCGTCGACGATGGAGAGCGAGGCAGTGTTTGTTCTACCGGACCAGAGCACCTATCTGAATCTGAATGTATTCGCTAGCTGCAGCTGCACTTTCTCCCGAGATAGTGCCAACACTCTTTGTCTTTCTGACGTTGCACCATCTGTCCCTGATGCCTGTCGGAGCTTTTCAGGGTATTTAACCTCAGCGAACCCAATTGGCCATTTTCTGTTTTATTATGCAAATACGTCCGACGTTTTTTTGGGAGACGAGAGAGAGAGAGAGAGAGTGTAAATATATCATCTTCTCATGAAAGGATAAGGTTCTTTCTTTAGTGTTCTTTTGCACTCTTCTGTCTTCTCGCGTCAAAAGTTGCTAGCCTATTATTACTACATCCGTTCTTACATAACAACATTGGCTTTTTTCCATTCATTTGATTTCTCATCTTTTTTTACAAATATTTATGCAAATAGATAAATTTACAAGTTAAACTTAAAGTAATTTTTATGATATCATTTAACTCTACTTAACTAATTGACTAAATAAATTAGTTAGAGAAAAAAATAAGAGTATCATATATTTAAAAACAGGGAGTCACTACGGGAAACCTTAAATTTGCTGAGTGTTTTTTTTGCCGAGTGTTTTTTTTCGAACACTCGGCAAACAAGCTCTTTGCCGAATGCCGGACTAAAAACACTCAGCAAACGAGGAACTTTGCTGAGTGTCAAAAAAAAATACTCGGCAAGAGTGGGGTTTGCTGACTATAAAAAAAAACACTCGGCAAAGTTTACCGAGTGTTTTTTTGACACTCAGCAAAACAATAATTTTTTTCCTCTTTTCACCTTGAAATTTTTTCTACTCCCCACATACAACATGTGATACTCCATGTTAAAATTTGGTATATTTTTGAATTTGTTTGCTATATTTATTTAATTAATTGCATTTCAAGAAAATTTTTGGTATAAGTCAAATTTGAACCGCAAGTGATTCAAATTATAGAATAAAATGAGTAGAAAAATGATATTCATAGACCCAATTTGAGACCTGACCCGTGAAATGAAAAGAAATTTCGAACATCTTGTTCAGGAAACACGACCACGAACGTGTGGCAGTGGTAGTTTTAAATTGTAAAAAAAACAAGCAAAGTCTGAAAATCATGAGATTTGTCATGATGTGATGATATCATACGTGGAGGCTGTAGAAAAAAATTGAGAAGGTTTTGCACATTTCGTCATGTACAATGTTTACAAACCGAAGAATTTCAGAAGAAGAATAGTAACGTTGAGAAAGATTCGATAAGATTTGGAGTCAAAGTGACGGTCGAGTTTTGATTTGACTACAAAACTTTTTGTATAGTCAATAGAGAATATATATTATTTCATGTGAATTTTTGGTAATTTTTTGGAACTGTTGGATAATTTTTTATTTTTTTTTAAAATAGCTTTGCGGAGTGTCCTAGGTTAGACACTCGGCAAAGCAACCCTTTACCGAGTGTCACACCTAGGACACTTGGCAATCTTTTTTTTCCACACAGGCGCCAGGACATAGTCCCACCGACCCCAGCACCCCATCCGGCCCCCTCCACAACCCCCACCTGCCTCCTCGTCTTCCTCCGCAACCCCCACCTGCGCGCCCCCTCATCTTCCTCCGCCACCCCTACCCGCCCCCCACCTTCCTCTCCCTGTCACCGCCGCCCCTTCCCTCCCTCCCTCTCCTTCCCCGGCTCCCTCCCCTTCGACCAGATCCGTGCCGTCCTTCCCCGGCTCCCTTCCCTCCGGTCGGATCCGGCCTCTCCATCCTCGGCTCCCTCCCCTCCGGCCGGATCCGGGCCCCCTTCTTCCCCTCCGGCGCAGATTCGACAGCCCCCAGCTCTCTCCCCTCCGGATCTGGGGTGGGCCAAGGGCGACGCGGGCTAGGAGCGGCACGGGCCATGGAGCCGTCCAGGAGCTCCGGGAGGTGTCGGCGGCAGGCTTCCGCCCACCTCCCCGGATTCCAGTGGTGGCGTGGTATTGGTGGTAGCGGCGGGGCTGTGGATGGCAGCGGCGGCGGGGGCTGGTGGCGCGGCGGCGGCACTATTGGTGGATGGCGGCAGGCTTCGTGGCGTGGCGGCAGGAGGCAAGGGTGGCGGCGGCCGGCAGTGGTGCTAGCTTGTTTTTTTTATTTTTTCCAAAAAATCATTGCCGAGTGTTTTTTGTCACTCGGCAAAAGCGCCGAGTGCCCGATAAAAAACACCAAGCAAAGTTTGTTTGCCATCACTTTTTTTTGCCGTGTGCCGTTTGCCGAGTGTTACAGTTCGTCGAGTGTTTTTTTGCCCTTTGCCGAGTGCCGGGGGCACTCGGTAATTTTCATGTGTCCCGTAGTGAGTATATGTTGAAGGTGAATGGTTACGAATCAAACCCTAGTGTGCTTTGTTAGCAGTATGTTTTGCACTTTGCAAGCTGTCTGTGCATAGGATTTGCTGTCTCAGGGTCTAGAAACTTGGACCAATGGCCGCACTGATCTAATCTGATCTCAGCTGCTGCCAATCTCGCATATGTGCGTGCATGCATTACTGGAACCAACCGCTGTCCATACCTCTGTTGATCGGAACCATGGAGTGAAACAACACTGCTCACTGTTCTGCACCTGCACTGCAGATAGAGGAAAAGGATCAATATGCAAGTCCCTTCACCTTTATTTGGGGACAATTTGGTAAAAATGTACAACAATCTTTTCGGTCATCGAATAGGCTTCTCGATTGCATTATGTTCGCTCGTGTGTGGTGGGCTTTTTCTGAGCCCAACATATTGTCGTTGCATGACACATGCTGATAGAATGTACGCGAGGGCAGGTAGTTATCTTAGGTACTACCTCTGTTCCCTTATATATAGATGACGTTTCAGACAGGAAATACTACAGAGATTAGCCTAAACTTGTTGATCGGAACGTCAAATAAAAAAAGGATGGAGGTAGTACAATAATGTAGCAACGTGCGTCGAATGATAAACCTTTGATTTTTTGTCAACGAAACAGCGCGTCCAAAGGAGGGATGATGAGAAATTTCTTTGAGAGCAAGATGCTCCAAGAAAGTACAGTTGTTGAAAAGCCCGGCGTATTTCGTACATGATCTTGTCGTAGGATTGTACTGTGTACTACCGCCCAAGTGGAGCACTAGTTCGTGCAAAATCCCTATCACATGTACGACTACGACGACACTGCATGCCTTTGAATCCCTTGTACACACGCACGTAGCATACCAGGACGCCACTCGTCGGTTATCCGTTGAAACCAAACAGCGAAAGCTTCGCTAGAGAAGAAGGCTGGCCGCATCGGCTTGTTTGCAGTTGGTCGATGCAAATTACAAGTATGAATGACTTCAGTTGAAAGAGACATTGATTTTATATTATTTTACAATGGTATTTTATCCCAATCTTCAGATTCTTTCTTAATGTAAAATCCAAGACTAATGGGAACTTCTCATCCTTGCACTCAGTGTTGTTCTACTGGACCAGTGCACCTATCTGAATCTGAATGTATTCGCTAGCTGCACTTTTCTCCCCAGACAGTGCCAACACTCCTTTGCCTTTCTGACGTAGCACCATCTGTCCCTGATGCCTGTTGGAGCTTTTTTCAGGTTCTTTGGCTCTTTGCTTTCAGCAAAGCCCAATTGGCCATTTTCTCTAATATATGCAAATATATACGTCCAACGTTGTTTTGGATAAAAGAGAAGGAGAGAAAGTATTTCATGATTAGGATAGGGTTGTTTCTTAGTATTTTTAATTACCACCTGCTTCGTCTTCTCATGTCAAAAATTCTGGTTCCTTTGTGTTGCTGTTCCTGTTTTGTTTGAAACATTATTTGTATTGGTTGCTTGTTTATTTTTTAACTTGTCCATTTACAAAATATAGAGGAAGAGAAATTTGACAATGGGGCAATGTGTGGTTACAAATAAATCAAACCCTAGTGTGCTTTGAAAATTCAATAGTATGTGTTCCACTTTTGCGTGTTGTCGTCTCAGGCTCTAGAAAGCAGCATCGATCCCGATGCAAGACCTTTACAGCTGAACACCAATGGCATCACTGATCTGATCTCAGCTGCTGCTACTAGATATAAACATTTCTCATGCTCATGCATGCATGGCTGGAACCAACCACTACTGGTAAAATGTCCAGATACCTACATTTATTCTGCGTTGATTTTGGAACCATCATGGAGTGAAACAACTGCTGCTAGCTCACTGTCCTGCACTGCAGAGGAAAAAGGAGAAAGACTAATGCAAGTAGGCGAGCCAAGTCCCTTCACCTTTATTTAGTTGGGACAATTTGGCCGAAATGTACAACCATCTTTTCGGTCATTCATAGAATAGACTTCACGATTTATATCATGTGTAGGTCGTTCTCTCTATGATAGACTAGCTGTTAGCTTAGTGAGCCAAGCTGATATACCAGTGGTAGCTATTATTCTGTGGTAGACATTTTTCTGAGCCGAGTATCATGTAGGTCGTCACGAATGACACATGCTGACACTGTATAGGGCAGTGCTAACGACCCGACAGCCACCTCCCTCCTTTCGCGATTTCCGTTTTTGAATATTTTAATTCCCACGAATATTATACCTTATACACGTAACTTTAACATATAACTTCTTACGACCGAACGCTATGGATAATCTTTTAGCACAACATTCATAACACACGTAACTTATGTGTGTAACTTCTACGTACAACTTTTAAAGGGCGCATAACTTATACGTATAATTTTTTCATGACATCTTCTTATGTGATAATTTTGTAGTACTTATGACACACACAACTTATACAGATATATTTTGCTTCAAGTTTTTACAAAAGTGTTGTTAGATAACTTATACGCATAATTTGTACACGAACTATATATACAGTACAAATACCAAATGGTACTAAAAAAATGATTGAATGAAAAAAAAAGAAAAGGAAAAAAAACTCCAAACGGTTGACGCGCGGGCCGCGGGCGCCGCTGCTCCCACGCACGTGGACCCGCTGGCGTCGGTCGCCAGCAACGCTCGCGACGAGCGCGCGCTGCATTGCGCACTGTATACACTACAAGGGCAAGTACCTATCTTATTAGGTTTCACTTAAGCGTGGTTGGATTCCGACCATCATACTGTGGAACAAGCTAGCAACGTGCGTATAAATTAAAGCATGAGGGAAACCTTTTGTCAACGCCACGATACGTCCAAGCAGGGATGCATGAGAAATTTCTTTGGGAGCAATAAGATGCTCCAAAAAAGTACAGTTCATGAAAAGCTCGGCGTATTTCGTACATGATCTCGTCATGGGATTGTACAGTGTACCACCATCCAAGTGGAGCACTAGTTCGTGCAAAATCCCTATCACGTATTCACGTGTACGGCTATATATAGGCCTGTAGTGCGTGCGTCCTGGTCCTGCATGCTGTTGGTACGGTGCCATCATCGATCATTTGACATTTGTTTCCTGACGTCATATCTTTGAATCCCTGTAATACACGCACCTAGCATATCAGGATGCAGATAGATAAACACCGATCATCCATGCACTGAAGCCAAACACGAATGAAATGGCTGGTGACCTGAAGTGGCGCCCGTGTGCAAATTGCATTGCTTCCCCTTTTCAGAGCACCATTTTCTTTTCGCGATGGCACGTTTTTCATTAAGAGGAATTTTTTTTAGAGCACCATGACACTACAGAGTAGCACAAGTCCTAAGATCATGTGACATGGGTGGCGACTGGCAAGATGAGCCTGTGATGGTGATGGACGATAGTGGTGTTGTGAGTCATACCATCGATCAGGTCAGGCGGGCGGGCTCTGCCAACTTCCAGTGGCAAGGCCAAGTGACCATCCAGCGGCCATACGCTGAAACGGATTGATGTTCCATGCTGCATTAGTGAGTGCACGATGGCCGCATTATTAGCAGCCGCCGTTCCTGTTGAGTTATGACCATGCATGCCATCTATACGTGCCTGTCGATCTGACTGTCTAGATCTAACTATCCTTCCGACCCACTCCCCTGCCGAGATAAATTATTCGCTACTGCACCTTCTCCGATCCTCAGGCGACGCCAACATCCGTCGTCCGCATTCTGAGGTTGCATCCGCCTGACTGTCCCTGCTGATGGATGCTTTTCGGTGCCATGCTTTCCCACCAATTGGCAATTATCCTCCTCTGATGGAGAGGGGATAGGGTTCTTTCTTTAGCAAGTTGGTCGAGAAATTGCCCAACCATATTGGTCATCAAATAGATTCCTTTGTTTCTTGCTGGTAATACCTATACCAACACTGTCAGCACACGGTTTTGTGTTGGTGTCGTTAGATTTGTTCTTCGTACGGGCTAGTAACAAAGTGTATAGTATTTAACGAGCTGAGCCCAACCGAATCGAGCTGGTTATACGTGAGTAGTTTTGAGCTTTTCTGAGCCGACCAAGTAGGGGACACACACCACCATTAAACTGTGCACGGATGAGCCCATGCTGATTAGTTTTTCTATTCGTTTTGGATTTTCTAGATGCATATATAATTTTATTATGTATTTAGATATAATACATATCTAGGTGCATAACAAAAGCTATATACCTAGAAAAACTAAAATAAATAGTAATTTGGACGGAGTATATTAGCGAGAGAGCATGGTGGTTTAGTTCAACGAACCGTTTCCAGAAACCACTAGGTTGTGGGAAACTGTGGGTAGAAACATGGTGCAAACTGCCCCAGACGGCAGGCAGATTCAAGTAAGGTACACTCGTACAGACAAATTGAGCGGTGAAAGAATGCAATCTTGGCAGATGCAAAACCTGGATTCCACGATTTTAGTGGGAGGTCGGACGGAAGACACCATTCTTTACTCTATAATAAAAGATATGACATGGTGATAGATCAATCACTCAGTTTTTTCACCACTCACGGGCCAACTTGAATTTTTCTGGCCCCGGAAGTCTGTACAACATCATCACATTTTCTAAAGCAAGTACCAACTAGTGGTGACTTGACAAATTCGCGAAATTATCTGAACATTTGGTGGACCTGTACAACTTAATTTAGAAAATATAATATATTTGACGATATTTGTGATTTCTATGGCTAGAAAAATAATATTCATTTCACCATAATAATGACTGATAAATCTTCGTCCTTTTGATCTGAGTTACGGAATATGCAATGTACTCTTCCTCCACCCAAAACGGTAAGAGCATTTAGTCAAATTTCCTCTCTTCTACAGATTTGTACTTGAGCTTTCAGCTCTCAAAACAAAAATAGTCACTATTCTCAGCACTTTCTACATAGATATAGATATGCATACACCACATGAGGTCAATTCAGGTAACTCATCTACACCTGCTTCAAGGCTTGGATGTACAGGTTTCCATTGAACATTTCTACTAAGCACAAAGCAGTGACAAAGCATTTCTTATGTTGCCCATACTAGAGAAGCTTCAACACAGAACATGTACATATATTGTCCCTCCAACTCGGAGCAAACGAAGTATGTCAATTGTCAAATATCCTTGGTCAAAACTATAGCACACACACAGCAGCAGGATTGGAAAAAAACATGTGCTTTTTGCGACAAAATGTATTTTCTTGCCAAAGGCAACGTGTAGAACTAACGGAACTCCTATATTATTTGCATTGGCAAATAATGAATTTGAGTGTTTCTTGCCTAGAAGTTAAACAGGTATTGAATGAATGAACTGTACTTATATACTATTTTCTTTCTAGGAAACTATACTTCTAGTATCTCTATAATGGTATATGGTAATATCTTCCTTTCTTTTTGTTTCCTACTTGACAAAATGTGTAAAGCATCTACAAGCTGATCCTTGCCATATGTACAGCCAATTGAGTAACTTCACAAGAGAGGTTAATGGAAAACCTGTGGCGATGTGTAATACTCACTTTCACTGAAATATGGTCTCAAGTCCTCTTGGCACATGAAATCCAAAGGAAAAGAAACAAGGTGGCCCCTTACTAACTGCAATCTGTCCATAGGATCAGTACCTTTGAGATCGCCATCTTGGTAAGCTTCTAGTTTCTCTTGGGCAACGCCCAAATCAATTGTGGTGTGGCCAATTTTGTCCCTCAAGTGAGCAAAGCTTTGCCGAAATTGGGCCCTGAATGGTCACTGTATGTTTCAGAGACCATGGCAGTTTGATGCAAAAGGTAACCACAATGGAACTTGAAATTCATACCTTGAGTCGATGAGATCGTTGGGTACACAAGAGAAGACATCTTGGTATATCATGGTATTCGTCTGCCAAACACGATAAGTTAGTTAATACATGTATTGAAGTATGAGTTGAACTGACATTTGCAAAGGCATTCAAAATAATATGTACATAATTTAGTTTCAAAACCGATTGACGAGCTGAAGGCAGCCTAACAGGAAATAGGGTCTCAGCTTAATTATTTTAATATGGATTTCCAGGAAGAAAGTTAGCATCAGAATTTTGTGCTCATTGGTTATCCTAGAAAACTTCAGGAACATTTATCTCACCTTAGCAGTGGCCATCCAGATATTTTTAAATGTGGAATCATCTATAGGATCCATGATGTGGCTAACCTGAAAGTGAAAGACGTATTTTCTGTTAAGGAATCATATATGTAATATGTTACAAATATTATTGTCTGTTATGTAAAGGTAAGAAAACCTGATCCATAATCGTGATTGGAAAACAAATGTCAACTGGCTTTTTTGGTGGGGGTAATTTGTGTGGACTAATGAAAAAATTCAGAAGTTAAAGAAACTTTTCCACCAAGCTTTGATCTGTGGTGATGATATACCAAAATAGTTCTCATGTTAGAAACTTAATCATGGCTTTTGTAAAGCATCACTTGACAGAAAACTTTGAAATTTATGCAGAACTTTCCCATGAAATTAGGTGTCACTAAATGGAACAAGAAGATGCAATTTTTCTTATATCCAAAATTTTCTGAGAACTGGAATATTGGCAACACTCATCAGGAGCTGGAACATGTAGCACCAACTGAATTATATTTCTCAGTCTCTAGAGTTCTTGGGAAAGAATTCGTGTCAGGACACAGCTATTATTTTCTTAAAAGCTATACAGTGTTTGGTCATGCATATGAAGGGGAAAACCAAGTATAAGAGTATGTTTAAAAACAGGAAAAGCAAACGCCAATTTAGTTTATTAAAAAGGTGATTACTCTTGGATAAAAATCTGTAGAAACTACAACAGAAATGCTCATGACACTACTCTTGCATCCTTCTGGACTGCGTGTAAATGTCAGAAGAAAAAATGTATTTTTAATGATCTAGTCCCATCATGATTAAATTTCCTTTGATGTTTTCCATCCATTCACACGCTTGCATACCCATAGAAAAGGGCAACTGCAAATTTGCCACTGCTTTGAACCCCTATTGCAAGCTTGCCAGTTGCCACTAGGAAATTGCAAGATGCCATGCTGTTCAAAGTATCAAAGTACATTACACTCACATATTGCGGTTTTAAAACAAGCCTGTAACTTAAAACAAGTATTACAAAATAATCCAAAATATGATATTTTGGCAAGTTATGTGATGTATGAGCAAGCAAATGAAACGGAAGAACAGAAACAAGGATGACAGGACTATTAATGAAACGGAAGAACAGAAACAAGGAAGAACAGAACCTAAACCCTGAATTGCAAACAGGAGAAATGCAAATCCTTATTCCATCACTTCACAAAATTGTTGCTTTCACCACCTAACATCAGCAAACAAAAAACAAGGCAGGACATAATGGCCAAACCTCTCCTGGATGAAGGCCAAGGTGCTCCGCCCACAGAGAAAGACGTAGGCTTAGAGAGAATTTTCCAGCTTCCCAAGGTCTTCCATCCATTTTAGAATTAACAACTTCTTTATCTTCAATGACCACAGCAATCTAAAAGGTTGAAGGGGGCAAAAAACCATATATTTGCTGTTAAGTATGCTATAAAGAACATCCATTTCATAAATGAAAATATACTCTCAAGATAGTTCTACTTTAAACTTAATCATAATCAGTAATGAAGCATCTCTTTATTTTTATTTCACACTGTGCATCTATCACATTAGAACTGTATTAGTGACTACATTTGACCTAGTAATACTAGAAAGTGCATACCTCAGAATCCCTTGATCCAAGCAAGCTTCTATCATTTATGTTAGCTGAGCCAATCAATGTAATGCGGTCATCAATTATCATTAACTTGCTATGTACATAAATCTGCAAAGGAGACCTGTTAGAAGGGTATCCTGAATATATTTTTAATGCCAGTTCTGTCAAAGATCAACAAAGCACAATGGTGACTTCATCAACCTTCTAGATCATAAATTCATGATGCACAACTGGACAAGAGTGAGGAGCGTGCAAAAATGGAAAAAAAGCTCATGGTACCTGACTAGTGACCAAGGGACCCCCATCATTCAGTTTACCATGTGCTCTAAGACCATAAAAGGAGATGTAATCATGTGCTTTAGGTCCAATAACATCAAATAGATTCTGGAGAATTGAATTAGGGCCTCTGCAGATAGTACGATATTGCCAGTGCATGATTGCCCTCACTGATGCAGCTCCACCATCATCAATGCCTCCCTATGATGAGATTACGTAAGTAACCAAGCATAGAAAATATTACTAATTTCTAGCAGAAAGCTACCTGGAAACCAGGTAGAAGAGGAATGATGATGATGGCCTTAAAGCGCTTTTTCTCTCTCTCAGCTCGAAGTATACGCCGATACAATGCTTCTAATACACGGTTTTTAATCGTATCATCTCCTGACAGGCCCGATATGAAAAATTGATTCTGCAAAAGGCCAACAAAAAGGATGTTACCATAAATTGGTGTATATCTTCATGATAAGTAACCAGGTGCTTAAAACATAGTGAAAAAGAGCTAATGTTGTTTAGCACTTAATTTTTACTCAAATACATTAACAGAACTATACAAAATAGGTGAGCGAGAAGAATACATGGCGAACTCCACTTTCAGAATTCAAATTTAAAAGGTCAAAGGAAAAGGCACAGACCTCAATGTATACAAAGTGTTCTGCCTTTTCAATCAGAGAAAAGTAGGCATTGTGGATGCTTCCTTCAATTTGAGTGGTTCCAGCTGACCATTGACCAACACTCCTAACAACCTGAGCCCCCCAAAAAAATATTCATAAATTTAATTTGATAAAGAAAAACTTATTGCAAGTGAATCAATCTAATGTTAGTAGTCTTAAATTCTACAGCAGGACTATATCTTATCACTCAGATGCTTTTGGACACATGATGAGCATGTAGGGATAAAACAATGTCATATCAACTTTATCTGGCAAGTTAACTAAATATAATGTATATGATGTAGCCACACTTGAAGTTAATTATGTCTTCTAATACATTTGGATATGAGTTAAATATGTAGATAATCACCTAGTCAGATTACAAGAAGTTGACATCACCAAGAAATTATATCTTTCTTAATAAAGGCCAAAGTGAGAAACTCTTTTAAACAGCTTTAAAACTCTATGTAAAAAGATCCGACAGATAATGCTACTAAACGTACTTATGGTAACCTTCAATAGAGTAGGTTCAATCAAAACAACAATACAGCTTTAAAATGTCTGACATAGCAATAGGAGACACTATCCCCCACACTAATATTACTGACCGATGTTACTAAACAATATACTAGTAGGATCTGCATTACAGCTGTTTAGTCCATGCTAGTATGTGTGTCCAAACATTGTTAGTACAACAGCTAGTCAGCATTGGCAGCTTCATGTTGGTTCATTCAAAAAATAAACATTAGTACCAAGCTATTTGCAAGACAAATAATTCTAACCTAATGGTTGGTTTCACAATTGAAGTAAACCATTCTATGCCCATTTCTACAGATTTCATGTTGAATCTGCCATTAAAAAAAGGCTGCCAGCTTGTTTGTTTCTCAATAAATTACTGTTTCATAATGATATATAGCTGCAAGCAACCAAATGGCAGAAGAACTTGTGATTGGTGAAGCATATGTATATATTACGAAATAAGACAACACTTGCATCAGAGAAATTCCTGTTCATGGATCCTCATTCTTTGGTATTTACTAACTAATCAGAAATATATTGCAGAGTACCATGTACTGACCTGACAACGACAAGTTGCCCTTGGACCAACTTGCCCAATGTCAAGTACTGAAGCAACTTGGTCACCACACTCCTGCTTTTCCCACCATTTCTTGTCCTTGTGATTCCTCTCATCTTTCAGTGAATCAAAACGCCTAATAGATGATGCCTCAAGGGAACTGTGATTGTCCACAAAACTTCTCATAGGTAAATCCTGATGAGAAAAATCCAACTTTGCCTTTCGGTTGAGCAAAGGCTGACTAAAGCTCTTTTTGTTTATGCGATCTGAATTGTTAATATCTAAATCAGTCAATCTTAAATCTGCACTTGACAATTCCTGAGGTTCAAGTTCTTGAGGTAAAAGCAATGGAACATCCTGACATGATGTGCGCGATGTCAAGACTGGATTTTTATCAACATCCCTATCATGATACTGTTTACCATCAGCCTCATCATTTGTTTCTTTGCTTCTACCCTTGTAGTGTGGAATTACCATGTGGTGATGAGGCATCAGTAATGGAATTGCTTGCTCATTTAGAGCTTTGTTCCTCTGTGGAAAGGAAAAGGAACAGTCAATTTACAATAGTCATGGAAGAAATTTATACGATAATGGACCTAACTAACCTTTGCATAATTCCAGCGCTGAACAAAATGCCTCGCTACATCACGGCAAGGTGGACCATAGAGAGCACACTGAACATCATGCCAAGGCATGCGGGGATATTTAGCACGGTCCAGTTCATCTTTCATGGTGTCCTCCCAAGAATTGGGCTCAGATTCCCTATTTACAGAGATGAATCACATTTAAGAACATTGCCCCATATATCTAAAGGGTAAAAGTCACAATTACCTGGGATTGTAGTAGTCCTTTCCTGGCCATATCACAGGAGGAGTATCTGTGACTTTGTGCTCAGGACTATCGTAGCGACCAAAGCATAGATCAAGACCTCCAATATAACATACTTGATTATCAACAATTACAACCTTCTCATGGTGTGACCTTAAAGCCAAAATATAAAAATTAAATTATCATATTAAAAAATAATATTTTATGGAAAATAAGGAAACAGGGAACAAAAAATCCTTCATACCACAAGTATACACCACTTGAGAAATGATCAGGGTAACGCAGAACTTTGACATTTTCATGAATGTTAAGTAGCCTTTGCTTACTGTATAAGCTATTAATTTTCAATGCAAGAGCAACTTCCTTGTACAATAGAATGTAAATCTGCAAAAAATGAGTTCAATGTCATCCAAGATAACAAGTAATTATTAAGAAACAGTCTGAATTTATTTCATGCTAATATTTTGCATTCTAATTTCTTTATACTAATCCTTTTAAAAAATGGATATCTTTTGAGCTGCATGCATATAGAACGAGATAATTACCATAGTTTTGACATGTTTGGTTTTTATTTGTTTGCTCTTTTCATTTCAAATAATAGGGGCATTTTGTGGAAAATGTTGCCACAAGAAACCAAAGTGATAGAACTGATTCACATGTACAGTTTATAATGTAGAAACTAAAGTGTCCCTTGTGATACTACTTTCACTCCATTGCAGTAAGAATGGCTGGTACATAACATTGTCACAGGAAAGAAAGTAACTGATACATTGCACGCATCAGTTAAAAATATCAGCTATTTCAGCCATTCAAAAGGTTTGACTATATTTGTAAAAAGTTGACAAAGAGAAATATAGACAAGTATTTTTTTAATCATTACTCAACAAGTAAAAAAACATAGTACAGTTTCTCAAAATAATTTCTTAGTATAACATAATATATTATTGACTAATGAGGCAACTTTGGAAATACTATGGTTTCTCCAAATAATTTTGTATTGAATCTGACAAGCACACAATAGTAAAGCATCCACGCTAACAAATGGGCCAATACATGAACGGTGTTTAATGTAAATCATGGTTGGCCACCTATTAAAAGTTGTTTTTTTGAAATCCAATTGCCCTATGCATCATGACACCAATTATATGGTCTCTAACCTCAAATGTATCAAACGTCTCATCACCTCATAGCCATATGCAAAGCAAGGACACGGACATGCAGGTGATGAATATCCTTAGGATGCAGCGGTACTTTTCAAATGTTCATTTAACATAGTGCTACTATTTTCCTTTCTCTTTCTTATATGACCTTGTGTGGTCAAAATTGCAACCTTACGACGCTAGAAAAGCAAGCGATCACCAGATCCTTAGGTGCTTAGGATGGCATGTGAAGCAGCAAACGTGCAAACAATACATGATGTGAACATAGAACTACAAGTGGCAAAGGTTGCTTCATAATTCCAACACTGTGCCCTTCATACACCAGGCTCTTGACATTTTCTTATGAAAATTAAATAAAAAATAAAAAAAATCCATGACAGTACCTGTACACCCTGCTTAGCTCTTGCTTCCAGTAGAGCGTCAAGCCTGGATGACCCATGATTTTGGAATGGGCGTCGAAGATACAACTCTGGGCAGAGCCACCAGCCAGTAATGAATATCTGCTCCAAATTATAATTGTCTGCCTTAAACAACTGGTGGATAATTATCCTGCAGTAAATGTTGAAGGAAATAAAAAGATAACCTCTGATTTAGCTTCCTCAATGGAGGACGCAATGGCTTCGAATGCAGCTTGGCCATCTATAAACCATTGTACCATACTCCCATCTTCCAACAAACCCCTTGGTGGTGCAAATGAGCCAAAACGATGAGGATAACACCAGCCCTCTGGAGGTTGTCGAGCAGCATTTATTGCAGTAACCCAATCCTTGACCTTAGAAGAGCTTCTTGTGCGCAGCTTTATTGTCCGGCCACCAGAAGACACCTTTCTCCAATGAATAGCACAGTGAGGTTCAGACTCAACAGGAGAACAAAAGTGATGCGAAAAGAATTATGCTGCTAAGTCGACCGAAATATAGTGAAGCCAACATCAACATATATTGAGAATTGGTATTATTTTATCA
This sequence comes from Setaria viridis, assembly GCF_005286985.2. Classification (NCBI taxonomy): domain Eukaryota; kingdom Viridiplantae; phylum Streptophyta; class Magnoliopsida; order Poales; family Poaceae; genus Setaria; species Setaria viridis. Next base: position 23,685,591 of record NC_048265.2, on the reverse strand, counting down.
TTTACTATCTATTCAAGCTATGTAGTACCTACAACAGATATTTTGTCAATGAACCACATGTTTCTGTGTAGCATATTCTACACAATGACCAACAGTCCCATGCATGCGCCTGATGTACCAAATGGTTGCACAGGATAACATTGAAATAATTATGAAAAACAGCAACAATTGGACAGAGTTAGGATGACAAACTGTAAGTTTCAGATGATTCTAACACTTCTATCTCTGTGACTATGGTGTTATAAATAAAAAGTGGTCACAAATCCAGCCATCCATAAAGATTCTTCTGCCATGGAGACAGACAGTAACATAGCAAGGCTTTATTTCGTACCACAGTAGCTTTTCAAAAACACTAATGCTTTATATTTTTGGATTGTTTAGAGCGTCATTTTTATATCCGTAGCAATCAAATCTACTAGAGTTGGTGAGGGAATTTGTAACTGAACAAATTTCAATAACAACAAGGCAAAATACAACAACTTAAACTAGCCCTAATTCAAAAATCCATTTGGCTATTGGATATTCCAAGGCCTGGCTGCCTAGCAACTATGGCACTTTTGGAAGATGTCTAGACAGGCTTGACATAATATACCCAATAAAATTTGATAATTATTAAGAAACTCGACCAAGCTGGGAGGAACTAGGTGCCATTGTAAGAAGAAGAACTGGGCACACAAATTCAAGCCAAAGAGGACTCAAAGCCTGGGTGGCAGGGGTGTACACCCACACCTTCAACCAGGTGAACTAGACTCAGTTCCTGAACATGAAAAGTATGAGAGGGTCCTTTTGGACTTGTGACCTGCGAAACATTATTATTTAAAGTTCCTTGGACTTCAAAACTACTGCATGTTATAAGCCAGAACAAGTTCCAATTTGAACTAAAGAATTTTTGAAATGGAATAGGTACCTGGAATCCAAAATGCAGTGGGTTACGTTCTTTGATCTCTTTTGCTAAAGAAATTTGGCCTTCTCCATTTATATCCATATGCGGCAACGCATCAAAAATAATGACATCTAAAAGCTTTGGATCAAAAGGATCTTCAAGCAAAGCCAAGAATCCTGGCTTCAGGACAACCCAAACCTGTTGAACAAATAACCAATTGAACAACTCAGATACAACAACAAAATATCTGAAAACAAAGCAAGAATGCAAAAAGCTTGATACCTTTTGCCAATTGCTCTTGCAACAGTTAAACAATCCGCATGAACAACATTGCTTTTTACGGTCCTTCTGAATCTTTGGTAGATGTCCAACTGAAACATAGTCTTCTTTTAGCTTAGGCCCATACTCAGGTAAAAATGACAAACATGACACCTCCAAAAATTTGCAAACCTGTTGTCAAACATAAAGATAACCAGATAAGTTGTTCTGATTGACATTTTTATGCTCAATTGCTACGGGGTCTACTATAGTGAAATGTACAATGCTTTTGGTACCTCCTGTGAATTGACAATATCCAAGTTCCCCAAGAAATGGTTCAGATATTCTTGCATTGCAACTTTTGCTCGATCAGAAATAGAATTTTGACGTCCAATAGCTGGTCGAATGACAGGCAAAACAGCACTTGAAGGAACATTTCTGCCACAACAGGTTCAATGTCTTGCTTACTGCATGCATGGAATAACATATGGAGACTCAACTGCTCTAAAGCAACATATGCGATGTGATAAATCATACCTATAGTGAGTTACTTATAACAAACTACCGTGTACATCAATTTGTAAGCATGTTTACCTATTTCTAATGGAGTTATCATCAGATTGTGGAGGAACATTCACATCATCAGCTTCATCCTCATCATGTACTACTGGCATATGCTCCCCAATTCCCAAATTTTGGAGCCATTCTTTGACCTTCAGTGGCAGAATACAAAATTAATTCGATGTCTTAGGCTCAGATGACAGTATGTCCCATGATGATGAGGAAGTGTAGTTGACTAAAAATTTACATAATGCAATACCCTAAAAGATGAGGAAGTACAAAATAAAAATATCATTTCTAAAACCAATATTGAGAAACACCTTGCTTTGAGGTCTAATGTTACACAGCTTGCAAATTTAGCACACACCAGATTAGTTGACCAACACTGATTTGTTGAAAATTTACCACACACCAGATTAGTTAAGCAACACTGATCCGTTGAAAATTTAGCACACACCAGATTAGTTGAAAATTGTTTTTGGGGGTCTAATATGGGAAGGATAGGACTCCAAAGAAAAAGTACACCATTCTTATCAAGTATTATCTGCTACTATAAACGCCCACCAGTTTTAAAATATGGCACACCAAATATCAATCCTTTGTTGTCTTTTCTCTAAATGAAAGGCCAGTAGCTTACCAAAATCATCCAAAAAAAAGTAAACCATTTACTTGGGTAGAAATGGGATTTTTCCCTATCATACCTACTTGCACGGACCACATCTATTTCTGCTGGACTATTCACTTGTTTCACGCAAATGCTACTAGTGTTTCTACCAACTAAATGAGTCTGGTTAAATTTTTAATAAAAACAACATTACTCACTTTAGGACATGGAAATAAAGATTTTAGATTACATCCCTTTGTTATCAAACTAAACACTTGCGAACAATTAAAAGTTTTATTGGGTACAAATAATAAAAAGGGTGTGCAAATTTAAAATGCCTAATGACTTGCAAGGGCATCTAATCTTGAGAAACAGGTTTCAACTTTCAAGAACAAAATAACACTAGGTGTTGTTTCTTGAGATCAGGTCAGCCATCTAGTGCATGTATAGACTATAGAGTGTAGTCTTGGTCTTGAACCCCAAGTTCTTTGAGTTCTCTACCCTTAGTACTCTGATGTGTACTGGAAATTTCCATTGTTGCAATGTAAATGGAAAACCCATTTCCAAAAAAAAAACTAACCTGCTCCTGCTTTTCTTGGAATTCCTCAAGAAATTCACGCCTTTTCAATGCAAAGTGCAGATAAAGAACCTGTGAAGCTTTCTTATATAGACGCCACCTAAACTGATAGAAGTAGTAAACATTATTCAGAGCAGATATGGCACATTTGTATCTACAGTAATAAAGTATAGAACAACAAAAATAATGAATGTGCATCAGAAGCAAATAAATAAGAATTCGAAGATGATAAAATATGCATAAGGTAACAGAAGTACGAGGACTCATGAGTTTCTAATGTTCATTCTTTTTATCTGCTTTATGTTCATGCCTGCACATGTGGTTTATTCTACGTGTGTATTCTAAGGTACTGATTGTCAAGATCAACACATGATCCACAAAGGTGCCTACTGCATACTAAGCTCAGAAGCAAAGGGTAAGAAAGACTGTTCCAACAATCTGTTCACAACAAAAGCATGCACACAATTGCTAAAAATAGATGATACAAGCTTATGTATCATGTCAGTATGCCCTTACTTCCAATTTTTATCATCTAAATGTGACCTTCCCTATCGAAAATGGATTTACCATAATCAAATAAATGTATACAGCCAATTGACAAGAATGATTGCCTTCTCTTTATGAGCATACGAGCCAAATCCAATTGCAAAATGAAATATCATGACCTTACAAGGCAAAACAAGATCGTCAATAGGTTAACAAAATCGTGGTTCATAGTATTCATGGTAGAGGTTCATGATTCGCAATTTTTTATAAGAATGGTTTGCTTGGGCTTAGCTCTTCGGTTCGTTATTGCCGCCATCTAAGGTGGCATAGGATGGCCAGTGGGCACAGGAGGGGCTGAGGCATCAACCCAAGAGGGGTTAGCGTGTTGGTATCCTGAGGTGCCAGATTGACAGTTTTACCCAAACAGTACGAAATTTTCCAAAGTAGAAGTTTATGGTATATTCAGGTAAAAAACAACAAATACCCATACACCCAGTAGACCGAATAAACTTGAGCCCATCATTGCTAATCTATCCAGACATTAAATTCGACGAAATAACTGCTCATACGTAGGAAGTCAGGAACTAAAATAACATAGGTCGAATTTGAGTGTAACCACCCAATTGAAATTTTGTAGTCAAAGACCTCGTGTTCCCAACATCCAACTAGGGAAAAAGAAACTCCCAAACAGTCACGGACTTGGCATTCTGTTGAAGTCACCAGAACCATACTGGTCAATGGTCCACTAAAATTTCGCAGAAAATCAATCTCTAATTCCCATGCTTCAATTCCATTTTGCATATGCCGATCAGTGAACCAACTACGCATGCCACTTCCAAAAGGTAAACTAAATCACTAGCAACCACCGCCCCTACGCAATTTAACTAAAGGCACATCTTATCATGGATTCCACCCACCAAGAGAGCGCGATTTTCAAAGTATAATCAGGATAGCGCCACACCGAATTCGCATGATTTTCCAGGGCTCATTTTCCCATCAAACAATCCACCAAAACCTCAAAACATTTGGGGAAGGATCGCGGACCTGCTTGTAGTGGACCTCGATGGTGTAGGAGAGCAGCATGGGTGTGATGTCCCCGGCGTCGGGGCGCGAAACGGCGATGATGTAGGCCCGGGGCAGCTCGTCGAACATCCGCGCCGCGTCGGGCACCCGGAGCGACGCCGAGGCCGAGGCCGCAAGGACCTCCGGCCGCCGCTCGGGCTCGGGCTCCGGGTCCGACGGCACCGCCTCGTCCTCGGGGTCCGCGGGCGGCGGCATCCGCGCGTAGCGGTGGTGGCCGTGGCGCGATCCCGCCGGCGGCGGCAGGCGCTCCAGGTTCATGGAAGGATGCTTCGCGGGGAGGAAGGACAGCTGGGACGGGCTCGATCTGATTGGTCGGCGGAATTGCCCGAGTTTTTTTTTTTCCTTAACGGGACGGTTGATCGGGTTGCTGGTTTTTTTTTCCTCTTCCTTGGGCTGCGGGAAACGCGAGGAGGAAGAGAAATCGGAATGGGAAGTGAAGAAGAGGTTTTTATAGCTTGGAACTCCGGGAGATGGTGGGGCCTCCTGGGCCGTCTGGTTTGTGGGCCCAAGTCGGGGAAGTTTCAAGTGTTCCTTCTGGACCGATTCCATGTTGCGGTGGCAATATTGAAGTTCTGCTTTAGCATAACCGTACAAATACTCCTTTTATCCCATATTACTATTCATATATCTAGATGTATATTAAAATCTATATATATAGAAAAATTAAAATAAATAGTAGTGTTACTTTAAAATATTATTAGATGGGGTAAAGAATAGAGAATTTCGGTGCACAAGTCCTTAAATATAAGACGTGACGGCCTATATTCAAGAACGAGTGTTATGCAATAAGAAAGAGCAACTCTTGATAATTAAATTGCCAAAGAGCCGTGATCTCATCCTAAATAGTGGAGGATGCGAGTTCGTATCTCATCCTAAGGCTCCGTTTGGTTTCACGGACTAAAATTCCTGTCACATCGAATATTTAGATACTAATTAGGAGTATTAAATATAGACTAATTACAAAACCGATTGCATCTATAAACCTAATTAGTCCATGATTTGACAATGTGATGCTACAGTAAATATGTGCTAATCATGAATTAATTAGGCTTAATAGATTCATCTCGCGAATTAGCCTCCATTTGTGTAATTAGTTTTATAAGTAGTCCATGTTTAGTCCTCCTAATTTGCATCCGAAGATTCGATGTGACAAGTACTAGACTAGTTTAACTCAAGGATCCAAACACCCCTAAATAGCTGAAGATGAAGATAGGTATGTTTTGTAACTCACACATTAATTAGGTGCATGCCCTATTACCTCGACTTTTGACAAGATTGACTCAACTCGGCGCCATAGGCACGGCCTCGCGAGCCACTAGCCAGGTTGCATAAGCCGAAAACGAGATTGAAACTAGGCTCCGTGCAATGGCCTACCCTAATTAAGAGGCATGCTCATATATCTAAACACGTACTCCGTATAAGGTGCAATATGGGGTTTGGCTACAAGGTCATGCTAGTTTCTCTTCAAATGCATATTTTTTTTATTATTAGTTTGTAAAAATGTGTACTTTTCATCAATTGCAAAAGTGTGAGATTCATCCCTCATGAGCGGCACGAGCGGCTCCCAGACACCGCGCCGCCAGCACCGCCACCAGCTTCTCCCCTACCTCGTTGCCGCTCGAACGGACCGCCGGAAGTCCGGCGGACCGCAAGGATGGCGGCGGTGGGGCTTATGCTTCGTCAGCTCTTTTGTGTCCCTCTCTCAAGGGTAGGTAATGGCTGTCCACAGTCGCTACTAGCTTACTACGGAGATGAAGGAGCTCGTCGTGGGAGTCGACAGCGCTCAGATCTGGTGTACCAACGACCGGATCTGGCGTCTCCCATGGTTCGTAAAGCTAAGCGATGCTGGCTGCACTAACTCGTGTCTACGGCGGCGCTCGAAGGCCGGTTCGGCCGGTTTGGCCGGACCTGGTGTAGGCGTGATGGTGGCAGCAGCGGCCTGCGATAGCTGTGTGCGGCGAGGAGGACAGGACGTGTGGGTGGCGCGCAACGACACAGAGTGAGGAGGTGGCCCGGCAGCCATGGGCATGGAGGTGGGCTTGCAGCTCAACACTGGCTGGGCGGTCGTGGAAGGCGGCGCGGGCCCAACGACGGCCTCGCGCAGGAAGAAAGAAGCCGTAGCTTGTGGTGGCCGTGGGTAAGTGTGGAGGTGCGAAGGTGGCTGCCGAGCGCGATCGCGAACTCAGCGACGTGGAGGAGCGGCGGGCCAGCCCTACTGCGGCGGCTCAAGGGTGGGAGATCTAGCGGCGAGGCCAAAGTCGGTGTTCCCAGGCCCTGACCTGCAAGCAGTCCCGTTAACTAGTGCGTGGAGGCTGTGAGTTGTGCGTGGAGATCGGCAAGGCGTGCCGGTGCTTGTGCGCGTGGGAAGGCAAGGAAGCCGCACGGCAGTGGCCCGGCAAAGCACGTGGCCGTCACGCGTCTGCGGGTTTGGCACGACGCAAGAAAGTTCGGTGGCTTGAACACCACGAGGCCATGGTGGTGCTGAGGCGGCGCGGTGGCTACTCGTGTGGTGCCGTGGCAGCGCAAGCTGTGCGTCGGTGCACGGTGTGGGTCTAGACAACGTCCCGCGACGAGGAGGATCCATGTCGGTGGTGGAGCGGCATTGCTGTCGGCATTCGACTATGTGTGAGGTGGGCTGTGCGCAAACGCTGGCAAAAGCTTTAATCAGTTTAACCGATTGCGACAACGGCGACGCCTTTGGGCACCATGCCACTCCTTGGAGGCGTTGTCTTTGTGTTCTTGCACACCGCCTCCTCTGGTCGGTGTTTGATACGTTTCGCCAAGGTGATGAGCCATTGTCTCTGGAAGCTTTGTGTCTGCGCACGTTGTGCAGCTGAGATTCTGGCGGTGGCAAGGAGGAGGTGAAGTTATTGGAGTAGCTCGGTGGCACCATGTCACCCCTGGCGGCAAAGCAAGTCTGGATCCTTGGAGTGGAGTCCAGCGGCGGAAGTGGCGAGGTCCCCGTTTGCTTTAAGGTGATGTGTCTGAGGAGTGGTGTGCGGTGGTAGATGTGGCGAAGCCCCCATGCGTTCGAGTTTCCTTGGAGGGCCAGGATCCGATGCGGTGTTTTGGTTGTTTGGTGTGTACAGTGCTGCAGCGGTGCTTCGACGTTGGTCCTGCATAGCGGTGGCCTTTTCGATGTGGTGCAATGTGCTCCTCTTTTGACTTTTGCTGATGCAAGGCTGTTGTTTGGGAGATCGACGATCGTGTGTGTGACTTGAGGATGACAGAGGCATGGTGGAGGAGCCGTGGTAGCTACACAGCTTGCAGCGGACTGTGGCGACCAGTCCTACGTGGTAGCGGTTGGTTCGGCGTGGGGCATTGTTAGGGACGATAGCGCTAGCGATGAGGGCTACTTGTCGGTCTTTTCTCCCGGGTTGTGGTGGTGTGGCGTGGTGGTCGGTGCTCAGGCGTTAGCATTGTGTGGCTTGTGTCGATGTTTCAATCCGACTAGCCACAGAGTTTGTTTTGTTTTGAGTTGAGTTGAGTTCAGCGCTATCCGTTGGGAGTTACCTTTGTGGCTCTATTTTTGTACCCAGTTTGGGCTCACTCTTCTTTTTAATATAATCAGCAGCTCTCTTGCCTAGTTCATTTCAAAAATCCCTCATGTTTTATTTGGTGCAAATCAACCCCTTAACTAACTAAATCAGTGCATTTATCATTCCTACATTAGTTTAATAATGGTTTAGTATCATCTAATGGTGGTTTATGCCACGTAATCATCTACCTAATTTCTTCTTAGTGATGTAATATGCTGAGTCCAAGATATAAATTCCGTAAAAAGTTATAAATCATCTAAATTGCCTATCCCATAAAAATTATCTAAAAGATTAACGGAACCACTCACACCAAATTATTATAGCGATTGACTCAACATACGTGGTTATGAAGTGATTAGTAAGATTATTACATGGCCTAAACTATGTTCCATGACACTAAATCATTGTTCAACTAAGGTGGGGATGATAAATGCACGGTTTAATTAGTTAAGGGGTTGATTTTGCACCAAATAAAATTTGAGGGATGAATGTCACACTTTTTTGCAATAGTTGAGGGATAAAAAATACACTGTTTCTTATTAATTTCTATCTCTTTGGATTTTGTTGGTGGTTACAAAATGCCCAAACAATAGAGGGTGGCTCTAGAATAAGGCACTTGTCTAAAGAGCTTCTAGGGACTGAGTTACTAGAATGTTGTGTCCTACTTGAGCCCATGACTCCTCTTATTTATAGCCTTAGCAGATGGCACCTTTTCGGGCTAAAGACCCTTGTGCCCCCGGTATAGCGTCCACGGAGCTAAACCCACTGGAAAGCGGCATCATGGGTAGCAAGGTAAAAGACCTTCCCCCCAGGTATGGAGGTTCCCCGTACCTAGGGCTAACGTAGTAACCCCTTTCCATACAGGGGGTGGGCGTGGTGGCCCCCTCCCCCGTACCTAGGGCTGACGCCGAGGTCACATTTTCCCTTTGGATGATGCCTAAAAGTGAAAGTTATCCTCCCTATGGTCTAGCACGGGGACTGCACTGGGACTTCCCATTCGTCGGTCTCTCCCAAAGGGACGATGCCTCCGTGGGAGCCGGAGGTCTTCGAGAGGGCCCCGAATGACTTGGACAGAGCTTTCTCCCTCCCTACAACCCCATGGGCTATCTTGTCCTTGTTGCCTTCCACCGGGGACTTCGAGAGTCATCAGCCAGCTCCTGCGTGTTGGTCCCGAAGGACCCTCTGAAGGTTCCGAAACCCCCTTCCGCTTCCCTCTTCCGTGGCTTCCCGCCCTCCTAGCCTTCGTGGCCTAGGAGGTTAGGGGAAAGACAGGGCGATTCCCCATGGGGAGAGGGACCCCCAAACGTACGGAAGCATTCTAGCAAGAAACGATCCCTTCGGCCCATGATCTTGGGCCAATTCCCCAACAGCAGCCCTTTCTCGGGGATCGTCGTTCGAGTCCCCGGAAGATGATCTCCGAGACTCCCTTCGGCTGGCCGATGGAACAGCTGATGCTGGAAATGGGATGAGAGAGCGGCCCGGAGGGGAGAGAAAATGCCCCCTTCATGCTCCCAGGCCCACGGCAGGCTTGGGCAGTGCGCCCAACACGCCATTTGGCACGGGTGCAGGGGTCGAGGTGTGCGAGGCCCAAGTAAAACCGGCCGGGCGCGGCACGCGAGGGACCAAGTGTCCATTGGGAGGACCGTGCGGGTTAGTGGGACACACATCATCCCTTTGCTGTCTAGCGCGGTCGGGTCGCCTCGGTCCTACCCACCACTTAGGCCCTTGACTCTCCTACCTGGGACCCTTAATAAATATTGACCCTCCCCTTCCTTTTCTAGGCCTAGTGGACGACATATTTTTGGATGACCTTCACAAGCAGGGCTTGGTCTCCGACTGCTTCTTGGTCCGTCCTCCTGTGGCCTCCTGTGGCACTCTGAAACAGTAGATGATGTTCTTCCAGAAGAATTTGACGATGTTGGCGGACTTGATTGCTGTGACGGGTTTCGTCTCTACCCACTTGGAGAAGTATTCCACGACTACCACGACAAAGCGGAAGCCTCCCAGCGTGGTGGGGAGTGGCCCTACAATGCCGATCCCTCACCATGCGAGTAGCCAGATAGGACCCAAGGGTTGGAGCAGCATTGCGGGGAGGCGACTCATCTTGCTCATCCTTTCATAGGCATCACCATGCTTGACGATTTCTTGGGCATCCTGAAGCGAAGTGGGCTAGAAGAACCCTTGTAGGAAATCCTTCCCGACTAGGGCCCTGGACGTCAAGTGTGCCCCGAAAGACCTGATATGCATTTCTTCCAGCATCTATCGCCCCTCCTCCCTTGGGATACACCGCAAGAGAGGGGGCGCACACCCCCGCTTTGTAGAGGGTGCCATCCACTAGTTGGTAGTTGCGGACGGCGCATCTCTATATGGTCTTTAGAAGTGTACCGTTCTTCGAGGAACGTGATGATGAGGGAGTGCCAGTCTTCGCTGAAGATGACTGCCATCTCCTTTGAGGTCCCGGAGGCACCAGGGGCGGTGGCGACATGGAAGAAGACCTCCGGTGGGAGTGGGGTCCCTAGGTGGCTGCCTTAGCCAATGCATTGGCTGGTTCATTTTCTACCCTAGGGATGTGCATGACGGTGAAGCCATGG